>NC_058133.1:105694902-105828615 GCF_016433145.1 Gracilinanus agilis | reverse complement strand
GAGGGAGGGAGGGAGGGAGGGAGGAAGAAAAGAAAGAAAAAAAATAGACCCGTTTCTAAATGAAGAAAACTGAGCTTGTCCTGCCCTCTAGTGGCAAATGCCCTGCACCCTAGGCGTTTGCTTAAAGACAAGCACACATCATGCTAATTATGCACCTAAGCCAGGCACTGTGCTGAGGATAAAGCAGCTGGACAGATCTCTGGCCTCTGGAGCATACACTCTATTGGAATGGAAAGGGTAGGGGTTAACCACATATATGCAGATAACTAGGAAAATTGAAAAGGGAGAGAAGCCCACTAACTACAAAAATCAAGGAAGTCAAAAATTTAGTCAAGCAATAGAAAAGCAGACAAGGTACAGCAATGCAGACCTGGAGATTCATCTTTGTAAGATCCAGCCTCAGTCACTTACTAGCTGTGTGACCCTGGGAAAGTCACTCAGCCCCGTTTGCCTTAGTTTCTTCATTTATAAAATGATCTGGAGAAGGAAATGGCAAACCACTTCAGTATCCTTACCAAGAAAACCCCAAATGGAATCAGGAAGAGTCATTCATGACTAAACACAGAAATGAAAGAGCAGGTTAGCCCATTTCCTGACAGATATGCCCCAAAATGTCCCATCTGCATCTTAATCCACAAATATCATCTACAGATTTAGAGCTGGGACTTAGTTGAAAAACCATCTCATCTGATTCAATCATCCCAATTTACAGATGAGGAAAATAAGACTTAAAAATAGGAGGTGAATTAAGAAAATAGGATTTATAGCTATACAGGACTAACAGAGACCATCTAATCCAATAACTACAATTTACAGATTAGGAAACAGCGGCTTAAAGGAGTCAAATGATTTATCTAAAGTCGTAGAAGTAGTAAATAATAAACAGATCTTAGATTTGAAACCAGTTCCTTTCATTCTAGAATTAACATTCTTTCCTCTTCCCTGATAATTCCCTGAAAAAGAAAAGTATCAGACTAGGTAGTACAAGCTCTTGTTGCTTAACATCCAAGGCAATGTGATTTTTACTATGCTCTTTGAGAGAACAGGAAACATCAATGAGTTCACAGCCCCCAGAGCCCTTGAATCATTTCTTGACTTGGCCTTGGAACCTATTCTCATCTTTTCTTTCACTTTATTTCTCTGACCAATCTTGACAGCTGGAAACTCTAGAACATTCTTGTGTTTGCTATAATCTCAATCCTTTGCTGTTGCTCAGAATGTTTCTCTCCCCTTTCATAAATCTGTCATTCTTGGGGTCGTTCAGTCCTTTTTCAATCATGTCCAACTCTTTGTGATCCTATTTAGAGTTTTCTTGGCAAAGGTACTGGGTTTGCCATTTCCTTCTCCAATTCATTTTACAGATGAAGAAACTGAGGCAAACAGGGTGAAGTGACTTGTCCAGGGTCATACCATTAGTAACTGTCTGATGCCAGATTTGAATTCAGAAAGGTAGGTCTTCCTGATTCCCAGCCAGGCTCTCTATCCACTGCACCACCTACCCGCCCAACACTTGGGTTTAGCAAGGAATTATGTATTACATGGGAAAGAGAAAAGTTACCCAACATACACAGAGTGCTAAACAGCTAACTGACCAATCCAACTAATTGCACCAAGTTCATCTAAACTAATCTCAGTCCAACTCCATTTGGGGAATGGATTCACTAGATAAGGTCATATGTTCTTCCCTTCCCAGCCCATCATTCTCGTCAAACTCCTTTCTTCTTTCTTGAATGTTTGAGGCAGATCTTTGACTCCATCACCGAAGACCAATGTGGTGATCACTACTATATCAGTAATTACACCATAATTCCAATTCCATCACCAGAGGGGAATCCTGCAAGTCAGAAAAATAATACATTCAAATGATCAAACATATTGTTAAGGGGGAAGCTAGGTGGCTCAGTGGATAGAGAACCAGCCCTGGAGATGGGAAGTCTTAGGTTCAAATTTGACCTCAGATACTTCCTAGTTGTATGACCCTGAGCAAGTCACTAATGCATGGTATTGATTCTAAGACAGAAGGAAAGGGCTTTAAAAAAAAAAGCCAAACATATTGTCAATCTCAAATTTACACAAAAGTTCAAAAAAACGTTTCTATAGGTTCATAGAATAATTAGAGCTGGAAGAAACTTTAGAGATAAACTCATTTAACCCTCTCAGTTTATAGATGAGGAAACAGGTGCAGAAGAAGGAAATGACTTGCACAAGGTAACTCAGGGACTTGTAACTCTTTTTCCAACATGCCGCATTAGCATTACTATTTCCTTGATTCTTAGAAGTATCTGAAAAACTTATTTCACCATATTTTACTGGAAATGCTTTGGGTAAAATGTCTTTGTGGAAATAAATCCAAAACACGGAGAAACATGAGTTAGAACTACTAGATTTTTCAAGAGGGGCAAGAGGGGAAGCAGTGAGGAGGAGAGTGAAAGAGATATAAAATATTATCCAGAAATTATTTTTTTTAAATTTTAAACCCTTAACTTCTGTGTATTGACTTATAGGTGGAAGAGGGTAGGCAATGGGGGTCAAGTGACTTGCCCAGGGTCACACAGCTGGGAAGTGTCTGAGGCCGGATTTGAACCTAGGACCTCCCGTCTCTAGGCCTGGCTCTCAATCCACTGAGCTACCCAGCTGCCCCCTTAGCCAGAAATTATAACCTTATTTATAGCTCTCCCTTCAAAGGGTAAAGAGTGGGCCACTTAGAGTTCTAGAGGAAAAAAAGATAGAACAGAGGAGATGCTGATGATGACACAATGGGAATTATTCCTCTTTTCAGGAAAGAAAATCTGACCAAATCTACCATGTCTATATCATCTCTCAACTTTGCATTCTAGTTTAATAATTCCAATGAATGTCGTAGCAAAAAAAGAAATGAAAAAACTCCATACCCACTTCATAGCTTTCAAAATTACAGCATATTCCTCTTTTTCTAACCCAAAAGGTTCTTTAAACCCTTTGTGGATTTTGCTGCAAACTAAGTCATAAATTCATTGAATCTCAGAATTGTAAAGGACCCCAAAGATCATCCAGGTTTGACTCCAGACATGATATAAGAATTCCCCTATTACATCCATGGTACATGCTCAGGCATTCTCTTCTTGAGAAGCTTTGGTGGCAACTGTTCGACTTGGAGTCAGAGAATCTGGGTTCAAATATGAACTCCACTATTTGTTTCCACTGGGCAAGTCACTGAACTTTCTGGGCCTTAGTTTCCTCTCCTGTAAAATGAAGAGTTGGGCTAGATGACCTAGTCTATACCGTTTTGATTCTAAACCTGCCATCCCAAGGTAACCCACTTGGTTTCAAGTCTAATTGTTGAAAGTTCTCCCTTGAGTTGATGCAAAAATCTGCTTCCTTGTAATCTCCATCCACTAATCCTGGCTCAGCCTTCCAGAAGCACACGATTTAATTCTTGCAAGTGATATATTTTAAATATTAAAAGACAGCTAACACTCTGGCTTCAGGTATCTCCTAGCTGTGACCCTGGGCAAGTCACTTAGCCCCCCGTTGCCTAGCCCTAACCACTCATCTGCCATGGAACCAATATATAGTATTGATTCTAAGATGGAAGGTAAGGATTTTAAAAAATGAGGGAATCGCAATCAGTTTCTCCCCTTGCAAGTACTCCTCTTACCCTGCCATATGCTCTTATAGGAAGGGGGTCTGCTGACTTGGGCAACTCTGGTGGAGTTGGACGTATGCACTCTGGTCCCCTGCTAAAAAACAAACAGGTCCTGGTCCTTGCCTATTGACCAGGATCTATGTCACGGCACGGTGGCTTTTCCTAGGTCAGTTGCCAATCCTATTTGATGCAGCCCCCAGATATGAAGTATAAGGACCAAGGAGAAGCTGCTGATGGCATATGGCCTTTAGCAAAAGGGGCCAGAGCATGTGCCTCCTCATGGAGCTAATGTAGGAATGCCCAGTCCCAAAGCCAGAGATCAGGGTTTTCCCTGATCTCTCTTCTTATGCCAAGTCATCCTCCAGTTATCTACTCCATTCACCAAATAATGGTCAGGCTCTATATCTACCATCATTCATTATATGTCAATAGCCTTCTCTATTTATTGACGGGCAGCTAAATGACACAGTGAATAGAGTGCTGAGTCTGGAGTCAGGAAGACTCACTTTCCTGAGTTCAAAGCCAGCCTCAGAAAATTACTGACCCTGGATAAGTCACTTCATCCTGTTTGCCTCAGTTTCCTCTTCTGTAAAATAAGGTGGAGAAGAAACTGGCAAACCACTTCAATATCTCTGCCAAGATAACCTCAAATGAGGTCACAAAGGCTTGGATGGATAACATGGCAGTGTTCCTATTATGAACAGAATAGACAAAATGTACTT
This sequence comes from Gracilinanus agilis, assembly GCF_016433145.1. Classification (NCBI taxonomy): domain Eukaryota; kingdom Metazoa; phylum Chordata; class Mammalia; order Didelphimorphia; family Didelphidae; genus Gracilinanus; species Gracilinanus agilis. The sequence goes on along the minus strand of NC_058133.1, from coordinate 105,824,268 downwards.
TTTCCAGGAGAGTATGGTATAGAAGATATCAGGAAAATGGACTTGGAACCAGGAATATCAGGTACAAATCTTGTCTCTTACTATTTATTTTCACCTATGCAACCTTAGGTAAGTGCTTTAATTTCTTGGACCTCAGTTTCCCCATCTATGCAATGAGGAGGCTGGTCTTGACGGTCTCTAAAGATTCCTTCAAACGCTGACTTTCTGATCCCATGCCTGGAACCCTCTGCTTTCTCAGCTTCATAGCATCTGAATCTGCAGGCACTGACCACAGCTATTCGGGGACCCTTGTGCTAAGGCACAAAGATGATGTGATTTATGTCAGCAGGAACAAGAATCCACCCCAGTGACATCAACTCTTTGGAAGTATTGAACTATTTAAAGAAGAGAGTGCCTTAGAATACAGAGCCATAGAATCTCACTGTTAAAAGAGATCTTTTACAATTTCCTACACATCCAACTATTCCCAGGGTACATCTGGTTATTACAAAATCTAAGACGTCACAATCATTCTTTCCCAAGCTTCTCACTATTTCCATTCTTGGTTACAGTTACGTATCCTAGTGGCAGTTCCTTTTGCTGATCATATGTTTTGTATGATTCTTGCCAAAAGCTGGAAAAGCCAGCAACCGGAGTCAGGAATTTATTAGATGCATGGCTTTTGTTGGAAAGAGAGTTCTAGCAGATATCTCAACCATTGAAGTACTCCATCACTACTATAGCTTTCTCCATGTTCCAATTTTGGGTTATCTCACTGGGTTCTAGATTATTGATATAATTAAGGTTAATTAAGTGGTTTCAGAGATAGTACTGTTGGGTTTGGGTTTGTTTTTTTTAACCCTTACCTCTTATCTTAGAATTGATATTAAGTATTGTTTCCAAGGTAGAAGAGTGTTGTTCAGGGCTAGGCAATGGGGTTAAGTGACTTGCCCAAAGTTATACAGCTAGGAAGTGTCTGAGACCAGATATGAACCCAGGATCTCCCTGGCTCCAAGCTTGGCTCTCTAGCCACTGAGCCACCTAGCTGCCCTGCAAAAGTGCTTTAAACTGGATAGGTGGAGGTAGACGGTTCTGTCACTTCCTCTTACTTTTTAGGAAGACTTTAAAACAACCCACCATCTTTTGTCATCTCCTTTCCATGGGGACCATGGCAAGTTCTTAATTCTCCAACTGAAATGCAAAGCACACAAGATATCCCAAAAGTCTTAATTAAGTTGAGCAATTAAAGCCTAAATCACACTAAAAATTTTTTTAAAAAACTCTTACCTTCCATCTTAGAATCAATACTGTGTATTGGTTCTAAGGCAGAAGAGAGGTAAGGGCTAGGCAATGAAGGTCAAGTGACTTGCCCAGGGTCACCCAGCTAGGAAGTGTGTGAGGTCAAATTTGAACCTAGAACCTTCTATCTCTAGACCTGGCTCTCAATCCACTGAGCCACCTCATTGCCCCCACACTGACTTTTAAAGTACTCTATATAATAAGATGTCTCTCTACTCACATTTAGGTTTGTCCTAGGTTCAAAATACAAAAACATAACCCTGTCTTAATGTTCCAGCTCCAGCCTAATACTCAGAACACTTTCTAGGGATTATTCTACAGAGATAGATGGGACCTTGCTGGATGAGGCTTTCTGCCTACCACCCACTAGAGGACAGCATTGACCATGGAATGTGCAAACATGAATTTCTCTTCTTATCAGCTGGATTCTTTTCAATCCCATCCAAGACTTTCTAATTATGCCCACTTACTCCCAGCCTGTTTGTGTTTGTTTGTTTGTTTGTTTTAGCCTTACTTTCTGTCTTTGAATCAATTCTATGCTTTGGTTCTAAAGCAGAAGAGCAGAAAGGGCTAGGCAATGGGGGTTAAGTGACTTACCCAGAGTCACACCACTAGGCATTATCCACTAAGGCATTTAGCAGCCCCGTCCCAGTCTGCTTTAGCTAGTCCCCAATTTCTTATAAACCCTGGTAAAATGCCTTGGGCGCTCTACTGAAATGTTCTTTAAGAAAGAACAGAAAACTGTCATTGCTGAATCGGGGTAATGAATCAGGTCGAGAAAAGATGTCAGTTCCAGAATCTTTTTCACATAAAAATATGACCAGTGATAATTAATTGAGTGTCTACTATGTGCAGAGCACTGTACTAGACCTGTGGCTATCACTGGCAGGTACTCAACAAATATTTGTGATGTAAATGAATGAATAAGTGAGTTAATGAGGAAGTATAACACTGTGTGAAGAGCACTTGGATTGAGTCAAATGAACTAAATCTCAATCCTGTCTTTGCCATTTACAATCTATGACTGTCACTTACCCTCTCTATTCCTTAGTTTCCACATCTGAAAATTAAAAGGATTGGACTAAATCAGTGGTTCCCAACGCCCCCTTTCCAGAAAAAATATTACTTAGTGCCCCTGTCACATACTATCACCGCCCCCTTACAGTTATTCACCGCCCCCAAATGCACCTGTGGCCATCACCGCCTCCCTGGATCGCTGCAGCACCCACCAGGGGGCAGTGGCGCCCACTTTGGGAATCACTGGACTAAATGATCTCTCAAGTCCCTTCTGGCTCTAAATCCTATGCATTAATTTACAGGTACAAACCAGGCTGTCCCCTAAAGGGATTAATAATTTTTTTGAGGATTTGAAGATATGCACATAAAGAGAACTAATCATATAAGACAGTATAAAACAAGTGACAAATGAATAGTTCTAACACAAAGGGTCACTCCAGAGAGGATGGCCATATGCTAAGGAGGTCAGAGAAACCTTCCCAGACCAATCACTAATACCATCACTCTAGGGCAGTGGAGGCATGTAGGTGAGGCAGTGTAGATAGAGTGCAAGGGACTGGCAATCAAAAAAGATCTGAATTCAAATCTAGCCTCAGACATAGTGGTGTAATCCCTGTCTGCCTTAGTTTCCTCATCCGTCAAATGAGATGAAGAAGGAAATGGCTAACCACTCCAAATAGTTGTGTGATGATTTTTCCCTAGTTTTAACCTAACCTAACTTGCTGAATGACTTCAGGAAGTACCTGGCACATAGTAGGCACTTAATAATTGCTTGTTGACTGACTCAAAGATAATTCTTCATTCATCTTCTCTAAGTCTGTTCCCATCCCCTTCGATGACAATTCCTATACACCCCACAAAAAAAGAAAGTTTACATAGAAAAATCAGACCTTATCTATGATGTACATTGACCTCCCAGAAGAGGACCAAGGCCACAAAGAAAGCATTGTTCCTAGGGCTTTACCATTCCCTCAGAACTTGAGTTCTAGACATCTCTAAGCTACTATATAGCTGTGTAATCTTGGGTTAATTACTTGAACTCTCTGTGTCTTTATTTGGCCATCTAGAACATTAGGGAAATGTTCTAGAGTAGAAGTATGAAACAAGTTTGACTATGTGGTTCACAACCCACTTGAGTACCCCAAACCAGATTAAAATGTAAGTGGGAAATAATTGCAAAACAAAAAAATAACACACAATAAAATGGAGATAACATAACTATGTGGTTTTCTGAGTCAATCTGGCACAGGGAAGCATCCTTACATACAATTTAGTGGCCCCTCCATTCCATTTCACTTTGACCCCAATGATCTAAACTCTAGAGAAAGAGTTGCTACACCTCACCGGGTCAGGGATCCCATTGGCAGTCTGGTGAAGTCAATGGGCCATTTCTTAGAATTTGTTCAGTGTTGTCCAGTTATTTTTCAGTCTTGTCTGACTCTTGCGACCCCATTTAAGATTTTCTTGGCAAAGATACTAGAATAGTTTGCCATTTCCTTCTCCAATTCTTTTTTACAAATGTGAGAACTAAGGCAAACAGGATTAAGTGACTTTCCCAGGGTCAGAAAACTATTATCTATGGCTGGATTTGAACTCAGGTCCTCCTGACTCCAGGGGAAGCACTCTATCCATTGTAAAGGAAAAAAATTATAGTGAAATACTTCTAAAAAATTTTTTTCTAACTTCATAAACTCCAGGTCAAGAACTCTTGACTAGATCAATAGAGTTTCTTCTAGCTCTGCGATTCAAAGAGCTTTAAAAAATACCTTCCATAAAGAACTGTGGAAATAGAAACACCGAAGAAAAACAACTGCCTGATCACATGGGTTGATGGGGATATCATTGGGGATGTAGACTCTAAATGAGCACCCTAATGCAAATATCAATAATATGGAAATAGATCTTGATCAATGACACATGTAAAACTCCGTGGAATTGTGTGTCGGCTATGGGAGGGGGGTAGAGCTAGGGGAGGGATAGAAGATGAACCCTGTAACCATGGGAAAATGTTCTAAATTAATTAAATAAAAGTTTCAAAATAAATTTAAAAAAAAAATACATTGCCCACTGACCCTCTCACACCCTACAAATTGTCCTGGTCTAACCCACATCTTTTTCCTAATCTAAACAAAGAGATGTTTGATTTATGCCTCGAGATCCCTTCTGTGATCTGCCCAACATTATCCCACGTGGCCTTTGTAGTCAAGCTCAAAAAGGCAAAACAAAGTCATAGAGTATAGATGAGGTTGGAGTGGGATGGCCAACAGCAGGGATGACGGAGATCTCAGTGGGAAGTGGAGAAAGTATTGTGCCCATCCCTATCTGAGTGCCTAGGTGAACCCAAGCCACTACAATGTGCCCACATTGGATAAACACATTGTGCAAGGCCATAGCAGCCTGTACTTCTAGACCAATGATTCTTCCAGGAAACTAGGTCACATCCTGGGGATAGAGCCCAGATGTGGAGTTGGGGAAAATTGCTGCAATACACTGAAACGTGCTCTTTGGCAGTACCAAGGGTGGCACCGCCCATGGAGCTGAGGCAAAGGGAAATTAGGGCACAGAGAAAAACAAGAAAACAAGGACCAAAGTTGACCCAACCAAGCCATGCTGGGCTTGAGATAAAAGGAGTACTCCTATCCTCTTGTCCAGGAAGCCTAGCAGAAACAGAAAAGTCTGGGTTTCTTCTGACCCAGTTACAAAAGCAATGATGGAAAATGGGGTCAGAGCTCTAGTCAAAGGTGAAAAGATTTATTTTAGGTTAAAAGATTCCAAGGAAAGAGCCACAGGGTACAGGTAGGGTCGGTCCTGAAGCCTCCTGGAAGCCACTAGAAGTTGGGGTGCAGGGTGCGAAAGAACACTACCCTAATTGTCTACCCCTCCCCTCAGAATTCCCTAGAAACTATGAATCACTGTTTGTCATCCTTTCAGTTAGAGAGAGAATGGTTCCTTCTTTGGTGTTTGAGGTAAATAGGTAAAGAAGCTAAACTTCTTAAATCTATCTACTCATTTGCCATAATAGCTTTATATACCTCCTAGACTCTGGGAACTGGATATAACTTTAATCACCTTTTCCTGAAAGGTCCTACATTCAAATATGACCCTAGATATTTCCTAGCTGTATGACCTTGGGCTAGTCACCTAACCCAGATTGCCTAGCCCTTGCTACTCTTCTTTTTTTTTTTTAATCCTTACCTTCTGCCTTAGAATTGATACTAAGACAGAAAGTAAGGATTTTTTTCAAAAAATACTTTGTCCAACCTATCCTCCCCACTTTATAGAAGAAGAAAAACTGAGGCTTATACTTGAAATGACTTGCCCAAAATCACACAACTACTATGTGGTATTGTAAAGTAGTTTAAAATCTGAAAAAGCATGGGTGTGATGTAGACATGATTTGGGATGTAAATCTAAACAACCAACCAGTGCAACTATCGATAATATGGAAATAGGTCTTGATCAATGACACATGTAAAAACCCAGTGGAAATGCAAGTTGGCTAGGGGGGTGGAGGGGAGAGTAAGAACATGAATCATCTAACTATGGAAAATTTTTCTAAAAATTAAAATTTCAAAAAAAAATCTGAGAAAGTAGGAAAAGATCAGGTCTATGTGAAATTTAACTTCATTCAACAACTATTCAGTCCTATTGTCTACAAGGCACTGGGCTAAAATCAACCTCCAAAAGTTTCTGCTGCCTGCTTTTGCTTAAAAGAAGAAGAGGGGGGAGAAAATAAACAATTATTAAGCACCTACTATTTGTCAGGCACAGAACTTTACCAATATTATATCATGGGGATAGCTAGGTGGCTCAGTGGATAGAGAGTGAGATCTGGAGTCTGAAAGACGTAGGTTCAAATGTGCCTAGTTGTGTGTCCCTGGGCAAGTCACTTAACCCGAATTGCCTAGCCTTTTAATTCTAAGAATGTAAGGGAAAGAGAGAGAGAGAGAGAGAGAGAGAGAGAGAGAGAGAGAGAGAGAGAGAGACAGAGAGACAGAGAGACAGAGAGACAGAGAGAAAGGAGGAGAGAAGGAGGGAGAGAGAGATACACATATATGGATATATGTGCGTATATGTATATATATGTACATACATATTACATTTTTACGCTATAAATTTGATCACATCTAATGCTTATAGCTGCACTGCTAAGAATCTGGTTTAACATCCCAGATGTTCCCATGAAGAGGTTGTGCCTAAACTGGGGCAGATTTCTCTGGACCAGTGAAAGAGTCAGTCAGGCAACCAGAGAGGGAAGCAGGGGTCAGTGGATCTGGTACTGCTGGAGCATTCCCTAGGTCTTAAGCATGGTACAGAAAAGGGGGCATCCAGTCTCCTCCTTCCAGCTGTGGATGTTCTGAGGACACCTGGTGTTGGAGAAGGTATGGCCTTGAGCTGGTGCCCAGGAGTCCCACCACAGAGAGAGAAGTTCCCTGGGTCTGAGTGGCACAGGTCTATTGGCTTTGCCTTGACAGCTAAAAGGGCTGCTGCCTTCCCCTTCCTAACCATCGCTGGGGGTAGAGCTCAGCTGCTTTTTCAAAGCACACGATTGCTTCTCTAGCTCTAAGTGCTCTTTGGTGAACTCTTAGCCCCAGCCTCCATGCCTTTGCAAAGACTGTCTGGAGCTGTCTCCATCTCTGCCTGAGCTTCCATCAAGACCCAATACCAAGAGTTACTTCCTGCATCAGGCTTTCTTCTTCTTTTTAAACTCTTACGTTTACTTTAGAATTGATGCTGAGTATTGGTTCCAAAGCAAAAGAGCAGTAAAGGCTAGGCAATGGGGACTAAGGGACTTGCCCAAAATCACACAGCTATGAAGTGGCTGAATCCAAATTTGAACCCAGGACCTCTTGACTTCAAGTTTGGCTCTCTATCCACTGGGCCACCTAGCTACCTCTGCATCAGGCATTCTTAACATATTTTGTGCGGTGGAACCCAATGGAAGTCCAAGGAAATCTATGAGACTCCTCAGAATATTTTTTAAATGTATGCAATAAAATATTTAGGAATATAAAGGAAATTAATTATATTGAAATAGTTATATAAATATTTTTAAAAATAAGAATAGCTAGCCTTTATATAGTGCTTTAAGGTTTGCAAAGCACTTCACAAATATTTTATTTCATCCTCATAACAACCCTGGAAGATTGGTACTGTTATTATCATCTCCATTAAGCCCTTAGTAAATCTCTATTTGCCTAGGAGGCAGCTAGGTAGCTCAGTGAATAAAATGCCCTGTCTGAAGTCAGAAAGACCTGAGTTCAAATCCCATCTCAAGCACTTATTAACCCAATGACCCTGAGCAAGTCACTCAACCTCTGTTTGCCTTCCACTAGAGAAGGAAATGACAAAACACTCCAGGATCTTAGGGTAGCAGAGTGGATAGAGTCCCAGGACATCTTCCTGAATCCCAACCTGATCTCAGATACATCCTAGCTATGTGACCCTGGGCAAGTCACTTCACCCTCTTTGCCTCAGTTTCCTCATATGTCATATGAACTGGAGACGGAAATGGCCCACCACTCCAGTATCTTTGCCAAGAAAATTCCAAAAGAGGTCATGAAGAATCAGAGGCAGCTGAAAACAATTGAACAATAACAACCTAAGTAAATGCTTGTTGAATGAATTAATTGCTCCCCTTAATTCCCTGTAGACTCATTATGTCTTTCCTCTGAGGCCCGTGGCTCCCCACATTTGATAACTGCACACAGCAAGTTCTAGGAAGGTGTCATGACGACTTTTCACACATCCACGCCTATGCCCCATTGCTTGAAATTGAACTTGGAGAGAAATGTGTCTCCCTTTTGCTATGCGATCCATTGTTTCAACCGGTAGAGATGAATTTGGATATAAATTCTGTCACTCAGAATTAACTCTCTCTCTAAACTTTGTGTCAGCTGAATATTTACTATCATTTCTCAATTTTCTATCAAGGAGGGTGAGCCTCAGAATTAAAAAGGTAGAACAAAAAGGGTCATGGGGAAGGTGCAGTGGATAGAGCACCAGGACTGGAGTTGGGAGGTTCAAACCTAACCTCAGATACTTACTTTTTTATTTTTTTAAACCCTTACCTTCCGTCTTGGAGTCAATGCTGTGTATTGGTTCTAAGGCAGAAGAGTGGTAAGGGCTAGGCAATGGGGATTAAGTGACTTGCCCAGGATCACACAGCTGGGAAGTGTCTGAGGCCACATTTGAGCCCAGGACCTCCCATCTCTAGGCCTGACTCTCAATCCACTGAGCTACCCAGCTGCCCCCTCAGATACTTCTTTAACCCCCATTGCCTAGCTCTTGCCACTCTTCTGCCTTGAAACCAATAGTTAGTATCGATTCTAAGATAGAGGATTGAAGGTAAACAAAACAAAACAAAACAAATATGGTCAAAAGGTAAACGAAGCTCAGTAGTAAGAGGGCATCCAACTACTCTAAATCCATGCATCTGCTCTAACCCAGATGAATCATATTCTGTAGGAATCTGTAGATCGCTGAATGGCTCTCATCACCCTTCGGAGAACTGTGGAGAGCAGAAGAGATGACAGAAATCTGGAGATGAACAAATGTTAGTTGCCTCCCCAAAGGGAGAAGCTGAAAGATTCCAGAAGCTGTAGGACTGTGAACTTGGCATGATCTCTGCCTTCAAATTAAGAGTTATAATATGGAAAAGGAATTTGATTTGTTATTGTGCTGTAACGGAGAGACAGGAACAATTAGTACAAGTTAGAAGGAGGCAGATTTTGACTAAATATAAGGAAGAACTTTCTGATGATTTCAGTTGTCTATAAATGGAACAGGATGATTCATGGAGCAGTTATCTCCCTATTACTGGAGATATACAAGCAGAGGCCAGATGATCATGGCCCAAGGATGTTATGGAAGAGAGATTGTTCATCAAGAAGAGGGCTAATGAACTGAGAACCAGGCTCAGAGACAGGAAGTCCTGGGTTCAAAACTCTGGCCTCAGACACTTCTTATCTGTATGACCCTGGACAAGTCACTTAACCTCCATTGCCCAGCCCTGACCACTCTTCTGTCTTAAAACCAATACACAATATTGATTCTAAGACAGAAGGTAAGGGTTTAAAAGACAAAAGACAAACAAAAAACTCTTCTTGTTTGGCTTCCATAACTTGACAGTTTCTTTTACTGCCACTTCTACATTTCCTCTTCCTCCCCACTTTGTGGGTGTCTCTCCAAAAATTATAGCCTTCCATCTTTGCTTGGTTGTTTTCTCTTCATTCATTGTCTTGACCTACTCTCCTGCTCCCAGTGAGACTTCTGTTCTGGTGTCTCCAAGATCAACATTCTGCTACTGCTTACCGGATTTTCCTACTCATATTTCTTGAATATCACTTCAAACTCAGTACTGATCTCATCATCTCACCCCAAAACTGGCTTCCCTTCCGAATATTCCCATTGCAATGAGTATTACCATGACTTTCCCAGGCTCTCAATGGAAAACTGTAGTCACTGACCTCCTTTAAAACCTCCATCCAATCTCTCCCTAGGAGTGGTTGTTTTTTCCTTTAAAAAATGTCTCTCCAGTTTGCTTTTTGATTCATGTTCCCTAAACTGAATCGTTACAACTTATTACTGCATCCACCTTCTCTCCAATCTTCTCCCCTCCAAACCCGGCTGCCCTTATTATTTTGTTCAGTTGTTTTTCAGTCTTGTCCAATTCCTCAAGATCCCATCAGAGTTTTCTTGGCAAAGATACTGCAGTGGTTGCCATTTCCTTCTCCAGCTCATTTTACGGGTAAAGAAACTGGGGCAAATGGGTAAGTGACTTGCCCAGGGTCACACCACTAACTAGTATGTGTCTGAGACTGGATTTGCACCCAGAAAGTGAGACTTCCTGACTCCAGACCCATCACACTGAGCCACCTAAGACCCTGAAGGACATCAAGTCCCACCCTATAAATTTACAGAAAGGACAACCGAGGCTAAAGGAGGTGAAGAAGCTTTCTCAGCTTCAAAGACTAATGAGTAGGTGAGGCAGAATTTGAATCTAAGCCTTCCTGACTCCAATCTATCAAGCCATGACGCTTCTCAACTTTGCTGCAAAATTTAAAATCCTGAAACATAGCTTTGATCATATTAGCCTAGTATACTGTAACAATCTAACACAGCTCCCAATGGCTTTACTCCATCAAATTGAAACTCTTCTTTCTGCCTTTCAAGACCTTCCTTAATTTGGTCTCACTCTCCAATTATCTTCCCCACAATTGTGCCGAGCAGAGTGCCTTGCACCTAGTAGGTGCTTAATAGATATGTATTAAGGTAATTAAGTGGCATAGGGGATAGAGCACTAGACCTAGAGTCAGGAAGACCTGAGTTCACATCCAGCCTCAGACATTTATTAGCTGTGTGACCCTGGGCAAGTCACTTAACTTTGTTTGCCTCAGTTTCTTCATTTGTAAAACAAGCTGGAGAAGGAAATGGCAAACCACTCCAGTGTCTTGGCCAAGAAAACCCCAACTAGGGTTACAAAGAATTGGACACATTGAAACAAATGAAAAACAACAACAAAATATTTGTTGAATTGAACTAGAATCTCCAAAAAAATTAGACCACTGTTCTCCATTCTTGCCATGCGTTAAGCTTTCTCCTTGCCTTTTTACAGTGGAGAGAGTGATGGACCCGAGTGAGAACAGAGTCCAGAGGACCTGAATTCAAATCCAACCTATGATACTTACTAGCTAGGTGACTTTGGGCAAGTCATTTAATCTCTGTTTGCCTCATTTCCTTATCTATTAAAAAAAAGGGATAATAATAGCACCTGCTTCCCAGGCTTCTGAGAGTCAAATAAGATACAATTAATTTGTCAAGTGTTTTGTAAACTTTAAAGTGAAATATAAATGCTTTTGTTATTTGTGGTTGTCATGCTCTTTTTCCCCTTTGAAATGCCTTCCTCCTTCATGTTCTGCCTGTACAAATCCTACAAATCTTGAAGTCCTTGCTCAAATCTTGCTCCTTCCAAATAGCCTTTTCTAACTATAATCTGCCAGCTCACTTCATTCTCTCTCTTTTGGGTATTGGTTGTCCAGTCTTTCTATCATATCTGTCACTCTTTGTGTCCTCAGGTATAGTTTTAGTTTTCTTAGCAAGGATATTGGAGTGGTTTGCTATTTCCTTCTTCTTCAGTGGATTAAGGCAATGAGAGGTTAAGTGACTGCTCAGGATCACACATATAGTAAGTATCTGAGGCTGGATTTGAACTTGGGTCTTCTTGACTCCAGTCTCAGCACTCCATCCATTGAGCAGCTTACCTAGCTCTAAATTAGCAGAGGATGGAATTCCCATTTACTTCATTCAATAATTATTTTCTTATTTCTTATTTCTATTATTTCATATTTTATTTATTAGTTAATAATTATTATTATTTCATTTTCTATTCCCAACTATACGATCAACTCCTAAAAGTAAAATATATGGGGCAGTTGGGTGGTTTAGTGGATAGAGAACCAGGCCCAGAGATAGGAGGTCCTGGGTTCAAATTTGGCCTCAGATACTTCCTAGCTGGGTGTCCCTGGGCAAGTCACTTAACCCCAATTCCACTTTGAAACTGAAACTTATCATTGATTCTAATACAGAAAGCAAAGGTTTAAAAAAAAAGAAAGAAAGAATTATATGTTAAGCAGCCAGTTGACACGATGATTAGACTTGTTGTAAGGAGGATTACTTAGTTATTATTTAGGAGACCTAACAAGAAGAGCTTGAGAATTCCAAATGAAATAGGGCAGCAGGAAGTGTGCCTGGCTCTCTCTGAGACGGACTCCATGGTGGTTGGGACAACTTGCAACTGACCCTGGGAGACCTCAGATTTCCAGGGATCCTGAAGGAAGACTGATATCTACTTGTGGGACATTTTGGTAGAGACTATTAATCCCAACCTGAGTTGCAGGTTAACTTGGGCTGGGTTAGCTCCCAGAATCTACCCACCTGGAAGAGCACTGCTAGTGGTCCTGGAGGAGCTGGTACATCGATGGAGTGAGTCTGGTCTCTGCTGTGAGGATACCCACTTCAGTCCTGCTATTCTCTTGGCCCTGACTGGCTTAGGTCTCAGATGAGTGTAGATAAGTCCCTCCCCTGATCCTGTGGTTTGCCCTTAGTCTGAAAGTGTAGAAACCCCTATTCCCATCCTTTACCATAGTTTCCTTAATTAAAATTATTATAAACTCTTGCCATTTGCCTGCTAGTTTCCAAAGGCCCCTTGTCTAGATGGTGCAGGGTAACAGTTAGGGCCTAACTGCCATTTCTGTCAACGGTCATTCCCCTTATAGTTAAACCTGGTTCCCTGGCTTGTAAAGTCTTACCCATTGTCCCTTCCTGTCTCCTATCCACCCCACTGAGCCCACATTTAATATTTAAGTCAACTTCCCTGGTTTTTCCCATAATAGACTTCAAGGAAGGTAATATGTGCTTCTACTTGTGTAACCTCATTTCATCTCCCCAAATGACTAGAAGTAGAAAGAAGATTCTCTCCATTCTCCATTCTTCTCTCATCTCAATTTTTTTTAACAAGAAGAAAAACAGAGAGATTCATTGACTTTCTCAGCAAATCACAATGCTGGGATTCGAACCCCGATCTCCTGAATTCCGCTTCAAGGTTATTTCCATTGGTCAGTATCACTTCCCGAAGGATTCTGACTCTCTTGTGCTGCCCCCACCTTCCTAAGTCACTGTGATACCTCAAACCCAGCATCCTAGGAATGAAAGCATAAGACACCACTCTTCGAATCAATACTGGCAGGCAGGTGGTAGGGGCTGGAGTGCTCAGGGAATGCAGAATATTGCATATCTCTATTTTCTTTTTCCATGAAAAAGAAATGTATAGGGCTCTATGAAATAATGGGGATCTAGAGTTGTATTTAAGCAGATAATATTTGGGGGGGGGGCCAAAAGGAAGTGGCTCAGGGACTAGAAAAAAGATATGACAGTATCTTAATATAGGTGTATTCACTGATCTCTGCCCTGATCTCCTCTGTTCATTGCCACTCCTGGTCTGAACATCCCTAAATGAAGGGTCAAAGGTTCCAGGCTGCACCCATATGGCTGAAGTCCAGCAGTCACAAACTGATGTTTTGGTTCCTTCTCCTTTTCATCTTCAAAACTCCCAGTGATCCTAGTCTAATAACCCAGCCAATGAGGTATCTCCCTTTAAATCTCTCCAGGTAAGCAAGTCCTGAGGGCACACCCAAGTAAGTGACATCTCACCACCGTCCAGGGCTTAATTGTTCTATCACAAAGAAAAATGCTCTAAGAAATTATAAAGCACTATCATCTAGAGGAGGTGTGAGGGGTGGGAAGGAAGGAAAGAAATTTGCAATTCAAAAAAATTTAAATGAATGTTAAAAATTGTTTTTACATATACTAAGGGGACATATAATATTATTTTTAAAAAATAAAATTATAAAGCACCATGCAAATTTAATGTATTTTTAAATTCAAAAGAGGCTGCTAAGGTAGAGTAGATAGAAAGTTGACTGTGGAGTCTGGAAGACTTGAGTTCAAGTCTCAGTGCTGAGAAATACTGGTCATAGGGCTCTGGACAAGTCACCTAACTTTTCTAAGACTCGTTTCCAGAGATAATTCTCTAAAACCATAAGTTGCAGAGCAGGTTCTCACTGGTCTGCACTAGACACTCCCTACATGGATGAAACAAAAGATTCATTCCCATTTCACCCCCTCCAAAAAAAAAATGGGTGAATTTGGATCTGGCTCAGGAGCTTTGAAAGTCTCTGTGCTATTTGCTCTGGAAACAACAATCAAATCAGCACTACCATTGTGTCTGGAAAGGGCATGCTCATTGACTACTCTCTGGTTCCATTCCCCATTTCTGTAACTCACCAAACAAAAACTCTCTTTCCTGGCCACTATTCTCCTAACTGAGCTGTGTGCCCCTATTAGAATGTAATCTTCTTAGGAGCAGGCACTACCTCACTTTTCTCTTGTTAACTCCACTGTCTGGCACATAGTAGGTACTTAAAGTTTTTGCATTCATTCATTCATTCATACCATCTTTTGCCTTCCAATGCTAATTTAAAATGTCTTCCCTAGCATAAGGAAGCAGTGAGGGGAAGGGTGACTCATTAATTCCTCAACACATTCATTCAATAAATATTTATTGAGTAGTCACTGCCATTGTGTGCTCTTACTGGAGAGTACTGGTAAAAAATGGCCAGACTGGTAGGTTTCCAAGGCACAAAGGACCTTGAATGCTAAGCTAATGCATTTGTAATTTAAACTTTCTATCTCCCAGTATCTCTCCTCACCCCCCACCTCCATTCAGAGTCTAGAATAATTCTCTGTACCCAACAGTCTTTTGAATATTTATTGTAATTGTTATTTTATCCTTTCAGCCACTGGTTCCAAACTCAAATTTAGTGTTCGTTTTAAATTTTATCATTCATCTATTTGTACTACTGCCTAAATCACTATCTCTTTATAAAATGTGTTAATTCAAGGAGATCCAAACAAAGAAACTCAAAAGAACTTTCAGATCTCTGGTTTAAGAAATGCAGAGCCATTGAAGAGTTTTGAATAGAGACATGATCAAAGTGGTCCTTTAATAGAGAGGATATATTTCCAACTCGGGGATCCTATTGCCTGGGTTCAAAACCTGGCTTTGCCAATAATTCACACAATAACTCACTTTCAGGTTTACAAAGCACTTTCCACAATAATATTATGAGGTACCCAGAGTGAGTATTAAATAATTCTGAAAAGGAGGAAGGCCTGGTGTCTAGTAAGGTCTGGTTTTCAAAAGAAGAAATGCAAACTCCCAACAACTATATACAGATATTCCAAAGCACTAAAAGAAAAAGCATATTCAAACAATGATGAGGTTCCATCTCACATTCAAAAGATTAGTAGAGGTGGCAAAAAATGGAAAAGGACAATTGTTTGAGAGACTGTGAGAGGACCATATAAGACAACAACCTGCAGTGTGGTGAGATTGCCCAATCCTTTTGGAAAAAAACAACCAGAAAGTTGTAAACTCTGCTTACCTCTTGACCCAGTTGTTAGGCAGATAGACAGACAGACAGGTAGGTAGGTAGAGACAGAGAGACAGATTCTGTTGTTCACTCATTTCAGTCATGTCCAGCTCTTCGTGACCTCGATTGAGGTTTTCTTGGCAAAGAAACTAGTTTGCTATTTTTTTCTCCAGCTCATTTTACAGATGAAGAAACTGAGGCAAACAGGGATTAGTGACTTGCCCATGATCTAATAAGTCTCTGAGACCAGATTTGAACTCAGAGAACATTGAGTGTTCCTGACTCCAGGTCCAGCACTTTATTCCCTAAGCCTCAGAAATAGCATTTATTTTTATTATTTTTAAACTCTTACCAAATAAGGAGTGGTTTTCAAAAGAAGAAATGCAAAGTACCAACAGCCATATAAAAATATTCCAAATCACCAAAAATAAAAGAAATGTATGTTCAAACAATGATGAGGTTCTATTTCACAATCAAAAGATTGACAGAAGTGACAAAAAAAAAGGTGACAAGAGTATCAATTATTATCAATTCTAAGACAGAAGAGCAGCAAGGGCTAGGCATTTGGGGTTAAGTGACTTGCCCAGGGTCACACAGCCAGGTGGTGTCTGAGGTCAGATTTGAACCTAGGTTCTCCTAACTCCATGTGTGATGCTCTAGCTACTGCGCTACATAGCTACCCCAGATAGAACATTTAAGAGCTTATGATGTGCTAAATACTGGGGATACATAAACAGGAAAACAAACTGTTTAACAAAATTTTTTATAAGATCCCAAATACAAGGGAGCTTAAATTCTAATAAAGAAGACAGAAATAAAGGGAAGGCAATTATGAGATTGAGAGGGAAAATGAAGTACCCACTGGGGCCAAGCACCAGTGTGGAGGTAGAAGAGACTTGAGGGCGTCAAGACTGTCTTCTCATGGTATATTGGTTCCAGACCAGGACTGAGAAATCATCAAGCCAATCTCAGATTGGAGCCCTCTCCAGGGGTACAAACAGCAAGTGGTTTGGAGCCTCCCAAAGAGGCCAAAGACAGAGGAAAGGGATCCACATTATAAAAATATTTATAACAGTATAAAAATATTTATAACAGTATCTTTTGTTGTAGTCGAGAACTGGAAACAAAGTAGGTACCCATTAATTGCAGAATGGTTGGACAAGCTGTGCTATATGTTTGGAATGGAATATTATTGTGCTGTAAGAAATTACAAAATGAATTGAACCCTAGAAAGACTTGTATAAACAGAAGTAAAGTAGAATAAAAAAGAGGAAAAGAGTTTGTGAAATGACTTTAATCATATTAAGGAAAATTACTTCAAAAATTTTAAGAATTTTGATCAATGTAGTAACTAGTCATGAATCTAGAAAACTGAAATGAATAATGCCTCCCACCTCTTGGCAGAGAAGTGATGGGCTGAAGGTGCAAAAAATGGGGCCCAGATTTTCAGGCCCAGACAATATATATGTTTTCCTTGACTATATACATTTGTTACAAGGGAGAGTTTTTGTTTGGGAAGAGGAGGTTTGAGATGAGTAGGGGAGGAATGAGTAGGTAGTGATAATGATGAAAAAGAAAAGGGAAAAAGTGTGTCAGTGAAACAAAAAATATACAGTGAAATCAGAAATGTAAAAGGGTACATAGACGAGGAAAACAGTGGCACTGTTGTGTTCAATTTAATAGGAACTTTAAAATGAGTTTATGTAATAGATTTGTTTATGGATGATTGGTAGATTTATTTTTTTTTAATTAAGTGCTAGGTTTGAAGTCAGAGGACCAGGATTTAAATACTGAGGCTGCCACCTTGGGGAAGTCACTTAAAGTTCTGTGAGTTTCCATTTTCTCATCTGGAAAATGAAGGTGTGGGACTAGATGGCTTCCGAGATCCTTTCCAACTATGAGATTTGGGGGCTTTTATTACAACCTTCAGATGAGGAAACTAAGTGTCAGAGAAATTAAAGGATTTTCCTGTGGCTATTGAGTGAGAACCTACATTTAAACTGGTATGTCTGCACTCATCATTAAGCTACACTACCTCTTCCCTGCTGACTGTAGTATTCAAAGACATCTTAAAAGAAAAATGGACTGAATATTTGAGTCAAAGCAGACACAGGCATCCTGGGGGGGTGGGAGGAATGGTGCCATTAATAGAATTAGAGAAGTCTGGATAAGGATCTGGTCCAGGGATAAAAATGATTAATCCACATTTAGACAGTTCAGTTTGAAGTGTCAGACATTCCCAACCTTCATGTCCTGCCCCCAAGACAGCTGGAAATACAGGTCTAGAGCCAAGAAAATAAGTCAGGGACAAGAATGTGGAAGGGGGGGGAGGGCGGGTCTGCAGAGAGGTGCTGAGATGGTAATTGAGTGGTGGGCGTGAATGAGGTCCCCAGAGAGTGTAGAGAAAAGATAACAGAGCCAAAGATGGAACCTTTGGGCTGCCACATTCCGGAAGTCTTTGGAAGCCTCCTGGGAAAGGAAGAGCCTCCATGAGACCATTCTGTGGCTGGGGGAGCCAAGACCCCAGAAGATGACTGCATTGAGGTGGAAGACCAAGAGACAGAAGAAGAATGGGGAGATTTTAGGAAACTCCAAACGGTGGCCCCCAATAGGTCACAGAATGTGTTTGGGAGCACAACAACTGCCCCCTCCCTTTTCCTTCTACCCGTTTTCTTTGTCCTTTCAAAGGCTCTAAGAAGAGATCGTTAAAACCACAAAGGATGAACCATTGCCCCTTTCCACCACCAAGCGGGGCTCCCTCCTTTTTATCCCACTCCATCACAACCAAGACAACCCATTGAGGTCCGGATTGGTCTGCCCGGCTCCCTGGGCCCGCCAACCAGAGGCTTGTTGTCAAGGTGGGGCTTCTGCGGAGGTGGAAGGAGAGCAGCTGCAAGCCTGTTGCTGGGGCCAGCGGGCAGACTTGGGCAGAGGTGCGCTGGCCCACCAGCTGCTCTCTTGCCCGGGGTTGGCTCTCCTCGCTCCCCGGCTCCTCCCCCCGCCTGCCACGGGGCCGGAGCTTGGGCACCTGCCTTTCCTCGGGATTACCGGCCCCTCCTCCCATTTCCAACTGCCCAGATGCTTGGAAAGCTGCCCCAGGAATACTTATCATAAACATAATAGACGCCTTAGGCTGCAGGGGCCCTCAGCCCCACCGGCCCCCTTCCTTGAGAGGAAAGGAGGGGACTGAGTGGGAAATCCAGCTCTGGGACCATGGGCAAAACCACTTCAATGATCTGAGCCTTCAGGAAAGTTTATTCTAAAAAAAAAAAAAAGCCTGGGAGGGCTGGGGGTTATAAATTATTATTTTTTTGAATCTTGGAACATTTTATTTAATTAATTTTGAATATTTTTCCATGGTAACAAGATTAATGTTCTTTCCCTCTCCTTCCCCTTCCCCCTCCCGTAGCCGAAGCGCAATTCCACTGGGTTTTCCATGTGTCATTGATCAAGACCTATTTTCCATATTATTGATATTTGCACTAGGGTGCTCGTTTCTGCTTATAAATTATGACTATTAATCATCATTATTATCTCGACTGAAGCAGAGACACGGAGTTTCCACACACTGAAACATCACACACACACATAAAAATCCAACTCTTCAAGTTTGCCCCCACAGGCTTTGGTACAAACATTCGGTGACCCTATGGGGATTGTAAGGGATGGAGAAGCAGTAAAGACTTCATTCCCTGGCTGTGCCCCCAATAGCTTCTGGTCTCCAATGAAAGCGGGGCTGCCCGCTTTGTTTGCGATCCTCCTTGGACTTTGTCTTCCCCACAATGGCCAACGGAGCATCTGGGCTCGCCACCTAGGAAGCGGGGTGGAGAGAGGAGAAGAAAATGGTGATGGGGAGGGTGAGGGGAGAGGATCCCAATGGCTCACAGTTGTGAGGAAAGGGAATCTGGGGGAGGAGCTCGACCCCCTCGCTAATTCCCAGCCTGGCCGGGCAGAGGCCAGAGTATAGTAGAAAGAAAGGGATTGGTAGAAAAGTAGGGCCGAAAGGCCCCCAAAGGCTTTGCCTTTAATGAAAGTAAAGGTCAGGAACTGGCTTTTATCCAGACGTGAAAAACTGCTACCAATACGAACTGACTGCCTCAGACTTAAGGGATAAACAGAAGGGAAGGGGAGAAAGCTGCCTCTGACGGTAGAGTCTACCCCCTTCCTGTCACCAGGAGCTCGAGGTTTCTCTCCCTGCCTCCCCCCCATATACATACATACTTCCATACCTTTGTTTTTTTTTTCCCTGAGTTTCTATTGTCTGGGAGCTTGATGGCCCCTGTTTTAGTAATAAGGAGACAGACAGCAGCGACCTGGGGACATCTTTGAGCCTTCCCTTCAAAGTTTCCTTCCTGTTCTATTATGGAACAAACAGGCAGGGACAGAAGAAAGGACTTGGGATCCAGGAGGGAAGACCTCCATGAACCAGGTCAAGATAACTCCCCAAGAAGAAGCTTCCTGGGCTGGACCTTCTCCCTCACTTCTAAAACTGAAGTTATCCTGGTGGCCATTTTGAAGTGCCCTACAGGGGTTGGGACCCTGAAAGTATTCTGGGACAGACCAGCCCAAAAAGCCTGGGACCTCCAAGCCCCTACCCTTATTAATGTTTAAACAATACAGTGAAATACAATGGATATGACTTTATTTTCTGACCAGTCCAGAGCCCTGGAGAAAGAGAGCTGAATAAGACCTGAGCAAACATAAAGCTTACAGTCTCTAAAGATCTTGACATAGATAGCTATGATACACAATATTACAGGAGAGAGTTACAAAACAAAATGCTATGTGAAGTATGAGGGGATGCTCATTAGAGATAGGAGGGATCAGGAAATCCTTGTGACCAGTGGCATTTGATGTGTGTTTTAATGTGTGGATGGGAATTCAAAAGGCAAAGAAATAGGGAAAAGGAGAACTTTCAAGGTTTAGAGAAGACCACAGAAGAACAGTCATAAAAATATGGAACAGGGGCTGCAAGGTATAACAGTGGATAGAGCACCAGACCTAGATTTGGGAAGACCTGGGTTCAAATCTGACTTTAGATACTTCCTAGGTGTGTGATCTTGGGTAAATCACTTATCCCAAACTGTCTAGCCCTTGCCACTCTTCTGAAAATTGATACCAAGACAGAAGGTAAGGGTTATTAAAAAAATAAAAATATGGAACAGTTCATTCATTCACCTATCATTCAGCAAATATTTTTATTATCTACTATGGGCCAGACTA
This sequence comes from Gracilinanus agilis, assembly GCF_016433145.1. Lineage (NCBI taxonomy): Eukaryota > Metazoa > Chordata > Mammalia > Didelphimorphia > Didelphidae > Gracilinanus > Gracilinanus agilis. Next base: position 105,803,758 of record NC_058133.1, on the reverse strand, counting down.
TGGACTGAGGATACAAAGATAAAAACAAAAACAGTCCCTACTCTGAAGAAGCGTTCACTTCCTTTACCTCCATCATTTTCCCTCTTCTCCATCCTCTTTCCTACCTGCTTTCCCTCTTTCTTGTGGTTTTGAACCCTGGACATCCCCAGAATACACTAGAGTCCATTAACCATTATGTCTCACTAATACCCAGTTAGCAAGTTATTACCAATTCCATCTCTGGAGGGAGTCCACCCATTACTTAAATGCCAGCATTCCAAATCCATTTCTTTCAACAAACGTATCCCATGCTGAAAAAGCTCCCATCTACCCCTGACCTCATCATTTTAATTCAATTTAGGGCATCACTAGGATTCTAGAAGAGGTGAAGTGGCAATGTACTAAGATCATACTTCTTTGTTACAGAATCAATAATGTCAGAACTTTCCATGAAAAGTACCTCAAATATCCTCTGGTCTAATCCTTTCCTCTCCATTCTACAGATAAATAAACTGAGGCCCAGAAAAGGAAATGTTTTATCCAGGGTCATACAACAGCAGTGGCAGAGCTAGGATTAGAGCCCTACATGCTGTGACTCCCTTGTCAAATAGTCCTATAGCATTGCCTCAGATTTTTAGTTAACATTTTAAAATCTATATTTAATCCTTCATATCAGTAAGACTTGTCTTCCCAATTAGAATGTCCCTAAAAGCAGGGACAATGTGTTATATTCTTTATTATTCCCTTACTGTTTAGCACAATGATCTATATACATTCCTTAATGATGGATGAGTGAATATACATCCAGAGAATTAGATTCACTAGAATATTATATTACCTCTTGTCAGGAAAAAAAAAAATTAAGCAATCCTAACCTAGAGAATGGAATCCTAGGGTTACATTCTTGAGAAAATCATCAAGCTGGGATCAACCCCATGATTCTTATGTATCTGGGTACCCATACCAATTTAGGAGATGAAGGCATAGAGAAAAGGGAATGGGAAGGATGTCCACAGTTGACCCGAAGAAAAAGGTCCCTGACAGTGTCCTATTTGGATCTGACCCCCTCCCCCATTTGGAAAAGACAAATTCTCCTCTTCCCACTTACATTGGAAGCTTTTCTGCAACCCCTCCTGGCCTCCCCGCTGCCATCCCACGCCCACTTTGCACCCAATTCCCTGGCTCCCTGGGCACACCATCTGCCTGCTCACCCCTCTCCCCTCAACCCTCCCCAGGGGCTCAGATCCTTTTATTGAGCCCTTTAAATAATTAAATGCCCCAAACCTTCTCCTGCTCCCAATCCCCGGCCCCTCTCCTGGGGTGTTATTCAAAGACCCTGAGCCGGTCTGGCGAGCCGCCAATAGCAGTATTTCTATTCAGTGTCTTTCTTTTCCAGCTCAGCTGCTGGGCCGCTAATGGTCCCTCTCTCCCCCCTTTCCCCCTCCTCCGAAGCGGGCCTCACCCAGAAGAACAAAACAAAAAAGAGAAGGGTCTGTGTAGAGCTGCTGGGGGCAGGGAGGAAGCCGGGCTCTAAGCATGGCATCCCAAGGAGAGGAGTAGGCTGTGGGAGCCTATCCATCACTCCCGTGCTTGCATCCACCGGGAAGGAGACGCAGGGGGAGGGGGAGGGAGGGAGGACCAAGGCTGCTTTTCCTGCTCTTCGGCTGTGCAGGGGGCGGGACCACTCCCTTTCACCCTAGAGGGCCAGAGAGTCGTCCCGAGAACCGGGAGAGGGGGGGGTAAGTGAGGGAGCCGGGGGCTGCTGATCATTGGGCTATTCAGGACTGGGGCAGATTCCTCATGCAAATTATCCTGGTGACTCACCCGAAGTTTGGCCCCGACCTGTGTGAGGTGGAGACACTCAGAGCCTGGCTCTCTCACAAATTCTCTACCCACCCCCACCCCACTCCCCGGGTGGATTGCCTCGCCTGCTACCCCCACCCCTCCTTTTAGCCCCAAGCAGACCAAAGGTCTAAGCCCAGTGGGGCATGAAGGAGTGAAGCCGAGCCCCTCCCTGTCCACGTCCCCCTGGACAGATGGCAACAGTTGCCCACCACCAGTTGCGCTCCCCCAGGAAAAAAGCGTCTTTTCATCCATCTCACGATCATAAAGGAAAACCGTCCCCGCCTCCTACCCTCCACCGCCCCCCTTAAACCAGGGGCTCCTATGGACAGGCTCAGAGACTGGGGGGGGGAGGTTGGGGGAGGTGGAGAAAGCGGCTGGGAGCTAGGGGGTGGAGGGGAAGCTGAGGGCCTGAATGTTTGGCTGGAAAACAAAAAGGTTGTTGAAAAAGCAGACTCTAGGGCCAGCCGGCCCATCTGTCCTCCTTTGGGGAGCCTCTGCCCCCTCGCTCTTCCTCCTCCTCCTCTTCCTCCTCCACCTTCTCCTCCTCCTCCACCACCACAGATCGCGGCCAGTACCGAGCAAACAGAGGGCCCCGGGGAGGGATAACCTCGATCAGGGCAGTGTCACAGAGAGTATGGTTGTTTGGGGCTTCAAGCTCTGTTGCTTTCATTACTGAAAATCCCCTGAGGAGCCATTGTTGGGCTGTACAAAATAAGGGTGAAAAGAAAATCCATCCCCAGTAGACCAAAAATACCAGGTCTAGGGGACAGATGGGGGAGGGACATGATCCTGGAGTTGGTCAAACAGAAATATTCCTGGAGGATCTTTCATAAGAGTTTCATTTTTCTGGAATCAAATGATTTTGCAAAGAAGCTGCATATATTTTCATATTCCTATATATACCTATATTTACATAGATACAAGTAGTGAGAATAACAATAAGATCTTTTTATTTATGTAATGCCTATAACTTTTTGCAGAGTAGTTTCTGTTATTTCAAGAACCAACTTTCCCAGAAGGGAAGATGGGGGCCAAAGATGTTAAGTTGCAATTAAAAGGCCAAACAGTTCTAGACAGAGCTGAGACTAGAGTCCCAATTCCCTAATTCCCAAGGCTCTCCTCTCCATTTCTCTGGACTTAAAGCAGAAGATTTCAATTCCAATTATGGCCTCTGCAACTTTTAGTTTCTGTATCTACAAAATGGGAATCCTATTTACCAATTGCACTCCTTACTTTGTGGGATCAGAAAAGATGCTAGACAGCACATATAGAAATGGTAGTTCTCATGATACTTTTTATTCCACTTTGACCCAGGCAAATTCTAGAATACTTATTATAGTTAAGATGCCAAGGATTCTTTAATTAGCTAGCCTGAAGTAAATTTATTTACTTAGTTTTTAAACCTCTAATGTGAACAAATTACTCTCACAAGATGTTACTGATTTTTGGACTTTTTCCAATGTATAGATTGAGATGGTCTTCTTTCCTCTTAAAAAAAAAATGTCCAATCTCAGGCACTTTCTAGTTGGGTAACCCTGGCCAAGACACTTAACCCCAAATGCTTAGCCCTTACTACCCTTCTGCCTTAGAACTGTTCTAAGACAGAAGATAAGAGTTTTGTTTTGTTTTTTTTTTTAAGATAGAAAGTAAGGGGTAGCTGGGTAGCTCAGTGGATTGAGAGTCAGGCCTAGAGACGGGAGGTCCTAGGTTCAAATCCTGCCTCAGACACTTCCCAGCTGTGTGACCCTGGGCAAGTCACTTGACCCCCATTGCCCACCCTTACCACTCTTCCACCAAGGAACCAATACACAGAAGTTAAGGGTTAAAAAAAAAAAAAAAGTAAGAGGGTTTTTTAAATAGTTTTTGTTATGTAGGGATATATAGATTATATGTTGTGTATATGCACAGCATATATTATGCATATGCACACATGTTGTATATATGATACATAAAAGTTATATACCTATTTCTCATATATATGTCCCACATATGGATATATGTGTATAGATATAGATATGTGTGTGTGTGTGTGTGTGTCTGGACCAGTGTCAGGAAGGAAACTGAGGATAATTATGATATAAGAAACACAAGACATCAATAAAATCCCATTTTTAAAAACTGATTTATAATCCCATTAGCTATCTGCTAGACCTGGAGTCAGGGAAGACTTGAATTCAAACCCTACCTCTGACACTTATTAACTGTGTGACTATGGGCAAATCACTGAACACTGCCTCATCTGCAAAATGCAAGGGGTCAGAGGTGGTCTTCTGACTTTAAAACTCTGATCCAATCATCCTATAAGGACAAGAACTATCTGATCTTTGTCTTTGGGTCCCCAAGACCCAACACAATGTCTGACATTTTATAGACACTTAATAAATATTTGTGGGTTTCTATACATGCTCAATGTCAGCGCTGACTTTGTTTTTTTTCTCATATGGTATAAGATAATGGAGTATCGACCTCCCTAAATTCTAGTCTTCCCAAGTCTGCACCCATCTTCCTCACCTCCCAACCTCCAATGAGGAAGGCTTTACCATGCTGAATTCTTCATGCTATGTCTCAGACACTTACTCATTCTTCCTTCCTTCCTTCATTCAGGGCACTTAGAGAGGCAATGTCATGTGGTAGCCACAGTGCTGAACAAGGACTGGGTTCAACCATTGTCTCAGATACTTACAAGCTGTGACCCTGCATCTCTTTCTGACTCTCCTATAATACCTCTAGAGCAGGGGTCGGCAACCTTTTTGGCCATGAGAGCCATAAACGCCTCATTTTTTAAAATGTAATTTTGTGAGAGCCGTACAGTGCTCACAGTGCAGCTCCTGTAACAGTGCCTGAAAAAAATTGACTTTATGGCTCCTGCAGAAAGAGCCATATCTGGCCCTCAAAAGAGCCACGCCTCAAAAGAGCTGGAGAGCCATACCTTGCCAACCCCTGCTCTAGAGTATATACCTCAAGGATATTATGTCTGTAAAGGACTTGACAAACTTTAAAGCCCTATATAAAGCATATATGATTCATAGAGCTGGAAAGGACCTTAGATATCATCTCATCTAATCCCCTTCATTTTACTGACCCCCTAGAGAATCAGCCAGTCAACAAGTATTACCTATTAAGTATTATTTACTGTGTCAAGTTTACTATACTTATTTATTAAGTGTTATTTACTTATTTATCATGTGCCAGGCACTGTACTAAGTGCTAGGGCTAAAAAGAAAAGTTAAAAATCCATCTTTGAAGGGGCGGTTCAATGAAAAGAGAGTCAGGCTTAGACAGAGAGGTCCTGGATTCAAATTTGACCCCAGACATTTCCTAGCTGTGTGTCCTCCAACTGCTTAGCCCTTACCACCTTGGAACCAAAACTTTGATTCTAAGACAGAACCTTAGAAATGATCCTGAGACAGAACCTAAGATTTTGTTTCACTTTGTTTTGAATCAGTCCCTACCCTCCAGGAGCTTATATTCTAATAAATAAACAACATATAAATAACAGAATTAACAACATATATACAGGGTCCATGGAAGGTAATGCAGCCTTGGTGAACCTTTCCGAGTTCCAAGTGCCCAGAGGGCAAATTCAAGCTGTCTGTGAGCCTCCACATTACCAGAGAGAGCTGAGGGAGAAAGCTCTGGCTTTGGCGATTTGGACAGAGGGGCAGGTTTTGCCAAAAATGTCCTCAGGCACTGGGAAGAGGGGGAATAGAACAGGTCTGGGAGAGTGCTGGCTCTGCAGGGGTGCCATGTCTTAGCCAATGCTATCTTAGAGTAAAAGGCATTGGAAACTGAAGGGAATGAGAAAGGCCTCTGGCAGAAGATGAGGTCTGAGCTAAAGCTTGAAGGAAGTCAGATTAGAGATGAGGGGGAGAATCATTCCAGACATAAGAACCAGCAAGTGCAAAGGGAAAGACACCAGAGATGGGAATATCTTTCCGGACAATGTAGCTGGATTGGAAAAAATAGCCGCCTCTCTTGTGTAACTCTGGTAGTAAGGAACAGTCAGATTTTGAATCCAGGTCCTCTGACTTCATATTTGTCCATTCTGGCCTCTTTAATTTATTTTATTTTTACTTTTTTTCCTTTAGTCTCTAGAGTGGATAACTTTTTGGAAATCCAACCCCTTCTTCCAGTGGCCTGAAGGGAAAAAAAAGAGAGCCCCCCCCCCTAGTGAGACCAGGCTTAGACTAGTTATAGTGGTAGAGAAATCAGGGATCTTTTGTTCCCTACTCCCTCTCCTTGGGGCACCTAGGTGGTCCAGTGGAGAGAAGGCAGGACCTGGAGTCAGGAAGCCCTAAGTTCAAACCCAGCCTCAGATACTTTCAAGTTGTATAACCCTGGGCAAGTCAATAGCCTTATTTGCTCAGTTTCCCCAATCTGGAAGTGGCAAACCACTTCAATATCTTTGCCAAGAAAATCCCAAACCGGATCAGGAAGAGTCAGAAATGACTGAATAATGAAAAATTTCTCCCTGCCCCTCCCCCACAGCCTGGAGGTACAGACCCAGTAATAGATCCAAAATTAAAAAAAAAAAAAAAAAAAAAAAAAAGGCCAAGTGGAACTGAGTCGAGGTGTGGCTGTGAGGGTCCCCTTCCAGCCTGGGGTTGTTGGATTTTTTTCATCAGTCTCATGACTTTTACAGTCACACCTGGCACTTAAGTAATTTTCCAACTTCTTAGGCCTTAGGCACCTAAGCAGTCATTTAAGATCTATCAGGGAGATATTTCATAAAATCCCTCCCAGTTGTGCTCTAATCACTCATTGTTCTATAATAGGCAGCTTCAAGGAAAAACAGCTCCACCCTAATAAACTGCTGCCCTCACTGAAGTCTATGGAGAATAATGCTGACTGGAGAGAATATGGTTAAATACCCGAAGGTGCCCATGCAGAGACTGAGGGAGGAAGGGAGGTTGTAGGATTTAATGGCTGAGCTGCCCTTGTAAGAATTCCTCTCTTAGCCTACCAAGTCCAAAAGCCTTTTTCCCAAAAGGACTCAAAAGTCACAGTAACAGAGAATCGCCTCTGGTCCAACTGAGAACTCATCCCCAAATGTTCATGGAGCTTCTCTTTGAAACCTCCTGTTTCTATTTTTCTTTTTAATTCTTTAAAAAAGAAGAAGAACCCTAACCTTCTTTCTTAGAATCAGAGTATGTATTCTAAACCAGAAGAGCAATAAGGGCTAGGTAATGGGGGTTAAGTGATTTACCCAGGATCACACAACTAGAAAGTATTTGAAGTCAAAATTGGAACCCAGATCTTCCCATCTGGTGCTCCATTTACCTAGTTGCCCCCTTGTAATTTTATTTTTAAATTACTTTTAACTTTTGGCAAAAGCTAGCTTCTTTCTTGTAGGATATTCTCACAGGAGGAAACTCACTACCAACTGAAATTTGGCACCTGGTCTTAGAATTTTGCCTAAAGCATTGAGAGACTAAGTGTCTTGCCCAGATCATCCAACCAATTATTCTCTGTTAAAGGCAGGATTTGGGGAGCAGCTGGGTGGCTCCGTAGATTGAGAGCCAGACCTAGAGTCAGAATGTCCTGGCCTCAAATCTGACCTTAGAGACTTCTCTGCTCTGTGACCCTGACCAAGTCACTTAACTCCCATTGCCTAGCTCTTACCTCTTTTCTGTCTTGGAACCAATACACAGTATTGATTCTAGGATGGAAGTTAAGGCATTAAAAAAACACACACACACACACACACAACCCTTACTTTCTGTCTTAGTAACAACTCTAAAACAAAAGGGCAAGAGCTAGCTAGGCACATGGATTTTGATTTGCAAATGAGGACCCTCTATCTCCAGATCTGGCTCTCTATCCACTGTGCCACCTAGTTGCCCTTTCCCCATCTGCTCTTCTCCAAGCTAAATATTCCTAATTCTTTCAATCAATTCTATTATATATACATGGTAGGAGTTCCTGCCATAACGAGCCCTTACCACCACTGGGGACCTTTTCTGATATATTTGTTGATACTTTCCCTAAAATACGAAGCCTAGAACTGAATATCATATTCCAGATGTGGTAGGACCCAGACAAAATCCAATGGAACCATCACGTTTCTCTCTGGTCCCTAGGCTTCCCTCATGTAGTCTAAATTCCATCCACTTTCAGGCTGCCATTTCCCATTGTTGACACATACTGACTTTGCTGTCCATAAATCCCTCAGGTCTTTTTTCACTCACAGGAGCTACTGTCTAGCCAGTCTCCTCACCTTAAACATTTGTGTGTGGGGAGTGGGGGAAGTGGGGTTGTCTCTATGTGAGTCATTCTGACTATAGGGACTATAGGCTCCTTGAGGGCAAGAACTGCATATTACTCATTTTTGGTTTTCCTGTTCATTACTTAGCACAGTGTCTTATGCTTAGTAAGAGCTCAGTAAATGTTGATTTTGTGGTTCAATAAATGACTAATCTCACTCAATGACTCCAACACCTGAATACAATACATAGTTCTATGTAATCAGTTTGCCTTCAATTATGTATGGACTATAATAAATAATATAGAGAGATGATTGATAGAAAGATGATAGAGATATAATTGATTAAGAACTTATATGTCAGGTACTGTACTAAGAGCTAAAAATACAAATAGAAGCAAAAAAGCAAGACATTCTATATCTCAAAGAGATAAAAAAAATATTTAGGAAAGGACCTGCTTATACAAAATATTTATAGCTGCTCTTTTTGTGGTGGCAAAGAATTGGAAACTGAGGGGGTGCCCATCAATTGGGGAATGACTGAACAAATTGTGGCATATGATGGTGATGGAATATGAATGTGCTGTAAGGAATGATGAACAGGATGATTTTGGAAAGAACTGGAAAGACCTATTTGAACTGATGCATAGTGAAATAAGCAGAACCAGGAAAACATTGCACTCACTAACAGCAATATTGTGGAACAATCAAATGTGATAGACTTTGCTACTAACAGAAATATAATGATCCAAGACAATTCTGAGGGACTTATGAAAAAGAATGCTATACACCTCCAGAAAAAGAAACGTTGAAGTAGGAATGCAAATGAAAACATACAATTTTTCACTTGTTTATTTGGGTATATGTTTTAGGGTTTTGGCTTCATATGATTATTCACTTCGAAAAATGGATAATATAGAAATATGTTTTGTGTGGTAATACATGTATAACCAAGAAATAGAAGAATAAGCAAGACTCTCTCTGCCCTTAGGAAGCTTACATTCTTTCAGGGAAAACAGTACTTAAAGGGAAATGAAAGGGAGCAGATCTATTTTCACATATATTCATCCTTTGGTCTCTCACTCAGACTGAAAACTCACCCCAAAAAATAACCAGGTTCATTCTTGCTGCTGTATCTTCTTCTTGGTGCACAAGAAAGATTTCTATTTCTGTTCAGGATATCTGTTCAGGATGTTGACTGCCTGGTGCTATATAGATCTTTGAGGATTTCCAGGCTAGTGTTGTCACCATCAGCAGCACAGAAATAATATTTAAGCTACTATTTGCACCTGAATCTGTTCTATGTCCTGGAGGAAGTGAGTTCACCACACCTGGATTGGAACAGATTGCATCCCATTACTTTCTGCTTGGGGAAAGGGAATAAGAGGATGAGAAATATGAATATTTCTCAGAAGTTAGGTAGACTTCTGTATATCATGTATCAATGATCAACCACTCTACTGAACACATTAGGAATGAAATACACAGAAGCAAATGAGCACAGTATCCAAGTGTTTGATAAACCCAAAGACTCTAGCTACTGGGGTAAGAACTTACTGTTTGACAAAAACTGATGGGAAAACTGGAAAGTAGTCTGATAGAAACTGGGAAGATTTTAAGCAAATTAGTTGAGAAATCTGTGGATAGAAGAGTCCATGATAAAAAAGAAATAGGTTAATTTTGGTCACATAAAATTTTAAAGATTTTGCAAAAATAAAGCCAATTCAGCTAATACTGGAAAAGCAGAAAATTGGGAAACTATTTTTGCGGTAATTTTCTTTGATAAAGGTCTTCTTTCTCAAACATACAGGGAACTGAGCCAATTTTATAAGATTAGAGCTATTCTCTAATTAATAAATGATCAAAGGATATGAACAGGCAGTTTTCCAAGGAAGAAGTCAAAGCTATCGATAATCATATGAAAAAATGCTCTAAATCACAAATAATCAGAGAAAAGCAAATTAAAACAACTCTAAGAAACCACTTCATATCCATCAGATTGGCTAAGATGACAGAAAAGAAAAATGACAAGTGCTAGAGGGGATGTAGGTAAATAGGTGTGCAAAAGCACTGTCAATGAAGCTATGAATTAGTGAGCACCCTCTACCCTAGCTATAATATTACCAGATCTACAAACTACAGAGATCAAAGAAAAAGGGAAAGAATATATATAGGTATCCCTTCCACATCATAAAGGTTAGGGGCCACCACCACCCCAATCTCTCTTCTCATACCAGAGAAGTCTGATTTTTTTTCTTTTTTCTTTTATAAGGTATTGGTTTAAGTATTTGGGCATAAGCTATTAAGTTTCTAAGCTTTCCATGGCATCTACAGTTTCCTTAAAACTGCCCCAAAATACCCATTTAGGGGCAGCTAGGTGGTTCAGTAGATTGAGAGCCAGGTCTAGAGATGGGAAGTCCTGGATTCACATCTGACCTCAAGACCTTCCTAGCTGTGTGACCCTGGACAAGTCATGCCTAGCCCTTACCATTCTTCTGCCTTGGAACCAATTCTTAGTATTGATTCCAAGATGAAAAATAAGGGTTTTTTAAAAAACAACAAGCAAAAATTCCCACTTAATTTCTTATGGACCTGTAATATATTAAAACCACAATAGGCAAAGTCTCAATGTGGAAATGATATCTGTATATGTATATATATATATATGTATATGCATATATATACATATATACCCACAATACATATATGTATATATACTTATAATATTAATTTTTTTGTATTGTCAAATAATTGCAAACTGAGAGGTTGCCCATCAATCGAGGAACTGATAGAACAAATTACAATATATGAATATTATGGAATACTATTGTGCTGTAAGAAATGATGAAGGGAATGGTTTTAGAAAAACCTGGAAAAACTTGAACTAATGCAAAGTGAAGAGAGCAGAACTAGAAGAACAATTTACATAGCAATAGCAATATTGTAAAGATAATCAATTGTGAAAGACTTAATAACTCTGCTCAATACAATGACCCACCACAATTCCAAAGGACTTATGATGGAACATGCTGTCCACCTCCAGATAGAGAGCTGATGGATTCAGAGTACCAATTGAAGCCCGTCTTTTTCTTGTTTGTTTCTTTTCCCCTAAACAAGCTAATACAGAAATTTGTTCATCATGACTTCATATTTGTAATGAGATTTGTATTTCCTGCCTTCTTAATGGGCAGGGGTGGGGTGGGAGGAGGGAAAGAATCTGGAATTGAAAATAAAATAAAATTGAATAATAATAATAGATCTTTTTTCCCCACCTCAGGATTCCTGAATTGTTCCCTAGCACACAAGAACTGAATTTCTTTCCCTTGGGGTTGCCTTGGGTTAAGCCAAGAAACTGAGCACTCCCTATGCCAGAGAGATTGGAATCAAGAATGATAGCACTGAAAAGAACCTACCTGATCACCCAGCATGACTCCCCTCATTTTACAGATAACAAAACTGGGACCCAGAGAGACCCAAGGTCACAGGGACCCAGGTCTCCTGCCTCAGAGTTCATTGTTCTTCCAAGTTCACACTATTATTTTTCTTTTTTTGTAAAAACAAGAGAAGCCACCTAGCCCCAGGCTTGATGAGAAAGGAAGTAGGTCACAATGGACTGTGTGCCAGGTCTGGGAAACCAGTAACTAAATTTCCCCATTATGGTGAGGCAACCCTTCTAGCTAGGTCACTCTAGATTGGGATTTCTCCAACTGCACCTAAGGCAAAGAGAAGAAGACAAAGAAAAATCACAGAATCAGACCATCCTAGGGTGGAAATTATCTTTTGTGAACATCTAATGTAAGACTGATTAACCTGGGGTCTGTGTGCCCATGGGTAGATTTTAAGGGGTCTGTGAATTTGGATGGGGGGAAATTACATCTTGATTTCAATATAAATCCTTTTGTAATCTTATGTATTTTATGTACTTAAAAACATTATTCTGAGAAAGGCTCCACCATAGACTTCAAGAGATTATCAAAGGAATTCACAATACAAAAAAGGTCAAGATCCCCATATCTGATGTATTCCTTTTCCTTTGGATTTGACATACTTCTGACTTTCAAACTCACTTTCAAAGATGTCTCAAGAAGGAGATTTAACTCATTTGGAATAAATAAAAATTCATTAAGAATCTTAAGTAGCATGCTACTGAGGACTCAAATACACCCTATTAGTCACTCTCCTTCTCTCTCTCTCTCTCTCTCTCTCTCTATATATATATATATATATATATATATATATATATACACACACACACACAGTATGCATTATATGTACATGTGTAGTATAATACAGGTATCTTATGTGTGTGTATGTTCTACCTTCATGGAGTTTACAATCTATTGAGAAACAATTTGTACTCATATAAGTTAATGCAAAATACAGGCAATAGAGTCTGGACCTGTGATTTCATTGATATGTAAGGATCTCCCAGGTAAGGAAACTCCTTCCCAAGTAGGTCAGCACCTTCTGTGCAGCTCATAGTCTTGAGAACAGAAGTTCTTAATTCTTTTATCAAGGGCTTCTTTGACAGTCTGGTGAAGCCTACCAAACTCTTCTTAGAATAGTGTATTTAAACACATAAAATAAAATACATATGATTACAAAGAAAACTAATTCTACTTAAATAAAGATGTGGGTTTTTTTCCCCCATCCAATTTCATCAACTTCCTGAAATCTATCCAAGGATTCATAGACTTGAGGGTAAGAACCTCTGTTTTAAAAAAGTATCTTAGAGTCCTGAAAATTTAAGTTATTTGCTTGAAATGTATCAGATATTGAACTCACATCTGCCTTTCTAATTCTGGGTCCAACATGCTACTTTTTTTTTTTAAACCTTTACCTTCTATCTTAGAATCAATACTATATATTGATTCAAAGGCAAAAGTTTGCTAAGGGCTGAGCAATGGGGGTTAAGTGACTTGTCCAAGGTCAAACAAGTAGGGTATGAATAAGGTGATATTTGATCCCAGAACCTTCTGTCTCCAAGGCCTGACTCTCAATCCACTGAGCCACCTAGCTGCCCCCTCATACCCCCTCTCACACTACTTATTATACCATAGTGTCTCAAATACACAACAGATACAAGATAAAAACAAATGAACTGGAGGCAGGGCAGGAGTAATTATCATCTGGGAAAGTAAAGAAAGGCAGTTCATGGATAGTAGCTTTGAAAGGAACAAGGGAGAATGCAAAACAATGAGAAGAGAGGGTTTTTTTTAAGATGAAGGATGAACTATGCAAAGACTTGAAGATGAAAGATGGGAGGGCATGGATGAGGAATAACAAACAGGCCAGTGTAGCTGGAGTAAAGAGCATATGAGGGCAAGAATCCATGAAATCAGTCTGGAAAGAAAGGTTGGCTCTGAGTTGAATTTGTTGCTAAATAAATGGCTAATCTATGAAAGAACTTAAATGCTAAAAAGAGGATTTGTATTTTCTCCTAGAGACAATGTTGTTTGGTTGTTTTTCAATTGTGTCTGACTCTTTATGATCCCATTTGGGGTTTTCTTGACAAAGATACCAGAGTAGTTTGCCATTTCCTTCTCCACAGAAATTTGCAGATGAGGAAACAGAGGCAAACAGGGTGAAGTAACTTGCCACAGGTCACCTAACTACTAAGTGTCTGAGGCCAAATTTGAACTCGGAAAGATGTCTTCCCGACTCCAGGCTTATCATTCTATCTATTTGGCCACCTATTGCCCTCCTAGACTTAATTAGGGATCCATAGGAGTTTCTTGAACAGGGATAGATCCTATCTCCTACCTTGTCAACATCCCTTTCTTCAAGAAAATTTTCCTTTGAATCTATCTGATAGATAGATAGATAGATAGATAGATAGATAGATAGATAGATAGATAGNATCTATCTGATAGATAGATAGATAGATAGATAGATAGATAGATAGATAGATAGATAGGAAGGTAGATATTTGGCAGGCAAATAGATAGAGATAGGTAGATTGAGAGAGACACGGATGGATGGGCACACAGAGAGACAGGCAGAGATAGATAGGGAGGAAGGTAGGTAGGTAGGTAGATAGATAGACAGAGAGAGAGATTGACAGATGGAGTTGGGTAGATAGGTAGGTAGATAAGTAGTTAGATATATATATGATATATGAATAGATATATTTAAATTCATTTATCTTATACTACAGCTGGCAACATGGATAAAGCTAGTTCAAATCTAGTGTCAGATACTTCCTAGCTATGTGATCTTGGGCAGTCACTTAAATTCTATTTGTCTCATCAGTTCTTCGACTGTAAAATGGGGATAATAATAGCACCTACCTCACAGTGTAACAGGATGAGGAACAAATGAGATATTTGTAGAGTGCTTAACAGTGCTTGGCACATACATATACAGGCACTGTGTAAATGTTTATTCCCTTCCCTTCCCTCTTCAGTGTCAACCTGTTTCCTCTTCTGTCCTTAATGGAATTGGAGAATCACCACATAGGAGGCAATGTCCAGCATTCTTTCCACTTTACTTGGCACTCTCTGTGGATAAGGACCAAAACTAGAATATGGTTTTCCAGATGCAAAATCCTGGGTACTTTAACTATTCCTTTTAGCCAAGAGAATTGTGAATGGGTGATGGAGGTGTGATAGGTAGGGGCAGAGGTGAAAGAAGTTGTCAACTGAGCCAGATCTCTCCAAAGCCAGGCAGACATTAGAGGTCCATATAACCAACACCCCAACCTTCACTGACAACAGTACTACATTCATTCGTTCATTCAACAGATATTTCTTGAACTTCTCTTCTATGCCAGGCACTGTGCTTTGGTTGTTAGAGAAAGGACGAGACAGACCTGACCTTCCAGGAACTTGGAAAACTAAGAAAACAAATTACTGTAATACAAGACATCATCTGAATTGCAGAGACAGTAAGTGTCAGAGGAGCTAGACTTCAGTTGGCCAAGCTGGCCAAGAAAAGCTTTGGAGAAGGAAGGATTTAAGCTGGCACTTACTTAAACGATGGGTAAGATTTTGGTTCTAGACCTTCCCCCTTCCTGTAGACTGTCCCTGAATAGTTTATTGGGAACAATCCAAATAAAAAGAACATCTAAGCCAGTGTCCCTGTCCTACATTCAGGCCACAGCCGCCATGCCTTAGCTCAGGTTCCATCTCTTCCAGAATATTGCCCAACACCCCTACTTCCATTCACACAAAGTGGTTTTTCTGCTTCTCTTGGCTAAGATAACTTCTCTAGGGCCTTAATTTCCTCATCAATAAAATGTGAAAGGGATAGGCTAGATCAGTAGCTAAGTGACCCACTGGATAAAGTGCCAGGCCTAGAGTCAGGCAGACTTGAGTTCAAATCTTGCCTCAGATACTTCCTAATTGTATGTCCCTAGGCGAATCACTTTACCCCATTTGTCTCAGTTTCTTGAATCTATAAAAAGAGGGAGAGAAAGAAATGGCAAACCACTCCAGTATCTTTGCCAAGAAAACCTGAAAAAGGGGTCATGAAGAATTAGACATGATTGAAAAACAGCTGAACAAGACAGTTTCTTAAGCTAGGATAAGAGAATTTGTTTTTTAAAAATATATTTTTGTCTTGATCAATGACACATGTAAAACCCAGTGGAATTTCTGCATCGGCTACAAGAGGGAAGACAGGGAAAGAACATGAATCTTATAACCATGGAAAAATATTCTAAATTAATTAAATAAAAATTTCCCCAAAAACTAAATAAAAAGATATCTTTTGATAACCCTCTCAATATAACTGGTTTCCTTTGTAATTCTGTGCATTGTCTATATCTGAAAACATTACTCTGAAGAGGACAGGGATCCACAGGCTTTACCAGATCAACAAACGGTTCCATGTTACAAAAAAAGTTAAGAACCCCTGGAGTCTATGGCCTCTAAAAGTCTCTTCCAACTTTAAATCTGGAATCTTCACCTTTTCAGAGAGTATTTTGTCTGAAACTCTCCTTTTCTCTTAGCACTCTCTATGTGTATACCCACATGTACACAGACATCCCATCCTTCCCTTGCCTCTCTAATGCAGCTCCCCATTTTTGCACATACAAATAGTTAAATAAATGTTGAGTTAAATAAAAGCTGAATGGAATGAGACAAAAGGACTCCCAGGACCCAGACAACAGGGGTCCTAGTCCCAGCTTACTCATGGATATTTCATGGATCTTCCTTCTTACTTTTTCTCCCTTAAACCTTGGTGCCATGTTCCCACCATCAACATTTTGTGGTTCAGTCAAGTCTGACTCTTCATGTCCCCATTGAGGGTTTTCTTGGCAAAGATACCGGAGTGGTTTCCCATTTCCTTCTCCAGCTCATTTTACAGATAAGGAAACTGAGGCAAACCAGATTAAGTGACTTTGCCAGAGTTATGCAGTGAGGAAGCATCTAAGACCAAATTTAAACCCAGGTCTTCCTTCCAGTAGGCCCAGCACTCTATCTACCAAGCTACCACCAAAAAAGGGATGCCCAAAAACCAAAATGATACTAATTCATATTGAATGTTGACCAAGTCAGCTAAATGGAGCATGGTTCCAATTCTAGCCTTCTTTGCTCTTATCTCCTGTTGCCTCCTTTTAGAGATCCAATTGGTGATGTGACATGGCCTGGAGACCCCAGGAAGGGCAGCCCTGGAGAAATAGAGTGTTATTGTGTTCTAGATGAGTACAAACTGAAGTCTGAGAGCCCTTTATAGGCCAGGGAGGAGTTGTGGTTATTTCAGGTCTTAGGCAGGAATGGGGTAGGAAAAAAACACTGTGGGCCCCCAAAATGCCTCCTTTCAGCTTTTTCCAGTCCCAAGAGATTCCATTCCTTCCAGTCAGTGGGAGGCAGAGGATAGGCCAAACACGACATTTTACCTCAGTAAGAAAGAGGTCAGATCCAAGGGATAATGGGACCTGGGCCTGGAGGCCTGTGGGGTAACCTACATTTTTTGTCCCTTCCCCAGGGGCGGAAGGATGGAGGAGCTAAGCCTGCAGATTTTCAGTTTATTAAAATGGTGTCCTGAGGACCGGTCAGTGTGTTTCAGGATGCCATCTGAACCTGGTCCAACAGAAGCATCCCTGTACCTGCTCAGGGAGCCTCTATCCCCTGGGCTCCCACTTTGCCAAGGCGGTGATCTGGGGACAGGAGGCCCGTTTGCATCTCTCTGAAAGGCAGGTGCTGTGAGTCAGCTGCTGCTGCCTGTGGTCTGGTCTCCCCAGTTACAGGAGCCTGGCCTCCTCCACACAGCTCCGCCATTGGCCAACTGAGAGCCAAAATAGCCTCCCTCCCCTTCCCCCCAACAGCCACCCCAATATGGAAACAAAGAGCGCACAGGAAACACCTGGAGGGGGCAGGCAGCTGGCAGAAGAGCGCTCTGCCCAAGAGAGAGAAGAAAGGTTTTGTGTGAGGTGGTTGGGCCAGTGGGGGGTGGGGAACGAGGGGGAGGGTATTCAAGCCCGTAATTGTGCTTCCCTTGGCACCTACCAGCTGCTGAAAAATAACAGCTGAGATGCTTAAATGCCTCATTTCCCTCTCCTGCGACTCTCCACTCCCCACCCCCCAAAAGTAAATGGTTCATCTCCTAGGACCAGCTTTTCTGGAGCCAGGATGTGGGTTGTTCTAAAGAAGCCTCCACTTGGGTGGGCCTCAGCCTCTTCTCTTTCCTTTCCCAGCCTCTCCAAAGCCAGGACTTTAAGCCCCTTTTTACATATAGAGTGTAAACACACAGAGAAAAGGCACAGGCAGAAAGCTGGAGCTATTACCAGAACACCAGACAGGAGGAAAGATTCATAGTCCATCAACAAGAGGGTTTCTCTTTTATTTCCATTCCTATTAGATAGTTTTCAAATTTTAACTTATTTTCTTTCCTCCAATCAAGAAAAAAAAAATATGTGTAAAGCATTTTGCCATCCAAAAACTATCTATGAAAGTTCTCATAATCATAATAAGCCAAAATAAGCCAAATAAGCCACGTTTGATAATATATGTCTCCTTCTGTATGTTAAGCGCCTCACCTCCCTGTCAGGAGGTTGGTAGCAGGCTTTGTCTTCAGTCCTCCAGACTCCTGTTTGCACTTATGAAAGAGTTCTGAAGTCTTTGAAAATGATTTTTTTTCTCTAATTTTATTTTCATAGAAATTGTTCTCCTGACTGTTCTCTTCATGCTGTATCAGTTCATTTAGGTCTTCTCAGCTTTCTCCAAAATCATCCATTTCATTCTTTCTAATAGCACAATAATATCCCAAAACATTCACATCTAATAATTTGTTCAGCTGATACTATGGATGTGCCTTTAGCTTCCACTTTTTTGCTTTTATAAACAAAAGCAACTGTAAACATTTTTTGTTCTAATGGATTCTTTCCCTCCTTTAATTTCTGGGTGTTTATATTATATTATATTATATTATATTATATTATATTATATTATATTTCTAGGGCCCTCAAAAGAGCCAGATATGGCTCGAGAACCATACGTTGCCGACCCCTGGGTCAAAGGCTAGAAGCTACTCAAAGTAAAGCAGCTATAGTTAAATTTAGTCAGAAATCAGCAAATACTACAAATTAGAGTTTGATTTACTGTTTTGCTGACTATCTGGACTTAAAAAAGGGAAGGGAACAAACATTTACATAGTATCTAATATGTGCCATGCTCTGTGCTAAAGGCTTTACAAATATCTTATTTGAATGATGAAGAAAATGTTACTAGCACAGATTAAACTTTAAGGTACAACTCTGGAATGGTATTCTAAGTTTAATGATTTGGGGAGACCTCATTTCATATCCAGAGAACGGCTTGGACCAATTTGCAGTTCCACTAACTATGCATTGGTATGTCTGTTTTCCTGTAGCCCCTCCAAAATTATAATTTTTTTTGTCATCTTTGCCAACCTGGTGCCTCCTTATTATTTAGACTTACATGTATTATTTGGAAATTCATATTCATTTCCAGCTTTAAGACTCCTAAGAGAAAGCAGAATGGTTCAGTGGAAAAGTGATAGATATGGGGTAAAAAGATTTGGATTAGAATCCTGATTCTTTTCTAGCTGTATGACTTTGGACAAATCAGGTAACTTCCATGGACCTCATTATCTTGATCAATAAAATGAGGAGATTGACCTGGAATCCCCTTAAGGAACAGCTAGGTGGGTCAGTGGATTGAGAGCCAGGTCTAGAGATAGGAGGTCCTAGGTTCAAATATGATCCCAGATACCTCCTAGCTTTATGACCCATAAGTCACTTAACTCCAATTGCCTAGTCCTTACCCCTCTTCTACTTTGGAACCAACACTTAGTATCAACTCTAAGACAGAAGGTAAGTGTTTAAAAATAAAATAAAAAAAAAAGATCTCTTCAGTCTTCTCTTACCCTGTGATCCTAAATTCTCAAAAGTACAGGTTGGAATAGACTTCACCAACTGGCCTAGACCAATCAATCAATTCATATTTATTAAGTGTTAACTATGTGCCAGGCACTGTGTTAAGCACTTCACATATACAAAGAAGCAAATAATAGTCCCATAGTAGAGTGGAAAGAGCATTGAATTTGGGGATCAAGAAGCTGAGGACCCCTAATCTACTCTAACTGTTGTGAGGATTACTTGGTTATTACCTTTCTACTTTATACACCCTAGACTCCAAATACATTGCTGTGCCCACTAGACAAGCTGCATCTTAACTAGATAATGGTAGGAAAGTCCAAAGGATTGAGTGAACTGATTTTCTTATCAGCAAAAGTGAAAGAGCTGAGCTAGGTCCCTTCTAGTTTCAAATATAAAATCCTTTGATCGAATGGACTATGGGGAGAAAAGAAAGCTGGGTCTTGGTAAAATGGCACGTAAGGAGCAGTTTGTATCGGTTGTACTCACCTTTCACCTCCCTAATCACCCTACAGAAACCCTCCTTTCCATCCAGTTGCCTAGCTACTGCTAACCCCTGTTAAGATATTAATTGATAACTGAGGTTCATAGAGTCTGACCCCTCTAGGGACTATTTGCATTTCAACAAAGGTTCCAGAAAACCAGAAAGTCCTGGAGACCGAAAAGAATGAAAAATGATGACAATAGTAGGACTGCAAAAGGTGGGGGAAAGTCTTCCAACCTCAGAAGGAATGAAGAATAACAACAGATAAAAACAGGCATTTATGTACCTCTTTGGGATTTAGGTAGCCCTTGACTTATGAAATCTCACTTAAGCTTCACTGTAATCCTGTGAGGTAGGTTGTCCAGGAAGTATTATCTCTGCTTTAGAAATGAGGAAACTAAGACTCATGAAAGTTAAGTGAAATATCCAAGGTCACACATCTAACCAGTGGTAGAGGAGGGTTTCAAATCAGATTTTCTGACTCTAGACCAGTGCTCTTTCTCTAAACTATAATTGTGGCAGGGCTGGTATTTTTAATAGATTGTCCTGCCTGCTACCTCAGTCAATCCACAACATTTATTTGATGCCTACTGTGCTAGGCACTGGGGGATACAAAGGCAAAAAACCGTCTCTGTCCTTCTGAGCTTAAATTCTCTCAGATCACACTAAGGGAAGACCTTGAATGTGTCTCTGTCCAATGGAAGAGACCCAAAGAAGCAGGAGTAGTCAAATAAACCAGAAGTTTTTCTTTATACTCTCCCAGCTCCTGCCTCCTCAGGAGGGCACTGGAAAAGTTGTGAGAGGAAAGGGGCAAGGCTACATCCCTGGACTTGTGTAAAGAACATTGGAGTCCAAGCGGATATAGTAATATTCAAAGCAATGAACCCTGTTTCTAGTAGTTTTATAAAGTGACTTCAGTCCCAGGCTCCCATTTCTACAGTATCTTAAGCCCTACAATTTCTTGTGACATCTTTAGTTCTCAAGTACTCCACCAAACTGGAAACTGTCTTCTCTCATTTTTCTTCTCTCTTCCTTCTCCCTTTCACCCTGAATCCTCATTTCCCCCCTCTTTCCCGTTCTGCTTTTCATCCCTCTTCTTCTACTCCCCACCCTGTCTTCTCTTTCCCTGGCCCCCTCTTCTCTTCCTTACTTTTTCTCTCTCCCTCCTTCCCTGTCTCTCTGCCTCTTTGACTCTTTCTGTCTATTTCTCTCTCTGCCTCTCTGTCACTTTCTCTCTATCTGTTTCTCTCTCTCTCTGCTTCTTTGTCTTTCTCTGTTTCTATTTCTCTCTCCAACTCCCTTCCTCCCTCTCTACTTCTCTGTCTCTTTCTCTCTCTGTCTCTACTTCTCTCTCTGCCTGTCTTTCTCTCTGTCTATTTCTCTCTCCAACTCTCTCCCTCCTTTTCTCTCTCTGTTTCTCTCTGTCTCTATTTTCTCTCTGACTCTCTTCCTCCCTCCCTTTCTGCCTTTCTCTCTGTCTCTGTCTCTCCCTCTCTCTGTCTCTATTTCTTTCTCTCACTCCCTCTCTCCCTCCCTCTTTCTGCCTCACTGTCTCTTTCTTTATGTCTCTATTTCTCTCTCTGACTCTCTCTCTCTCCCTCTCCCTCTATCTCTCTGCTTCTCCTTTTTCTCTGTCTCTATTTCTCTCTCTGACTCTCTCTCTCTCTCCCTCTCCCTCTATCTCTCTGCTTCTCCTTTTTCTCTGTCTCTATTTCTCTCTCTGACCCCCTCTCTCTCCCTTCCTCAATCCAACCAGCTGGATTCAACCAGCTCTCCAAAGCCCTCTTCTTATCTGATCAGCGGCCTACCAGTCAGATTTCCTGGACAAGGGTTGAAATCAGGCCCACACCCTTGTTTGTGGGCTAAAAGGCAATCTCCAGCAGCGAACAGGATTATTCCCAAGACCTGGAGGCTTATAAGAAACAATTTTAAAATAAATACATTCACACACACACACACACACACACACACACACAGATCAGAACAGGGGAAGGGATACAATTAGTGACTGGCATTTTCTATTTGCCCAAGAGCTTTATCCAGTCATCTCATAGCACCTCTGGCTTTGGAGAGAAATACAGAGCCAGAGTCCTGGAGTTCCAACAACCTTGCCCTTCCCAGCTTCCCTCAGCATCACTTCTTGGAAGGGAGGCAATCCACTTGGAACATCTCTGTATTCTGGGTTCCAGTGTAGGGAAGAGGGGAAAGGTAAAGAGAAATGTGATCATGTCACATTTCTCACCCCTTCTCCCCACCCACCCCCACCCCCTAATAAACTAAAGTGCCTCCCTGTCACTTCCAGGGGCAAATACAAAATGCTTTCTTTTGGCATTCAAATCCTTTCATGACCTAGCTCCCTCCTACCTTTCCAGTCTTCACACACCGTATTCCCCAACAGGTACTCTTTGATACAGTGGCACTGGCCTCTATCTATCAAATCCAGCTGGAGGTCTCCCATGCTCTCTCTTCTGGACTCTAACTATGAAGCTTCCAAGGCCCCAAAGAAAATCCATCTTCTATAGGAAGCCTTCTCCAACCCCACTTTAAAAAAAAAAAAACAAAAAAACAACCCTTACCTTCTGTCTTAGAATCAATACTAAATGATTGATACTAAGTATTGATTCTAAGGCATAAGAGCTTTAAGTGCTAGGTAACTGGGGTTAAGTGACTTGCCCAAGGTCACACAGTCCAGTCCCCTTTTAATTCTAGTGTTTTCCCTCTGTTAATTATTTCCCATTTATTATAGTTTATTTTCATGTTGCCTTTTATTATATATTTTGTATGCATGCTGTCTCCCCCTTTAGATTGTAAGCTCCTTGAAGGGCAACACTATCTTTGCCTCCTCTTGTATCCCCAGCTCGCTTAGCATAGTGTCTGGCACAAATGTTTATTGATCAATTAACTGATTTCCCCTCACCCCCATCTCTATTGATCAGTGATATCCCCACCAACCCTTCCTCATCCCTACTCCTTCAGAGCTTTGTAGAAACTCCCTCTGTTGATGTATGTCTATGTGACCAGAGCATTGAGAAATTAAGTTACTTGCTTGTGGTCACTCCCTCCTCTATGAAATGTTTCAGAGGTAGGACATGAACCCAGGCCTCCCTGGATCAAAGTCAAGCTTACTTGGAAAACACTAGTCACCTCAAAAATTTTTTTTTTTAACAAATAAGCATGTGGTTCAGTGTAATGCTTGTCATTATCAAGAGAGATGAACTCATTAGGTCATAACTATAGAACAAAGGTGTACAACAAAGAGTCTCAACAGTGGCTCAAGACACAAGGAAGATCTCTGCAATATCAAGTTATTAGAACATGCTGGGGGCAGCTGGGTGGCTCAATGGATTGAGAGCCAGGCCCAGAGACAGGAGGTCCTGGGTTCAAATCTGTCCTCAGATACTTCCTAACTGTGTGACCCTGGGCAAGTCACTTGACCCACATTGCCTACCTTTACCGATCTTCTGCCTTAGAACCAATACACAGTATTGAGTCTAAGATGGAAGGTAAAGGTTTTTAAAAAAAGAACATGCTAATGGGATACCAGAGGAGGTCATGGCATTTTCATTTATGGAGGAGCTCCAGGAAAGGAAGAGACTACCCTCTCCCTATTTGGAGAGATATTGAAGTGTTAGATGACCTTTTGAAGACCTTCTTTTTAGAGAATCATTCCACAGATGCACCAGTCAATCAATAAGCATTTATTAAACACTCATTCTGTGTCAGGAACTATGTTCTGGGGATAAAAAGAAAAATAAAAATAGTCTCTGCCCTCAAGGGGTTTACATTCAATGGAAGCCAAGGAGTGTCAGGGGACACTCGATTTTTCTGAGGGTCACTTTCCCTACTATATAAAATGAGAAGGATGATTTCTAAAACCACTCCAACCAGTTTTCCCATCTGTAAAATGGGGAGTATAGCCCCTCCCTCACAGAGTTGTTTTGAAGAACAAAAGATATATGTGTAAAACACTTTGTAAGCCTTAAAGTGATACCAGAATACTAGTTGTTGTCATTGTTATTAATAAAAAATATGTCACAGCTATCAAAAAGAAAGAACGTTTGATTGAGTGGGAACATCTAAAAGCTAACCTAAGCACTCTTGATTCCTAGATCCATTCCAAAAATCACCATCCCACCTTCATAAGGTCTTAGGTTTGGAAGAGATCTCACTGATCCACCCATTCGTAAAATGGTGTACCATGATACCATCACTGACAAAGAGTTATCCAGCTTCGGCATGAGACCTCCATCTATTGTGCCTTCTCTCATCTTGGGAAGATTTCAAAGCACTGAAAGCTATAAGGGCTGAGTCCAGGTCATGATCATCATATATATCTGAGAAGGCAGGACTTCAGTCAGTAAGTAAGCACTGAACCAGAAGAAGACTTGTCTCACTTTCCTATCTCAGGTAATAATAGTTCACAGTTCAATAGCAGTTTTAAGGTTTCCTTAGTGCTTTCCTCAAAAGAATTCTCTGAGGTAGGTATATGGGTACATATATCCCCATTTTACAGATGAAGCAACTGAGGCTCAGAAAAAGCATAACCTTTCCAGAGTCATACACCTAAGAAGTATCAGAAGTGTGGCTCCCGTTCTGAGTTGGTCCTTCTTTCCACCCAGCCATAATTCTTTCATTTCAACTATTTGGAAATAACAATAATAACCGGTGCTAATCTGACCTCCAGTGATCCTGAAGCTTTTGGAAAAGAACTATACCAAGCTAAAAGGGCACAGATACAACTGGGTCTCCATGGGGAAGGAGATAAGCATGATTTATTAAGTGCCATTCATCTCCATGCCAACTTCTATGTTGAGCACTGTTTATAAATATCATCTCATATGACCCTCACAATAACCCTGAGAAGTAGCTACTATGGTTTCCTTCTTTTTATAGTTGAGGAAACTGAGGCAGACAAGGATTAAATGACTTGCCCAAGACCACATAGGTAGTAAGTATTTATTATTCAGCATCCACCATGCTGCCAGGTATACTAAGTGAGCTGAGGATACCAAAAAAAAAAAAAAAAAAAAAAAAAAAAAAAAAAATAGCCCCTGTCCTCAAGGAACTTCCAATATAATATTGGAACCAACATCAAAGTGGGATTTTAACTCAGGTCTTCCTAACTTCAAACCCAGCACTCTAACCACTGTACCTAACCACCTAACTATTATCACTATATTTCAAGTAATACCAAGGTTCACAGATGAACAAGTACCATTTCCTAAGCAAGTGAGTCACCTTCCCCATCTATCATCAGGGACTCCACCATCCAAAAACCTTATCAGAGGCCAAGTGGGTTGTTAATCTGAGGCTTCCAGGAGCCTTTCTGACACTGTCTTGAAGGACATTTATCAGCTGAAATGTGCTGATTAAGCGCTAGTAACCCAAGCAGGCACTATTTACCAGCCCAAAGAACCTAGAAGAAGAGAAGAGAAAGCTCCATGTCTAGGTCTCAGCTAAATAAAGAAAGGAGCTGAATGGGGAATGTCATTCTTCATGTCTTCTCTCCTGAGGTTTCAGAAGAATGAAGTACAGGATACATTACCCCTGGACTACGCAAGGGAGAATAATCCAACTATTTCCCAGACCCACAGAAATTCATACTATCTGAAACAAACAAGCAAAAAAAAAACAACAAAAAGGATCTCACCAGAGATCTTGATAAAAATCAAGAGGCAAGAACAACATCAGGAAAGTAAGGCTGCATAGAACCAACTGGAACACAATAGCTCCCTCCTTTAAAATACAAATCTGATGGTTTAGTATGATATAGACCAGAGGTAGTCCTGGGTCCTCCAAGACAATGTCTACAGAACATAAGTTCTTATTTGTCCTTCCAAAATGAAAAAGTAATAAGGATGGTTTTCTCGACATACTATCTTTGCTATCCAAGAATTAGTTTAGTTACAACAGACTCATCACCAGAAACATTGTCACTAGATGAGTTTAGGAACACAGAACTATCTTGCCTAAGAGGTGAAAGGGACCTCAGAGGTCATCTAATTCAACTCTGTCCTCAAGATCTCTATGATCTTGGTATTTGGAGAAATAAATGGAAGCTGCAAAAAAGCAAATTTAGGTTTGATATCGGTAAAAACTTTCTAAAGATTAGAACTATCCACAAACTGCCTGCTGTCATGGGAGGTCTTCAAGCAGATGTTAGATAATGACTTGTAAAATGTGTTATAGTGTGGAGTGCTTTTTGGGTATTGATTGGAAAAGATAGTACCTGAAGTCATTTTCAACTTTTAGCAGACCATCATCTAAGTAGAAAAAAGTCTTACTCTATGCTTACATCTCCACTTTCCTTTTCTTATCTTATTGCTATAGCTAATACTTCTAAAATTATATTCAATAATTATAGTGACAACCAATCTAGCGTTACCCTTGATCTTATTGGGAAGACTTTTAGCATTTCTCCATTATGTATAATATTAGTACTTGGTTTTTAAATAGCTTTCATTGATTTACTATAATGAAGAAGGGTCCATTTATTCTTATTTCTTTTAATGCTTTTTTAATAAACAAAATGGGTGTTATATTATGTCAAAAAGCTTTCTTTGAATCTATTAGTATATTTATTTTAATGGTTTATCTAAAGCCTGGAGCTCGTCTGACCTTAGATTTTACCACCATGTGACCCTGGGCAAGTCACTTAACCCCCTTTGTCTCAGTTTCCTCATTTGTAAAATGAGCTGGAGAAGGAAAAGGCAAACTACTCCAGTATCTTTGCCAAGAAAATTCCAAATAGGGTCATGAAGAGTAAGAGACAATTGCAGCAACTGAACAACCACAAAATCATATTTATAGCAGTGTTCCTATTAGTAACCAACCCTGAATTCTTATTAAAGTACAACCTAGTCATAGTGTATAATTTTTAAATGTATATATAATTAATTTTAAATCTGAATTAAAAATTTTAACATATTATTATAACTTTTTGGCTAATATTTTATTCAATATATTTATGTTAATGGTCATTAGAGATATAGTTCTCTTTCCTTGCTGTATCTTTTCCTGGATTCTAGTTGAGACTTAAAAGAAACCATGAACAGAACACAGGGAAGGAATGCATTCCAGGCATGATGGGCAGCCAGTGAAAATGCAGGGCATCAGGAGACTAAGTATCTTGTGCAAGGAAGCCAGTGTGATTAGATCACAGAGTACATGGAGCAGAGTAAGGTATCAGAGTATAAGGGCTGTTTTGAGGACCAAATGAGATAACATAAGTAAAATACTTTGCAAACTTCAAAGTGCTATGTAAATGCTAATCATCATCATCATCATCATCATCATCATCATCATCATGACCAGAAAGGTAAGAAAGGGTCAGATTAGGAAAGACTTAAAAAGTCAATCAGGAGCAGGTAGGGTTAAAAATGTCAATCAGAGGATTCCCTACATGGACTTGGAGGTAATAGGGAGCCACTAGAATTTATTGAATAGCTCCAAATTGCCATCCAGAATGGTTGGATCAGTTCACAACTCCACCAGCAATGCATTAATGTCCCAATTTTGCCACATCCCCTCCAGCATTCATTACTCTCCCCTTCTTTCATTTTAGCCAATCTGCTAGGTGTGAGGTGATGCTCAAAGGGCTATAAAAGACTGCCTGCCCTTTGATCCAGCCATAGCATTGTTGGGTTTGTACCCCAAAGAGATCATAGATAAACAGACTTGTACAAAAATATTTATAGCTGCGCTTTTTGTAGTGGCAAAAAACTGGAAAATGAGGGTATGTCCTTCAACTGGGGAATGGCTCAACAAATTGTGGTATATGCTGGTAATGGAATACTATTGTGCTCAAAGGAATAATAAACTGGAGGAATTCCACGTGAACTGGAAAGACCTCCAGGAATTGATACAGAGTGAAAGGAGCAGAGCCAGAAGAACATTGTACACAGAGACCCGATATATTATGGTAAAATCGAATGTAATGGACATCTGTACTAGCAGCAATGCAATGACACAGGACAATTCTGAGGGATTTATGGAAAAGACGCTGCCCACATTCAGAGGAAGGACTGCAGGAGTGTAAACACAGAAGAAAAGCAGCTTCTTGAACACATGGGTTGAGGCAGACATGATTGGGGATTTTGATTAGAAACTACCACACCAATGCAATGATCAACAATTTGAAAATAGGTCTTGATCAATGACACATGTTAAAATCAGTGGAAATGTGCATTAGCCAGGGGTGGGGGGAGGGTGAGGAAAAAAAAAGAATTTATTGAATACTAGAGTAGTGTACTCAGTCCTGTGCTTTAGGAGGATTACTTTGATGGAAGTGGAAGATGGACTGGAGTGAGAAGGGACTTAAGGAAGGGAGATAAACTTGAAGGCTATTGCAATAACTCAAGTGTGAAGCCATGAGGACCTATATCAAGATGGTGGCAGCATCAGGGGAGAGTGTGGGATGTACACCTGAGATGTAGAAGAATTGACTGAACTCAGGAAGAGATTGAATGTAGGCAATGAGAGAGAATAAGAAGTAGAGGATGACATCTGGATTGGGAGCCTGGGTTAACAATGCTGCTTAGAGGTCAAGAAGGATGCCATTTGGGGTACCTGGGCAGTTCAGTGCTTAGAGAGCCAAGTCTGGAGTCAGGAAGACCTGGGTTCAAAATGGGCCTCAGACACTCCCCAGATGTGTGACCCTGGGCAAGTCACTTAACCTTAATTGCCTAGCCCTTATCACCCTTCTGCCTTAGTACAATCACTTAGTATCCATTCTAAAACAAAAATTAAGGGCTTAAAAAATGAAAAGAAAAGAAAGATAAGGATTTAGAAAAGGCCACTAGATGTGGCAATTAAGAGGTCAGTGGTCATTTATAATGGTTTAATTGAATAAATGAGGAAGCTAGATTACAAAGGGTTAAGGAATGAGAGGAGAACTATAGGCATTAAGAGTAGGTAGCTTTTATCAGAGTGTAGCTATTCTAGGAAGTAGATATAATACAATAGCTGGAGAGGAATGGAAGGATTAAGTGAGGAATTTTTTGGTGTTTTGTTTTTTTAAGGAAGGCAGAGATGTGGCCCTAAATGAGGAGTTAAAAAATAGATTCAAGATTAGAGCAGGGATGATTGGGTTGGGGGGGAAATAATCTACCATATTGACATTCCTGGTATAAAGAAAACTAGAAGACTTTTAAAAAGTAGCTAAATGGAAGAATGACTCAGGTTTTCTTCAGAAATGAATTAAAGGGGTTGAGTTCATCATGTACTCAAAGGAAACAAAACATATTCATGGGGCACTTGATCATCTTGCTTTGCAGTATTTACAAGGAGCAAAAACAAACAGACAATTGCAAGAAAAACTGCATAGTACAAGACAGCATCCATCGAAATGTAATTCTCAGAAATTATGAAAATACTATAAAGTAGTGAAATTACATCAAGAACTTCAGAAGTTCTTGATGTAATTTCAAATTCCAAATTAAATCAACATGTGCTTTGATAAATGACTATTTCAATGTAATTTAGGCTTAGATTTATTGATAGTGAAAAAGTATGTTGGAAAATATTACTCAGGATCAAGAAATGAAAGAGGCCAGTATGTTTTGGTACTCAGTAGTCTCATGCCTATATGTGCTGTAAGGAAGGAAGAGGAAAAGCATTTATTAGTCACCTACTGTGTACCAGGCTCTGTGTTGAGTACTTTACAATTAGTAGGCCAAATGATCTTCACAGCAACTCTGGGAGGCAGGTGCTATTATTACCCTCATAACAGTTGAGGAAACAGTTGAGGCACACAGTGGTTGAGTAGCATGCCCAGCGTCACACAGTTAAAAAAGTGTCCAAGGCTAGATTTGATCTCGGTTCTTCCAGACACCAGAGCCAGTACTCTCTATTCCCTATACCAACTAGCTACTAAGATGATAGCTGGAAGATGCTGGCTATGGAAAGCACTGAATACTATCCCAAGCAATGAAATCTGATGTATCTTCATGGACAGGAAATGAGTTTACTGACACGGGATCAGGAGTCATTTTAGAGTCAGCAATGTGTGTACAATCAGATCATCTACTAGTTAGAGCAAAGGTCAAAATTCATTCCAAATTAGAAGAAAGGATAAATGAGAAAACACCATAATTACAGCAGCTCCAATGAGATCTACTTCAACAGGCTGCTACTTGGGGAAAATAGAAGAAAAATGGATATTGACGCCATCGCCATTTCTTAGAGAAGTCTAAAGGATACAGAACAGTTCTCTCAATAAGGATAATCCATCTAGCCTACTCACCATCTCAATAGACAAACACCAAAAAAAATTTTTTTGATAAATGGAGAGATAAGGCAGCCAAGGGCAAGACTACAGTAAAGGCCAACAAGTTTATTTGCAAAACAATAGACTAAAGTTTGACAGACAATTAAGAACTATCCAAACAGCAACAAAAAGCAGTTGATGGAAAAATAATCCCTCAAAAAGCTTAGTTTAGGATCTATTCATCCATTAAACTCAGATTCCAACATAGATCTTCCACCTTCAAATTCACCATGCTACCTTTAAGTTTAGGGTGCCTGATTTTTCTTTCCTGAAGTTTCTCAAAGCCTAACTTAAGGTTTTCTCCTAAAACTACTCTTTCTTCACCTCAAGCATTTATCCAGATGAAGAAGCCTAGGACTTGGCCTCAGTTATTCTCCCAGGAGAGAAAGGTAATAAAGGCACTAATCCACCATCCCTCCCAGGAGAGACTAACGATACTAGGAGGACATTAAAAGAAGAAACAGAAGGAGAAAAACAAATAGACCAAAAAGAGGAAGAAGACTATAAATCATAAAATTGTAAAAAAAGATTGTAAAAAAGATTTTTATAAGAATTTTTTTTTCAGTACCACATCTGAACCCTACTATCAATCACAATCTGGAATTTGCTTCTTCAAGAAGTGGAAATAGGGGGTCAGCTGGTGGCTCAATATATTTAAAACCAGACCTAGAGATGGAAGGTCCTAGGTTCAAATATGGCCTTAAACACTACCTAGCTGTGTGACCGTGGGCAAGTCACTTAACCCCTCATTGCCTAGCCCTTACCACTCTTCTGCCTAGGAACCAATACACAGTACTGACTTCAAGACGGAAGGTAAGGGCTTAAAAAATCCCCAATCCTTGTCCTTGTTATCCTTTCCCTGAGTATAGATAGAGTTCAACAAGTAGCTTCCTAAGTGGTCTTTGTATCACGGGCCCTGGGAAGGGACTCAAACGCAGTCAGATCCTGAACATCATCCAAGACAAATCAATAGCCCAATACTAATCTATCCAACCCCAGGTTGGACCCGGAAAGGTTACTCATCTATTTAACCTCTTGAGGGTCCTTCTTGGGCAACTGTTAGAGAGAAAGGGATAAATTATAGCAGTCAAAGGTGATCGGAGTTGATGTTCCTCCATCATCTGCAGCTGAGGAGAGTACAGATAGCTACATCAACATCATTGTACATCTATACATCTCTCCCTTGGTCCCCTTTTATTTATAACAACACTATGGTCTCTAAAGAATTAAGTTGCAGATCACCCAAAGGGCAGCAGAGGCGGCACATGATGGGTATGACCAGACTATAACATATTACAAACAGGAAATTGCACAGAAGAAGCAATATAAAGGATTTTATCCAACATCGATGCAAAAAGTCTTCACACTGTAAGAACAAGCAATAATTGTTGATCACTCTTGTACTCCATTGGCATCTCCACACTACCAAGAGAATGTGAACATTGGACACATACCTTGTTGTGAACTTACAAGAGCACATGGAAGAAAGTTGCATGAGATGGGTAAGAATGTATAGGCTAAAATCTGCATCACTAGAGGGAATTCCCACATTAGTGAAACCACAGATTCACCCGAATATTGGAATAATCTCATTATTGGGATATATGACTATAAATCACTAGGCAGTCTGATTTCAGAAGAATCAGCATTGTAGGTAATACAAAGGCCACTGAAAAGACCCATAGAATGTAGGCTTCGGGATGTTACAAAGATATGTGTATAAATAAGATAAGGGATATATATAACCAGAAAGAAAAAAAAAAGAGGAAATAATGAGGATAAATTAGATGCCTTTTTCATAAGATCAGGAGTAAAGCAAGGATGTCATTACTTGTTACTACTATTTGATGTAGTTCTAGAAATCTTAAGCTATAGCAATAAGACAAGAAAAAGAAATTGAGAGAATAAGCATGAATAAAGAAGAAACAAAATCACCACTTTTTTGCAGAAAACGTAATACTTTTCTTAGAGAATCCTAAAGAGTCAAGTAAAAAGTAATTGACATAATGAATAACTTCAACAAAGCTGCAGGGTAGAAACAAAATCCATACATCACTAGTAAACCTACATATTACCAACAAAACTCAACAGGAATAAACAGAAAAATTCTATTTAAAATAATTCTAGATTGTGTAAAATAGGGAGGTCTACTTAAGACAAATCACACACAGAAACTATGAATACAACTACAAAATACTCTTTTCAGAAATAAAGTTCTAAATAAATGCAGAAGTATTCATTGCTTATGGAGAGGCTGAACCAACATTACCAAAATGACAATTCTATCAAAATAATTTTACTTATTCAGTGCCATACCCAAACTACCAAAGGATTATTTTACAGAGCTAGAAAAAAACATAATAAAATTCACCTGGAGGAACTGAAATCTTAAGGGAAATAATGGGGAGAGGGAGCAGGGACTGAGAAGGAAGAGGACCTGGCAACACTAGATTTCAAATTGTAGCACAAAGTAATAATCATCAAAAGTATTTCATACTGGGGACAGCTAGTAGCACAGTAGATAGAATGACAGACCTGAAGTCAGAAGGACCTGGGTTCGAATTTGAAATCAGATAGTTCATAGTTGTGTGACCCAGGGCAAGATGCAACCCCAAATGCCAAGCCCTTGCCAATATTCCTCTTAGAACTGATGCTAAGATAGAAGGTAAAGGTTAAAAACATTTTTTAAAATTTAAATATTTCATACTAGTGAGGAAATAGAGAGACCAACAATGGGACAGATTAGTTATACAACATACTGGAGCAAACACAGTAGCCTAGTGTTTGATTAACCCAAAGACCTCCCAATACCAAGGTAAGAATTCACTATTAGAAGTAGTCTGGCAGAAACTAAATAGACATCAATGGTGACATTACAAACAAATTAGAGTAGCATAGAAGTTACCTTTCAGATCTAGGGAGAGAGGAAGAGTTCATTCATGATCAAAAAAGCGTTAGAGAAGATCAAAGAAGATAAAACTGACAATTTTGATGACGTAAAATTTAAAATGTTTTGTACAAACAAAATCAATATATCTAAAATTAGAATGAAAACAGCTAGGGAGAAGAAAGCTTTCAACCAATTTTCTCTGATAAGAGCCTCATTTCTAAGATAATAAAGAACTGATTTAAATTTATAAGATAAAGATATTCTTAGCTCATAAGAATAGGCACCATTCTTCAACTGATAAATGTGTTAAAGGATATGAACAAACAATTTTTAAGAAAGAAATCCAAACTCTCAGTAACCATATAAAAAATGCTCCAAAGCACTAATAATTAGAGAAATGCAAATGAAAGAAGCTCTGAATTTCTGCCTCACACAGAACAGATTGGAAAAGTTGGCCAAAAGTGGAGAATGACAAATGCTGGAGAGTTTGTGGGAAAACAGGCATATTAGTGTGGTGATGGGTGATACAGCCATTCTGGAAAGCAATATGGAACTGGGTCCCAAAATTTACCATACTGTTCATATCCTTTGACCCAGAGGTACTGCTACTAAAGCTATAATTCCAAAGAGATCAAAGAAACAGGAAAAGGAGCCATATGTACAAAGATGCTTATAGCAGCTCTTCTTAAAGGTAGCAAAAACCTGGAAACTAAGGGCATGCCCAGTAACTGGAGAATAGCTGAACAAATTATGGCATATGAGTATAATGGAATATTATTGTGCCATAATAGAAACCTAGGAACATTCGTAGGAACTGGTAAAATGAAATAAGCAGAATCAAAAGAACAATTTATAAAGTAACAATATTGTTAAGAAAAAAAAAAGACTTGAGAACTCTAATCAATGCAATGGCCAATCACAATTCCAATGAGCCAATGATAAAGGATGCTAAGCAGCTACTGACAGAATGTATGATAGACTAGGGTATAGATTAAAATATGCTTTTTTTTGTTTTACTTGACTATGCAAATTTGTTATGAGGGTTGTTTTTTTTTTAATTGAAGGCAAATGGGGATGAATATTTTTATTCATTGAAAAAGTAAAATTTCATTTAAAAGGTAAAAATAACATTTTATACCATTAACAAAAAAAAGTGGATGAATGACATAATGAGAGGAGGGATAAAATATGGGCAGCCTGAAGCCTGCACTGGGCTCACAAAGTATGAAAATAATCAGAAGGCTCTGAAATATTAGAAATGGTCTTCTATGAAGAATTTTCGGAATGATATACATAAGAATGAAACAGGATAATAAAGTGTAAAAGGTAGGGAGGTACAGTGGAATGAGCCCTGGCTCGGGAAGTCAGAGGAACAAGGAGTTCCAATCTTGCTTCTGGAAGTTATGACTTCTGGGTCCTGGAGCCTTTGAATTTATATCTAGGTGTGGGCTGTAGAAGTATTCTAGTATGATTTTTTTTTTCATTTTAAAGATAAGACTGAGGTCTAGAGAAGGAAAGCATTGCCCAAAGTCCACAACTAATAAATGGCTTAGGTAGGACTCCAAACAAGGCCCTCCTCCAATGCTAAATTTAGCATTTTTTCCTTCTCACTCAGCTGCCTTCTACTACACCAATGAGATTTATCCTCATTTGGAAATAAGGAAATGCTCATCATGAAAAAAAGGTTCATTGCCCAATAGATAGAAGCTACCCCTGCCCTAAAGGCTTAAAAGAGAATAACAAATAAAACCAACATTTCCCAATCTTAACCTATTTCCACATCTAGATAAAGGGAGATGAATTTGAGTTATACTACAGAATACTAGTAGACTAGGAATGAGAAGATTTGAGTTCAAGTACTGCCTTTGCTAATTTCTTTGCTGTTTACGGTCTAAAAAAATTACTTCACTCCCCTGAGGTTCAGTTTCCCAATTCATAAAAAAAAAAGTAATAATATTTTCCCTATCTATATAGGGGCATTTTCTTATAAGACTCAAATGAGAGGTGAAGTATAAAACTGTAACCCTGGAAGGCAAATTGTTATTCATGGGATTTACAGACAGAAGGTTCAAAATGAAAATGGGACCAAGTCTGTAAATAATGAAGTCTTCCTTCTGAGTAGGCAGCCAGGTTTGGTTTTGTTTTTTAAAGTATGGCTACCTGAAATAGAAAAACTTTACAATACCAAATGGATTTCCATGGATCTTGAGACAAGTTCCCTGAAATCTCCTAGTTCTAGCTAGATGGTAAAAGGGAGCTACTTACAAGTATCTGCTCACATTCTATGAATCTATACAACAAACTATGGATAAATTTCCTAGTTAATACCTTTATCTTCCCCTCACAGAATAAACTGATTAACTCCAACTGGTAAGCTTAGTTATCTGTAAAATTTCTTTATCCCTCTTACAGGAACATTAGCTTCTGGAGAGCAAGAACTATATATATTCTTTGTCTCTGTATGCCCAATGGCTTAGTATAATTAAGTGGGTTCTAGATATACTTGCAATTCTTGGCTGGTTTAATTCCAAGCATAGACCAAGTTTTGAATGGGATTGTAACTCCTAATATGAGCCTATTTACCTCCCTGGGTGTCTTTCCCTCCCCCCATTCCTATCAGGAGCTTGGTCAGGGAAAATCTAAACAAGTTTGGAAACCACCCAAACATAGGTCAGACTGTGGGGAGTACCAGAGACCAGGCTCTCCCAGCTTAAATGGGACTCTACTGTTCAGGGACAAGAAGACACTCTTTGGCGTGTCTGCTCTGCTTCCTCTTCTCCAACAATATAGTGCATTTAATAGGACCAGAATGTCAAAGAAAAAGGAGGGGGATAATTGGCTCTAGAACCTAGGCTGTGGGTATGAAGAACCTAGCTTCTCTGTGACCATCTGCTTTCTAGGGAAGTCTCTTGGTAATGAGAGCCTATCAGAAAGGGGAGTAGTTAAAAAAACCTTTTTAAGTAACCCCATAATACTATGAATTTTGGTTGTAGAACAGCAACAGCTTAAGTTGCATACAACATAATAGGGGTTGGGAGGGAACAGGTGTTCACTGGATGCCAGTACAGGGCTAAGTACTTTACACAAACATTATCTCAATTAGGGAAGGGCCCTGGACTAAGAAGAGCAAGTTCCAATCTCAGCTTCTCTGTTTACTTTGTAATAATCTTGGGCAAGTTCCTGGCTTTATTTATATTCCTCACCTTTAAAATGAAGGACATTGACACTAGTATATTTCACAACAAAAAGCAAATGGAGTAAGATAAGGATTTAATCAGCATCATGTTTCATAAGTGATAACTATGAAAATAATTATAGTAATAGCTCATACTTAGGTGATGCTTTATATTGCCTTAAAAAATGGTTACATGGGGATTGTTTATTATTCCTATTTTACAAATGAGAAGATTGATACTTTGAGAGATTAAATTACTTGCCCAGAGTGAAGGTAACAAGTTGGTGTTTGAAGAGGGGCAGGATACTGTTTCCAGGAAGGGGGACTGCATAAAAATCTGTGAACATTAGCTTAAAAGCCCAAACCAATTTCTTATGAGTCAATATCCCATTCCTTCTGTTTCTTTGAGTAAAATTCACAATAAGTACCTCCAGGAAGGAATGTGAGACCTGAGATGAAAGGGGAGGGATAGAAAAGAAGGCTGGGCACTTAAAGTTTGTCTATACCACACGGCTAAAACAGCTACATTTTTATTAAAGTAACAAAAAAGTGTACATTTATCAATAGAGCTGTACATTCTTTCATATAAAAACACTATACAATATACAATTAGTAACCTTTGTCCCCTCTGTCAGAATAGCTTACAAACTCACTACCATGTTTTACTTAATAGGAGAGCCAATCCTGCTCAACAGTCCAGCTCTGAGATTTTGTTTTTTTAAAAGTAAATATTAAGGAAGAAAAAAGAGAAAAAGATCAAGAGACCACAACTGGCAGGGTCCTGTGTGCAGGCAGAGGCACAGACATATTCCACAGTGATTCACAGCTGTTGGTTGGTGTTCTGACCCATCCCACAGGTCAAGGAACCAATTCCCTGCCCTCTGGATTAAGAATTAATTTTAAATTGAACATAATACTCCAACCAGGGTCTAGAAGCTGGCACAAAATTTGGTGCAGTTAGAAAGGGGGCAGGACTAGAATAAAAGAGTAGGGAGTGTTTGGTTATTAGCACCTTATGAATCAGGAAATAGAGCAGCTTGGGAAATCCTAAGGGGAAAAGAAAGCTGAGGGGAGACTTCCACAGGAGGGGATAGGAAGGGAGGGAGAGGGATTCTTTACTAAGCCCTAGCAACAGGAGCTTCACCAAGCTGATCAGATGCTCCAGCTGCATCCATCCGAGGTTCTGATAGGGGATACCTGAAGCCTTCTCAACCCTACCCCCTACTCCCATGGATGGGGTGGGAAAGAGGCAAAAGGGATACTCTTTTCTAGTGCAGTTTTCTATTTCTCCCCAACCAAGAACAGTAAATATTGCACAATTCTACTAACGGATTGGAGTCACATTTAGAGAAAGACACTACTCTTCCACCACCAGACACTCAGTGCCAAGGAGAAGTAAATGCCCAAAGGTTTGTTTTTAGAGGCAGCCCATGAGAACAATGCCAACGCCGGTAGAAACTGGGGCTCAGGCAAGAGGCGCCCTCAAAACAAACTAGCCAACTGGAGCTCAGAGGGCCTCAGGAAGACTGATTCTTCATGGATGCCATCAAGATGGCTAAAGAATCATACCACCAAGACACTCTGAGTTGCAGGAGGCCATATTGCACAAGGCTTGAGAA
The DNA here is from genome assembly GCF_016433145.1 of Gracilinanus agilis. Lineage (NCBI taxonomy): Eukaryota > Metazoa > Chordata > Mammalia > Didelphimorphia > Didelphidae > Gracilinanus > Gracilinanus agilis. The sequence goes on along the minus strand of NC_058133.1, from coordinate 105,765,956 downwards.
CTTTTGTCCTAAAAGGATGGGGGGCAGCTCTAGTGACAGCCCAAGAACAAGGAGGGGGAAAAGAAAGGGGAGATTTGTGCTTTGAAAAGAAGACTTGTCATAAAAGACCTGAAGTTCCCTGTAGCTTTTGAGTTCACCTCTCAAAGGGATAATGGCAGCAGCATCAGGACTTTTGTGTGGTTCTCTATAAGCAGGGCAGCAGACAAGGCTGCCAGTCCAAAGAGTATTCCCCATTGAGAGTTCTTTGGGCCCCAGCCTTCCATTACAAATCATCCCCTTGAGAATTCAGCATACACACATACACATACACAGAGCAGCATAAAGCAACATGGAGATTTTGTGCAGGTTTCCTTACCCTTCTATTCTATTTCTGACCCTCTATCACCAAAAAAAATCTAGATAAAAATAAAAACCTCAAGAACGTGTAGAAATCACAGCTGGGATGTCAAAACCTTCAAGACCCTGAGGGTATTATCAGGACTATTTCTTCATTTCAAGAAAAGTTGATCTAGGCAGGAGGAATAAGGAAATTGCCTTTTATTCCCTGCCAGGATCTCATCAGAGGGGAAAAAAAGAAAAAAGGAAAAAAGAAAAGAAAGGCAACATAGAATTTCAAAAGTTTAGGCTTGAATGCCCTTTTTAGCAAAAGAGAATCAGATCAGGATGCTGGAACCCCAGTGGTGGGTGTAGGAGAGGCTATAAACTGAAAATCTCCTATACCCTTCCTCCCACCCAGGGTACACCCTGATCTTTCTCATTCACAGTTGCTAACCATAGATGCTCTCATTTTCCCTAGGGTGCTGACCAGGCTCCTACCTTATCTCCTTCCCAACCCTATCATCACCTCCATCCTGCCAGGTCCATACCCCTAAACTGCTTCCCCTCCCCATTGGCAGACACTGGCTTCAAGACACTCAGGCTCACAACATTTCTCTCCAAAGGCACCATAGGAGGCCACTTCCAAGCAGCTCCCAGTAAGGATATTTTTTTCTTTCAAAAAAAAAATTTGGTTTTTTTCCCCCTTTTTTAAAAAAAATATATATAAATAACTCTTCATTTAAAAATATGATTCCCCAAGTTGAGGTATGCAGTAGCCTGTTGTCACGGCTGAATGAATACAGTAGATTGCTGGGGGGGCAGTAGTACGGGTCTTAACTGGAGACCGCCATCACATAGTTCTTTGAGGGGCTGCTCCGGCCCAACATAATTTGGTTCTTGCAAGTGAGGAGTCCATAAGAAGATGGAGTGGGCCCTGCCTCGTAGAGCACACAAATTGATCCATCTTCCCCAATTCGGTAGGATACTTCATAGGGGTCCACCCAAAGGGTCAACTCGCTAGGCAGCAGGCGGTACAGCTGAGGCAGGCTGAGTCCAATCTGCCTGGCTACCTTGCTGATGATGGGGTCCATCTTGTGGTTGATTCGGATGCAGCGGTAGCCTGAACCTTTCGATGGCTTTTCTGGGAACCAGTGGTGTTTATAGTGTTCTGTGGAGGGAAATGGGGAGATTCCCTGGTTAATTCAAGGCAGGTTGGCTCCGGCTATGCCAAGGGCAAAGCCAGGGTGGCCATGGTCTAAATCTGCAGGCAAAAGGAAGGGAACCTAAGCAACTTTGTAAGCACACTTCATCACAGAACAGTTTCAGAGATCTTCTGCCCCTGAGGGGGCAGGAAAACCGAGATATTCTGACAAAGGCTCAGGAAAGGCTGTAATAACTGCAGCTAGCTAGCATCAGAGAAAACTTTGACCTTCCTGCAGTGCTCACCCTGGTGGTAGTGGTCTGCAGAGGCAGCCTCTTACAGTAGCTCCAGTTTAAGGATGGGCTTGATTGTTTTAGCATGCCCAGGCTTGGCCTCTGGAAGCTCCAGGGGCAATCCGCTCAGACCAGAGGCCAGAAATTCTGATTCCAGCTTTATGGGATTATGGAACAAATCACCTTCCTTCTCTGGGTCCTCGGGGCCTCTCACTGTAAAATTATAGCGCCCGATTCTCCTAAGGCTTCCGCTCAGAAAAACCCTCCGCCAATAGACCCAAGAGCTCCGGCCTTGCCTTCAGGCTTGTTTTGATAAAAAAAAAAACAGTCGCAATCCCGAAGGAGCCAGTTCACAACAGCTGGTAGCTGGGTCTCGTCCCCCACAGCCTCACCAGATCTTTTGGACTTAGTCTAGCCTCCGCTACCCCCACACCTCCCGAAAAGTGGAGTTTACTCTTCCGGACAAGGCTGGACACCAACACAAACTAAGACAGAAGGTAGATAGGGTAAGGGGAACCGAAAGAAACTGACGGGGAACTCCACTTGAGCCCCACTGACTCTCAAGTCTACCCAAACCCGGAGTTATAAGGAGATTTCGTGTAACCATCAAAGGAACGCGGCTGTGTATCCCTGAGGATCAAACGGATTCAGGCAGGGACAAAGGATTGTGCCCCACAACGGAATCGGTGGTCAGCATCCCGCGACTTCTGCTGTCCACCGCCACCCTCCCTTTTCGGGATGATAATATTAATATTTCTCAACCACTCACATCTCTCTGCTGGAGAACAATTTTAATAACTCGCATTTCTGGATTACTTTTAGGTTGGATTACACAAACTGGGCACTTGGAGAAAGCATTTGCACCCCGGGGGTACGGAAAAGTGTTGGACGGGGTGGAGTTGGGGTGGAATGTTGGCACTGCCCGGATGATGGCGGGGGCAGGGCGGGGGGGGGACAGTTTGGGGCGGGTGGGACTGGAAGGGTCCCTGGCCAGGTGCCACCCCCGACAGGTCAGAATCCCACTGAATATGCCCACCTGTGAGTGCCTCCTGAAGGGCCCCGCTGAAAACTTGTAGCCTCTGTTCGCTTACACAGCCCCGGGTCCTCAACAAGCTGGAAAGGAACCCCACGGCGGCGGCGATCTCCGGGAGCATATCGGCTCTCTTCCCCGTCCAGCGTGTCTGGCTCATCTCGGGCGGACTGTTGGTGAGTGGGGCGGCGGGGACAGTGATGCTGGCACCAGCAGCAGCGGGAAGGGGAGAGTTCGCCAGGCTGGACCAGCCACTACTCTGAAGACTCGGGCTGAGTTGACTTCCAGACCGTCCGAGGTGCTGCAGCTAAAGCTCTGCCCGGACTTGTAGCCCGTCTCTTCTTTTCATAGCCTGAGTGAGGGAGGGGAAGACGGCGGCGGCGCTCATTGGCCAGCGTGGGGCTGGGCCAGCCTCGTCCCGCAACCCGCACTCCACCCGCTGCTGCCGCCTCCGCCTCCTCCGGCGCTTATGTCATCTTGGAGTGACGTCAGTGCTGGGAACCAGAGCAGGATCTTGGAGACCAGAGGAACTGTTGAGGAGTGCAGGTAGGGAATAGAGGGTAATGGGAAGTTGGATAACGTGGAGAGAAAGCAGGAATAACAGGGAGAGAGGAGAGAAACAAGGGGCAGAGGAGACAGAAAAGGGGTGTTAATGGATTCTGATCCCCTTCCGGAATGTCCTCCCCCTCCCTCGGGTTCAAATGTGGCTTCAGATAGTGCCTAGCTAGGTGACCCTGGGCAAGTCACTAGCCCTTGCCACTCTTCTGTCTTAGAATTGATACTAAGAGAGAAGGTCAGGGTTATTTTTTAAAAAGAAGAATGTCCTCCCCTCTCCACTTATCCCAAACCTACCCTTTCCTAAGAGTGTCCAGCTCTCCTTCACCCTGACCACCACTTCTCAAGACCAATATTTCAAAAATTCATGAGATGTTCCCCTACTCAAAGAACACCAATTGCTGTCCATTGATTACAAACTACAGTACAAACTATTCATCTTGGTATATAGAAAGCTTTCTACCTTCTGCCTCCAAATCTATTCCATCCTCACTCTAGCCAGACAGACTGAAAAGAGTCAGGACCTCAAAAGAAACAGACTGTCTTTTTTTTTTTTTTTTTTTTTTTTTTTTTTTTTTTTTTTTTTGGTGCAGTCCCTCCCTTCATTATATTCAGAAAAGCTTTTCAAAGTTAACCTTTCCAAAACTTTGTTTAACATCCATTGAGTGACTCCTATAAACTGAGAGCACAAAAAAAGATATTCTGGATACAAAGACACAAATGTACTCCTACTTATCCTCAGGAAGCTTTCATTCTCTATCAAGAGACAACATGTACAATACAATCACTTGAGGAAGCCTCCCCTAGTCCTTTAGAATCATGGATATAAGCATACATAGATGTTTCCAACTCCCTTCCTTTTACAGAATAGGAAGCCAAGCCTCAGAGGAGGTAAGAAAAAGTTAAAACCAGGATTTGGATGTATTTTGTACCTCTCTCCCACCTCAGCACTTAGTAGGGTAATTTGCAGGAATTGATTTTTTTTTTTTAATGAATAAATGAAATAGCTTTGAAGCGAATTGGAGAAAAAAGAAGGAAGGGAAGAATTGAGGAGAGAGTACAAGCGAGAGGTTTGAAGCATATGGGTGTGTATGGGTGTGTTCACCTCACTGGCATGGTATAGTGGAATTAGTATTATTTAGGGTGTTCAAAAATCGAATATTAAATCCTGGCTCTGCTATTTAGAATGTGACTGACCAGGAGCAAATTATTTCCTTTCTCTGATCCTGTTTCCTTCTCTGTAAAATGACAATGTTGACCTAGACCCAGTGATGGTGAACTTTTTAGTGCCCAAGTGCCCAAACTGCAACCCTCACCCTGCATGTGAGCCTCCCCCTTACCCCAGACAGGGGAGGGAGGAAGCATTCACACTGAGCTGCTGGGCAGAGGGTTAGGTGATATGAGAAATGTCCTCAGGCATGGTGGAGAGGGGAAGGAGAGCAGCCCCCTCCAGCAGGCATGCCATACATAGGTTCTACAACATAGACCCAGATTTCCTATTAGCCATGTTCCAATATCTAGAGCCTATCATGCTGTATGGGTGTGTAGGGTATTTAGGGAGGACTAGCATCTCTGGTATGAGGGCTTTTCAGGATTGTTCGTGTACCCTTGGCTCCCCAGCTCTCACCTATGGCTCCAAGAAGCTATAATATTCACATTGGCTATTCCTCTGTAAACTATGTTGGCCAACAGGCTAAACCAAGTAGGCTGAGGGTAACCAACAGGCCTCAAACCCATTGGTGAGTTAAGGGAATATCTACCTCAACCATGTGAACACTTCCCCATCAGAATGGACAGAAAAGAACAATTTGTTTCAACAGCCATAAAAGCAGCTACAGAATACCTAGAGCTTGTTGACACATCAAAGAAGCCAAGGTCATCCATTGCACCCTAGGCCATCACCACCCTAGTCACTTTGACTTTTGTCTTGGTAATTGACTTTGATGACTCTGGAAGGATGAGGCTGTACTCTTCTAACTTAACATCTTAGCATATTGGCTTGGAAGTTTAGACACTTCAACATACATTTTCTCATTCAGTCCTCACAACAACCTCAAATTTTTCTTCGCAGTTTATAGAAGAGGAAATCAATACCCATGGAGATTAAGTTAAGGATGAGACTAAGCTAAGTGATTTACCTGTGACATTATAGCTCATTAATAACTTTAATTCTTAGAGAGGGAAAGGTTTATTGGTATCTAACAAAAATTAAAACTAAGTCACTTTAAACAACTAATAAACAATATTCACTTTAATCAATCAGTTGATAAACATCTTTCAAGCTCCTTCTATGTGTCATCTATGATGCTAAATTCTAGGGAAAATATACTCCCTGCGCTCAAGGAGTTCACTAATGTGGGAGACACATACAAAAACTAGGTACAAATGAGCTATTTATGGACTAAATTGAAGATAATCAATAGATTTACTCCAGGCTAAGGGTTCACCTTTGGTCTGCTGAAGCCATTTGTTTGGCTTTGCCATGCATTGACCCACCAGTCGGGGTTATGACACCTGTATATGTTACCTAACCGAAAAAGATTTTTTTTGTGTGTGTGAGTAGGGGGTGAGAGGTGAGATAAAGCATCATTGTCCAAGAAGGCTTCCATGAGCCAGATGTTTCAGAAAGAGGGTAGTGTGTCCAGGTGATTTGGACTCCATTCCCCTACCAGAAATTTTCTAAGAAGTTCCACTGCCAGAGTTACTATTGTCAGCAACAAAACATCAGACACCTACAACTATACATCCCAGAGACCATATGCCCAGATTTTCCAGAAGAGAACACATTCAAATGTTCAAAATTCAGCTAGAGCTGGGGAGAGTCCTTTGAGATCATAAAGGGCAACCCTCTCATTCTAGAGATGATAGAACTTAGTCTTAAAGAAACAACTCCATCCTTCTAATCCTTCTGAACTTTCAAAATATCTTGAAAGTTAGAAATATTTCAGCAAGTAATTACTAAATGAATCAAATGAATTCAAAGAAATCATAGTAAGCTATACTCAATTCACTAAAGATTAAGAACTATAAAAGATGGTATTCCGTAGACTGAAGAAACATTGTCACTATTTCTGAATAGGCCTTCATATTATGTCCCTAGCATGTTTATCTGTGGCAAGTACATTGCTGGTAGCCTAGCAATAGGGAGGCCTGAACTGACTGACATCTCTCTGTTCAAGTCCAGGAATACCCTTACATGATCATAAAAGGAAGAGCAGTCTTTCAGTTTCTTTGGAGTGGTGATTCTTTAATTCTTTGTATCCCTAGTGTCTGGCACATCAAAGGTACTTAACAAATGCTCATTAATTGACTGCAGCAAAGGAATAATGATTATCTAGGATAGAATGATAATAATAGGTAATTTTTTTTAAATAATCCTTACTTTCTCTCTTAACAACTCTAAAACAGAAGGACAAGGGCTGGGCAATAGGGATTAAGTGACTTTCTCAGGGTCATGCAGCTAGCAAGTGTCTGAGGTCAGATTTGAACCCAGGTCCTCTGGACTCCAGGCCTGGCATTCAATCCATGTGCCACCTGGCTGTCCCCATGATAGCTAATATTTAATGAAAATAGCTAACATTTATACATGGCAGAAACCCAGATTTCGAGGCCATTCCGTTGATATGTAGCAAGGCAGGGACTTTTTGCACTCTGAATCGAATTCTCTTTTTATGACAAACTGATAACTTGGTATGATTTAATTGGTATACTTTTACAAGACTTTTCATATAAACAAATTCTCAAATTCAGACATGGATATGAATATGATGAAAAAGAAAACAGGTATTTATATTCCAGTGGCTGAAGAAAATACACAGAAGAACCTAAAGGGATACGGGATTAGGGGTGATATATTCAGAATGGGGTCATGATTTTAAAGTCCAGAAGAAAGTCAGGACTAGGGCCACGATGGTGGGAATGAAGATAGGCTGCTCTGAATTCATCCACAAAATGGAGGCTCCAGGGGGATTCACCAATGTGAGAAGGTGAGGTAGGCCTTGTAGAAAGATATATCAAAGATATCTCCCAGGTTCTAAGAAACGTTCTAGAATGAAAGTTTGTAGAGAGGAACGTCATTTTGAAGTAGAAAGGAAATCAGTAACAAGAATAGGATGGTCCCTGCCCTCCAGAGTATCACAATATTGTCTTCCCTGTTGGCTGTACCATCTAGAACCTCTGGACATATGTTCTCTTTGTCTTGTGGCTCCTTTATCCTTCAGATGCTGGATAGCTTACTCACTCATAGAATTCTTTCTTCAGAACATCCCTAGAAGATCTCAAACTAGCCTTGTGGAAATGTTCTTCAAAAAAAATTGAGCCCTCCTCTCCCATAGAACCTAACTTGGTTTCATGTGCAGGGTCTCTGCCCCAGCCATTGATCAATATTGGATGATTCTCTGCTTGGCATTCAAAGCCTTTCATAACCTAACCCACTCCTACCTTTCCAGTCTTACACCTTACTCCCCAAAACATACTCTTCCATCAATTACAATGACCTTGTTCCAAAAACAAGACACTTTAGCTCTTCACTTCTGGCATTTTCTCTAGCTGTTCCCCATGCCTGGAATGTTCTCTCTTCTCCACTCCAACTAGTGACCTCCCTGGCTCCCTTTATATTCCATCTCCTTCAGGAAGCCTTCCCCAATACCTCTTAATTCCAATGCCCTCCATCTCTAATTATTTCCTATTCATCCAGTCTATAGTTTGCCTGCATACTATCTTTCCTATTAGATTGTAAGCTCCTTGAGGGCAGGGACCATCTTTTGCCTCTGTATTTCCAGCTTTTAGCACAGTGTCTAGCACATAGTAGGAGCTTAATAAATGTTTATTGAATTGAATTGATGATAATATCTGCACCATACAAAATGTGCTTCTAGGAACTTAGCTAAGTTCCCAGGGTTAACTCCAAGTTTTCTTGCTATACTTAGAGGAGACCTGAGTGTTGGTGAAACCTGTCCCTTAGGCAAAAACTGTACTGAAATATTCTGGGAAGATGATGTCAGCTCCCTCTGCCACCACCTCTGAGCCAGCTGCTACAGAGCTTGTCTGGTTCGCACATTTGAGAGTGTGCGCCTTTGAGTTATGACTCTGTCTATTTGCCTGCTTGGCTGTGGCAGTGAGTTGAAGAGGACTGTGTTTGTATGTTTATGGGAAGCCATCATGGGTAGGGATGGCTATGTCTTTGTGGATTTGATGTATGTTGGCATTTTGGAGTTTGTATGTCTTTCTTTCTTTCTGGTACTTGGGGTGTGTCTGTTTTGGGTCTGGGTGCTCTGATCTTTGTACTTTTTTAGACCTTCTTAATGCTGTCTCTGCCCCCTCCTGTCCTTCCGTGATAAGAGACATCAGTACCTCACCAGGGAGGACCAGCAACCTGTTTTCCCTCTACTTCTGGGACAGGAAAGCAGCATAAGTAGGTTCATTTATGTCTTCTCATAATGCTCTAGGGACTTTTAAGCACCCTTCTAGCCAACCTTTACCCCTCCACTCTGGAGATTCCTTTTCTTTGAGATTTACCTTGTAAGGTCAAAATGTGTTCTTTTCCCTGACTTCCCTATTTCTGTTCAATGGACCATCATCCTCCCAGTCATGAAGACTTAGAAACTCAGTGATCTTTGACTCTTATCTCTCTGCCATCCACAGTTTCCCATCAGTCACCAGTCGTAGACATTCATACCTTGAAATATCTCTGGCATCCACGCCTTTCTAGCACCATCCTAATTCAGGCTCTTATTACTTGTCTCCCCTCGGGACTACTGAAATTGCCTCTAGCTTTTCTTCCCCCTCCTCCATCCCTAATCCATCTCAGAGTGGTCATTAAGGTGCAATAGGATTATACATATGTGTATATATGTATGTACATATATGTAAATGGCATATACATGGCAATATTATAATGATATTCTTGACTTTTTCAATGGAGTCCTGATAGGAATGGTCCTAGGAGACATGGTCTATTCTGTTATGATACCTTTATATTTAATATTCTGTAGACTATTGTACATGTAGATAAAATTATTGCTTCTTGGTAATTGATTTAAAATATTGGGATTAAGCTCATTGCTTACTGGCTCTTGGAAGGTATTTTGGAATTATTATTATTATCATTAATTACTACTATTCCTTTAGAGAAGGGAGCAAAATGTCTCCTTGGTGCTAGGAGAAGCTTTGAAAAAGGTCACTGGGAAAGAGCCGAGACAGGGAGTGGGATGGAGGTTTCAGGCTTTGTTCTCTATGGCCTATGGCCCCAGGAAGCATCAACCCCTCAACAGCTACCCACAGGTTTTCCAAATGACACACAGAAATAGCATTAAGAGCAGTGGCAGACACAGGAAATCTATGCTTTGGCCACCATGGTAACAGTGCAGGCAGAGAGAGAGANAACCACAGGATCAGGGCAAATGGTTTCCCAAAGAAAGTCAGTTCACCAACGGCAGGAAGTGCTCCCTCCAAACTCTCAAAGAGACAGGAACACTCCCCCCAATTGTCTCTCTGTGAGTTCCTTTATATCTTTTCCTCATACTCTTTAGAATATCTCATGTTTAGTTCAAGGAATGAGCCAACCCAGCTCTGCAAAGTCAAACCCAAATTTTGCAAAAGCTTCTCCCTTGTTCTCTATCTCTTTCAGAAAATAATTGCATTCTGATAAAAAGCAATATGGACAATGAGGAAATAGGAGTACCTAAAAATATATGCACCAAAATGTATAGCATCCAAATTTCTAAAGGATAAACTAGGAGCTTAAAGAGAAAATAGATAGTAAACTATACTAGTGGTAGACCTGAACCTTCCTCTATCAGATCTGGATAAATCAAACCAAAAACTAAATGAGAAAGAGGTAAGAGATGTGAATGAAATCTTAGAAAAATTAGAGTTAATAGATATGTATAGAAAAATAAACAGGGATAAAAAGGAATACACCTTCTTTTCAGCAGCACATTGTACATTCACAAAGACTGAAGATATACTAGGGCATAAAAACATGTCAAACAAGTGCATAAGAACAGATATAATAAATGTAACCTTTTCAGATCATAATGCAATAAAAGTAACATTTAGTAAGGGTACATGGAGAGGCAAATCAAAATTTAATTGGAAGTTAAATAATATGATTCTCCAAAATAGGTTACTTAAAGAAAAAAATCATAGAAACAATTAATAATGTTATTGAAGAGAATAACAATGATGATACATCCTATCAAAATCTATGGGATGCAGCCAAAGCAGTACTCAGGGGGAAATTTATATCCTCGAGAACATATATTAACAATTTGAGGAGAGAAGAGATTAATGAATTAAGCGTGCAAATTAAAAAAAAAAACTAGAGTAAAAAATTAAAAATTCCCAGATAAAAATCAAATTAAAAATCCTAAAATTAAAGGAGAAATTAATAAAATTGAAGTTAAAGAACTATTGAATTGCTAAAAGTACTAGAAGCTAGTACTTTGAAAAAAACAAATAAAATAGACAAAGTACTGGTTAATCTAATAAAAAAGAAAGAACAAAACCAAATTAAAAGTAACAAAGATGAAAAGGGAGACCTCACTTCTGATAAAGAGGAAATTAAAGCAATCATTAAAAACCATTTTGCCCAGTTATATAGAAAAAATATGGAAACCTAGGTTATGTGGATGATTATTTACAAAAATTTAATTGCCTAGATTAACAGAATAAGAAACAAAATACTCAAATAATATCATATCAGAAAAAGAAACTGAACAAATCATCACAGAACTCCCTAAGAAAAAATCCCCAGGGCCAGATGGATTCACAAGTGAATTCTATCAAACATTTAAAGAACAACTAATCTTAATACTACACAAACTATTTGACAAAATAAGCAAGGAAGGAGTTCTACCAAATTCCTTTTATGACAAAAATATGGTACTTATTCCAAAGCCAGGCAGATCAAAAACAGAGAAAGAAAACTACAGATCAATCTCCTTAATGAACATGGATACAAAAATCTTAAGTAGATACTAGCAAAAAGACTCCAGCAAGTGAACATGAGGGTTATTCATTATGATCAGGTGGGATTTACACCGGGAGTGCAAGAACAGTTCAACATTAGGAAAACTATTCACATAATTGACTATATCAACAAGCTCACCAACAAAAATCACATGATTATCTCAATAGATGCAGAAAAAGCCTTTGACAAAATACAACACTCATTCCTATTGAAAACACTAGAAAATATAGAAATTGAAGGGTCTTTAATTAAACTAATATATAGAATATATTCAAAATGATGAGCAAGCATTATCTGCAATTATAAAATTAGAAGCCTTTTCAATAAGATCAGGAGTGAAACAAGTATGCCCATTATCACCTCTATTATTTAACACTGTACTAAAAACACTAGCAGAAGCAATTAGAGAAGAAAAAATAATTGAAGGTATTAAACTAGGCAATAAAGAGTCCAAGCTATCACTCTTTGCAGATATGATGATCTACTTAAAAAATCCTAGAGAATCAAAAAAAAGTTAGTTGAAATCATCAGAATTTTTTCTATTTCAACCCATCCTGGAAGCAAGCGTTAGAAAGAAAAATTCCATTTAAAATTGCTCTAGACAATATAAAATACTTAGAATTCTATTTGCCAAGACAAACGCAGGAATTATATGAACACAACTACAAAACACTTTCCATACAATTAAAACTAGATCTAAACAATTGGAAATACATTAATTGTTCTTGGATAGGATGAGCTAATATAATAAAAATTTCAATCCTATCCAAATTAATTTACTTATTCAGTGCCATACCTATGAAAGTACCAAGAAACTTTTTTACTGAATGAGAAAAAATATAATAAAGTTAATTTGGAAGAACAAATATCAAGAATATCAAGGGAAATAATAAAAAAATGTGAAGGAGGGGGGCTAGCAGTACAAGATCTTAAACTGTACTATAAAACAGTGATCAACAAAACAATATGGTACTGGTTAAGAGGCAGCGGAATTATCAGTGGAATAGAGTTGGAGAAAATGACCTCAGCAAGACAGTGTATCATAAACCCAGACATCCCAGGTTTTGGGGAAAAAATCAACTATTTGACAAAATCTGCTGGGAACATTGGAAAACAATATAGAAGCGATTGTGTTTAGATCAACATCTCACACCTTACACCAAGATAATCTCAGAATGGGTGTATGACTTAAATATAAAGAAGGAAACTATAAGTAAATTAAGTGAACCCAAAATAGTATACCTGTCAGATCTTTGGGAAAGGAAAGATCTCACGACTAAGTAAGAGTCAGAAAAATTACAAAATGCAGAATAGATAATTTTTATTACATTAAATCAAAAGGTTTTATACAAATAAATCCAAGGTAACCAAAATTAGAAGGGAAACAACAAATTGGGAAGAAATCTTTATAACAAAAACCTCTGACAAAGGTCTAATTATTCAAATGTATAAGTAGCTAAATCAATTGTACAAAATATCAAGCCATTCCCCTATTGATAAATGGGCAAGGGAAATGAATAGTCAATTTTCAGATAAAGAATAAAAACCATGAATAAGCAAATGAAAAAGTGTTCTAAATCTCTTACAGAAATTCAAATCAAAACAATTCTGAGGTACCACTTCACAACTAGCCAATTGGCTAACATGATAGCAAAGGAAAGTCATGAATGTTGGAGGGTATGTACCAAAATAGGAACATTAATGCATTGCTAGTGGAGTTGTGAATTGATCCAATGATTCTGGATGGCAATTTGGTACTATGCCCAAAGATCTTTAAAAGACTGCCTACCCCTTTATCCATTCCTACCGCTGCTGAGTTTATACCCCAAAGAGATAATAAGAAAAAGACTTGAACAAAACTATTTATAGTTACACTCTTTGTGGTGGCAATAATTTGGAAAGTGAGGGGAAGCCCTTTGATTGGGGAAATGGCTAAAAAAATTGTGGTATCTGTTGGTGATGGAATACTATTGTGCAAAAAGGAATAATGAACTGGAGAATTCAATGTGAACTGGAAAAACCTCCAGGAATTGATGCAGGGTGAAAGGAGCAGAACCAGGAGAACCTTAAACACAGAAACAGATATACTGTGGCACAATCAATGTCATGGACTTCTCTACTAGTAGCAATACAATGATCCAGGACAATTCTGATGGACCTATGAGAAAGAATGCTATCCACATCCAGAGAAAGAACTGTGGGAGCAGAAACACTGAAAAAAAAAACCAACTACTTGATCACATCGGTTGCTGGGAATATAACTGGGGATGTAGACTCTAAATGACCACCCGAGTACAAATATCAGTAATATGGAAATAGGTCTTGATCAATGACACATGTAAAACTCAATGGAATTGCATGTTGACTATGGGAGGGGAATGGGTGAAGGGGAGGGAAATAACATGAATCATATAACCATGGAACAATTTTCTTAATTAATCAATAAAAAAGAATCAAAGCTTTAGAGCTAGAAGAAACCTTAGGAATCATCTTGTGCAACCTGTTCACTCAACAGATAAATAAATTGAGGTAAAGAGAGGGTAAATGACCAATCCAAAATCATGCATGTAATAAACATTCTTAAAAGTATTTAAAGTTCTTTTCTTAAGAGATTTTGAATGAAGAGACTTTTGACTGTCTTTTAATATAACTGTCTGAACTTAGTGTTTGGTACAATGATCTCTGAAAGGCTCTTCTAATGCTGAATAGAGTATATTTTTCATAGCACTGCCCCTTGGAATACCTATTGTCCTTCTAGTCTTGGCTTTAACTCTATCTTCTATATAAAATGTTCTCTGACTTTTGCTTTCAGTTACTAATGTCTCATCCAAATGACTTTGTATTCTTTTTATATGCATTATGAATATATTTATTAAGGGAATGTCTCTCCCATTAGATAAGAAGCTTCTCAAGGGCAAGATTTATTTCAATTTTGTATTTCTACCCAAAGCACTGAAAACATTCTCTTGCATATAGAAGATGTTTAATAATTAGTTATTGATTTATTACTTATCTGATGATTCTGTTAGACTTTTAATTTCAATGAACATAAGGTCTAGGTTTTATTTCACTTTTATTTCCCTTGAACCTTCAGGTTTTTTTAATGGAGTAGGTATTTGATAAATATATGTACAATTTACTTCGGTAGAACTAGGCCATAGGTATCCCAGGGGTTTAATGCTCTTCCAATCTGAGGTATAAATGGTTTGTAAAGTATAAAATTGTTTAATATAATTTTTATTAAACACTTTTCTGTATGGTTATGAGGTTGAATGGAATGGGAAAATTGAAAATAAAGCAAAGGAGATTGTGTGTGTGTGTATGGTATTTGTGTGAAAGAGAGACAGAGAGACAGATATATATATATATATATATATATATATATATATATATATATATATATATATATATATATATATAGAGAGAGAGAGAGAGAGAGAGAGAGAGAGAGAGAGAAACAGAGTCAAGGATAGAGACAGCGAGATAGAGAGACAGAGACAGGGAGACAGAAACAGAGAGGAAGAGAGAGACAGAGACAGACGGAGAGACAGAGGGAGACAGAGACAGAGAAGAAGAGACACAGAGATAGACAAAGAGAAAGAGGGATATAGAGACAGAGAGGAAGGGAGAGACAAAATCAGGGAGGGATAGAGACAGAGAGAGAGACAGAGACAGAGACAGAGACAGAGAGAGTCAGCCAGAGAAGGAGAGAGACAGAGAGACAGAGAGAGACAACCAGAGAGGGAAACAGAGAGGAAGGAGATAAGACAGTGCTGGAAGGTGGAGATGAGCAGATGGCCAGACTGGTGTTTATCTAGACATGTGTCTCTTCTATGAAGTGTCCTAATGTGTCTGGGCCACTTCACAGGCACATACTAGGCTCCAAAAGGAGGTTGGGGGAGGCACCAAATCTGAAGAAATGGAAATGACTGTGGGGCAGAAGTTTTAAGCTGTGATCTGTAAACTTTAAAAAACTGATAACCACTTTAGTCTTCTTGGTTTCTTTTATAATCCTATATATTTCATCTGTTTATTAAAAAACATTATTCAAAAGAGGGATCTATAGGCTTCCCCAGATTGTTAAATGGGGCCACGGATACATGGGTAACAGAGGGCCATCCCAAACCCCAGACCCCTTTGCCTGCTGTTTCTTCCTCTGTTTGGGAGGTGGCAGGGCAAGTGTGACTAAATGGTCCCCAGTGCTAAGCATGAGAGAGCACACATGGATTTCAAGCAGAACAGAGATTGTGGCTGATTGGAAGACTTTCTTCCTAGCCCCCCAGGAGGGCACTTTGTAAATCTCCTTCTCCTTACCCACTGGGGACTAATGGAAGGAGAGAATCAGCTCCCTCCCTTTATTCTTCTTGGGAGGAAATCAGACAAGAGGCCTTGGGATTGGCTGGGTTTCCCCAGATGTTGTTTTGGAAAAGCTATAATGGGTGTGGGCCCCCTGGGGTTGAATGTATGGGGAGAGATAAAGGGCAGGCAGGCAACTGGCATCACAGCTGTGAGGGCTCAGAAAACTCTCAGGGGAGGTGGGGGAGGTGGGGATAGTGGGAGGGGGCTTGAAACCTGACAGGCTTAAAAAAGAACAAGAGGTTTGGATTGGTAAGGAGGGCTGTTGCAAACCACCCAGCCTCAGCCCTTCAAATCCCCAGGAGAAAAGAAAGGCAAGATCCTTCTTTTTATCAATCAACCAACAAACATTTATTAAGCACGTACTGTATACCAAACACTGTTAGGCTCTGGAGTTCCAAATACTAGGTGGTAAAGTGACTAGAGTACTCCAGCTTGGAGGAAGACCTAAATTCCAATCATGCCTCAGACCATTTACTAGGTAGGTGACTGTGGGCATCTCAATGAATCTTTCTTAGCCTTGGTTTTCTCATCAGCAAGGTGGGGATAATAGTATCATCTATCTCACAGGGTGGTTATGAGGAGCAAATGTGATTTAACTCAGGTAAAACACTTCACAAATCCATAAATGTTAGATATTCTTCTTAAATGGCATAGGATGACAGTCTCTTCTTTTAGGGAGCAGATATTCTACTGCTCAGTGTAGACAAAAAACATCTTTAGTAAAATGGTCAGAAGTAAATATCTATTGTAACAATGCTAACGCGTTGCATATTTATATTATACTATACAATATATTCTATATTTATATTACATATGTGTACTGAATTTATTTTTCAATAAACATATATTCAAGGGAATGAGGACTTCCGAAGGGTAGAGTCAGAAGGGAGAACATTCCTGAGAGGGAGTGGAAGTTATTGGGGTATTGGGGGGAGCCTCCTTAAAGCAGGAGATGTAAGCCAGTTTAGCTGGTATAGAATATATGAGGGGGAATCATGTGTAATAAAGATGAAAAGACAGGCTGAGACAAATTGTGAACAGCTTTAAATACCAAGCAGAGATGTGGTATGAGGCTTCAGGACATCTGTCTTTTGAGCCATAGGCTCAACCCAAGAAAACCCAAGGCTGAGCTCTTCTTGCAGCATGACTAATATCATCCAGGATGATGAGTTCCACCATTCCTTGTGACTTAGGACAAGCCATTTGATTTCTCTATTGGATTTGGAGTCAAGAAGACCCGAATTCAAATCCAGCCTCAGACACTTACTAGCTATGTGACTATAGGCAAGCCCTGTTTGCCTCAATTCCTCATCTGTGAAATGAGCCCGAGAAGGAAATGGCAAACCACTCCAGTATCTTTGCCAAGAAAACCCTAAGTGGGGTCATGAAGATTGGACCCACTAAAACGACTGAACAATTAAAAAGTGGGGATAATGATATAATAATATCACAGGGTGGTTATGAGGATCAAATAAGATAATGGACATGAAAGTGCTTTATAAACTATAAAACTCAATAAAATGTAATTGTCATCATCATCATTATGGTAATTGCTCAGATGAGGCAGTGCCTTGGAAAGATCATCAAGCTAGGAACCAGGACACTTGACTTCTAGCCCAACGACCTAGATGTGTGACCTTGGGTAAGTCATTCAAACAAGCTGGGTCTTAGTTTTTTCTTCTGTAAAGTAAGTGTATTGCACTGGAGCAGGGGGAAAGAGGAGTGTGGGATGTGCACATAGATTTGACAATCTCAAACATCCCTCTTGGTCTAAAACCCAACAACCAGTGATCTGTGACCCTTGGAATATGTATTATTCCATCCAATATTGAGATCTATGTCTCTTGGTTAGGTGACGAGTAGTATCTAGAACTTCTTCTGCCTCCTGAATTAATTCTGGTGTCTGGCAAGTTCCCAAACATTATGTTTAGATCTAGCCTGTGGAACTCCTCCTCCCCCACCAAGTTGTGGAAATGGTTATCTCCCCATTCATCTTGACTCCTCTTACGGTCACGAACCGGTTTGGCTTCCCAGAGGATGATTCAGCTTCATGGGACAGGGATATGGATGGCTCTGCCATTCAGATTAGGTTTTAGGTCAGTTGGCTGGAATTAGCCAGTTAATGAAGGATATACGCTTTTCTAGTTTAGAGGTCCAAAGGGGAGGCAGTTAGAAATTCATTAATGGATGTCTTCTCTTTTCAACTCCCACCTAGAGTAAGAGATTTAATCTCAGGATCCTCCTCACACCCTATAAGAGGGAGTGACTCCCTCTAATGATTCCCCTCAGGGCATTGATCAATCTGATCCAATCAATAGAGGAAGAAATTCAATTTAGTAAGCATTTATTTTTTATTTTATTCTTTAAATCCTCATGTTCTGTCTTAGAATCAATACTAAGTTTCAATTTCAAGGCAAAAGAGCAAGGCAATTGGGGTAAAGTGACTTACCTAGGATCACACATCTAGGACTCGTCTGAGGCCAGATTTGAAGCCAGGACCTCCCTCTCTAGACCTAGTTCTCTAACCACTGAGCATCCATAACCATTCATTAAACAATTACTATGTGCAATGGATTCTGTAAGGCGCCTGGGAGTACAAAGACAAACAAACAGTCCCTGCCTTCAGGGAACTTACATTCCACCAGAAACAAACAATTGTTATTGTTTGTCCTTCTTGTGGAAGAGGACCAAAGACCTTACCAGGACATGCTGGTGAATTGAATTTAGGTGAGGTCCAGTTGAATAAAGCCATCAGCTTCTCTCTCTTCCAGAGTTATCTAAGCGCAGGGGGCAAGACAAAAATCTGGACCACTGAAGCCTTCAGAGCACTTCCTTCAGCCAGTGGCCCTTGGAGCAAATTGCTCACGTCATGAACTTGAGGTAGACATCTTCCCAAACTGACTGATGGGCTCGTCTTGTCCGTCACCCTCCACTGGTTTAGTCTGTCTGTCAAGACTGTTTTGCAGGGGCCATAGCCCAGTCTTGGAACCCCAGGAATGAGTTTGGCCATGGGGTGGACCCCGAAGGTGCAAGAGCAGACCTGAAAAGGGCTCAGCAAGCCCTCTCATTCGGAGCTGCTGGTCCTCTGAACACCCCGGACATCCCAAACAACATGCACTCCCATAGATGATGGAGACCGGATCTGTGATCTCATCAGTATATATCCCAGGTGAGGAAACTCCCTCTACAATTCAGGTCAGCACCTTTCAGGCAACTTCTAGTCTCAGAGAACTGACTAGAATGCTTAGCTCAGGGTCCTACAACCTGCGTGTGGGTATCTGAAGCCAGTTCAGAATCCAGGACTTCCTGAGGTAGGGCCTGGCTTGCTAACCCCCTGTGCTATGTATGCTTCCTGACACAATTAGCAAATACAAAATAAAACTACAAAGGAGAATTCATAATTGGGTAATATGAGAAGATTTAGTGTAGGAGGGGGCACTTAAACTGAGTCACCAAGAGGGACTTGGGCATATAGTACTAAATATAGTATGGAATATATGTACTAGATATATTATAGCATCAATGATATAGAATCTTCCCTCAGACACTTACTAGCAGTGTGGCCTTGGACAAGTCACTTTACCTGTCAGCCTCAGTTTCCTTATCTCTAAAATGAGGATGATAAAAGGACCAAATGAGAGAACACATGCTAAGTCCCTTTGTAAACCTTAAAGCACTCTGTAAGTGCTAGCTATGATCCAGAGACACAGGTAAGAGGGGGAGAACCTTCTTGACCTGGGGAGAGAGCCTACCCAAAGTAGCAAGAAATCCAATAACAATGTCTAGGGAGAAAAGTAAGCAGGTCAATTTGAAAGGAGCAAAGAGTGCTTAATGGGGAGGGAAGGGAGATCAGTCTGGAAAGACAGGCTGGAGCCAGACCATGACGGGCTTTAGATGCCAGAACAGTAGATATTTTAAACTACGGGGAAAAGGATTTCTGAACAACAGAATTTACTCTTAAGAAATGGGTGAAAACCTAATAATAGCAGTGTTCAATAGGGAGCTCTAAGCTCTGTCTCTCACTGAGATCCCTAGGAAAGATAACTGGTGGTACTGTAGAGAGAACACTGGGATTGGAGTTAGAAAGACTTGATTTCAAATCCAACCGTAGATACTCAGTAGGTGTTTTGTCTCAGTTTCCTCAATTGTAAAATGAATATATAATAGTGCCTACTTCTCAGGATCATTATGAGAATCAAATAAGATATTTGTTTTTAAGAAAGAAAAGCACTTAGCACAGCAACTGGCACATAGTAGGTGTTGTACAAATGCTTAATTCCCCCATCCCTTCTGCTTCCCTCTCCCCTTAAGATTCTTCCCCAGTGTCTTACAGAGGACTAAAGGCACTAATGTATTATGATTTGTCCAGGAAAACACAGGCTGGAATTATGGGAAATGTGGGAAAAGAGTGAATTTCTACCACCTCTGTCTGTGAATCTAACCTGGCCTCTGAAGCTGGCAGCTCATATTTAAACCCCTTTGCACTGTGGTTCTCAGCACCCCTTATCTCTAATGAGGGCCCTGAGGCCTAGCCAGGCCAATTCTGCTAGGTCATGAGCCAGGGAGGCTTTTTGCTAAGCGCATGAGAGGATAATTAGCAGTAAATGACTACGGGAGGAATCAGGGTCAGGATAATAGCAGGGATAACCACTGACAAAATCCTTCCCATTTCTGGTTATCTTCCTACCCCAACCTTAACTTGAGTTGAGAGAGGTCATAGGATCCTGGGATCAGAATGTAGAGGGAAGGGACTTTAGAGGCTATCAAATCCAGACTCTTGATTTTACATTGATAAAAGCAAGGCACTGAGCTATTAAATGACTCGCCCAAGGTCACACAGCTAATGTCTAAGGCAGATTTTGAACCGAAATCTTTTTAATTTCTCTTCCAGATCCCTAAACATCATCACATCATGCTGCCTTTCCATGGAGTAAGTCATAGAACTCCCTCAAGGTTGTCTCTTCTAGTTACCTTCTAGTGCCATATTTGACGAGAAGCTAGAAGGGTCTTAAAATAAAGGGTCAGGAAGTAGAGGGAAAACTATCTGTCAGGAGCATAAGAAGGCTGATGTTGTAACACCAGGACCCTAGGGAGGAGGAAACCAATTCATGGATTCAGGGAATCTAGAGATAGAGATCTTTGGGTTCATTTAATCCAACTTCCTTATTTTACAGAGGGGAAAGTGAGACCCAGAGCTTACCAAGCCTCAGCTGTACTACCTAGAGTTTCCCCAGATCCCTCTTAGCCCCTGTACTCCCAATTGGGTCAATATCCTAGAGTTGTTGGGGAGTCTATCCCTCTTCTGTCTCCCTATTGCTGTTAAGAACCCAATCCTGGCTTATGGGAATGCCAGTCTCCTGTAGACTCTCCTTGCGTCGGTGTAGATGCCCCATCTCCCTTTTGGATCACCTGGCACGGGTTGCTTTGCCAACAACCAGCAGAAATAAACAGATAAAACAAGCTTACCGATCATTGAAATGATATGTTGCCGACTACAGAAATCCTACCCTAACCTGCCCCTAATCTAGCCATAAAAGGATGACAGGAAGTCCTTTGGCTAGCCAACTCCTGTCCTACTAAGAGGCCATTTGCTCTGCTCATATGACCCTAACCCTTCCAGCCACTACTCAGCTTCTCAAAGACATTTAACACTTGTTCCAGGCCCAGTGCCAGCTCCACCCACCTCCCTGGGCTTACACCAATGAGTTCATCTCTCTCCCCCTCCCCTAAATGAGTTCATATTTTCCCCCTGGCCCATAAGGGAAACATCTGGCCCAAGACCCTTCCAGCACCATGCATATGTTACATGCACAATAATAACCCTGGACAATTTCTATTAACAGTAAGGAAAGGGATAATTTCCTCAGAGCCTGTGTCAAATCCATCATGGGGGTAGGAGTGGGAAATGATCCCCAGGGTGCAGAAAAACCCATCCCTATCCTGAGTCGATTTTGCTTTAGATGGAGAGAAAAAGAGAAGAAGAGAAATGACCAGAGTGCCAAGCACTATACACCTGGGGAGAGAACACTGCCCCAGGAAGCAGACCTGGCTTCTAGTTATGGTTCTCCACTAATTTCTTATGTAACCTTGAGCCAATCAGTTCTCTGCCTTGGCTTTCTACCTGGTTTCTTCATCTATAAATGAGAGGATTGGACTAGATTGAGGATTCCTCACCTTTCTGTGGGGTCCTGGACCCCACTCTGGACCTGGCTAGAGACCACTTCTCTGAATAATATTTTTAAATTATTGAAGGGAATGCTTATTTCACTTCAAAGTTAGTAACAATAAAGATGTAACTTTTTTCCCCATTCAAGTTCATTAATCCCTTAAAATCTACCCACAGACACCCCTTGAGGGTTCATGAGACCCTGTTTAAGAACCTAGATGATATTTTGGGGTTCCTTCCAGCATTACCATTTTTGATTCTAGTATTCCTTGGTTGATGTTATCAAGCAAGAAAGGTAAGGAAGTTGGAAGAGTGGCTACGGGAAAAGAGACAGAGAGAGAGAGAGAGAGAGAGAGAGAGAGAGAGAGAGAGAACAGACAGACAGACAGACAGACAGACAGACAGATGGGGGCTGGGGAATGTTTCTCATTCAGCTCTTACATTCTGGGATTCTCTGAGGGAAAAGGAGCTAGAAAGCCGTTTCTCTCAAGGGATAGATAAGACATCCATCCATAGATTTTAGACCTTGCCAGTAAAGAGAGGAAAAAACTGCACTGGAACACAGTCCCCAAAAAGCAAAGAGATCCAGGAATGAAGGTACAATCATGGTCAGAGATGCTAATCAGGAAAGCCTTCCTAGAGGTAATGAATTGGGGGCTGGCTTTGGAAGGAGGGGGAGGAATGTATACTGGGAGAAAGGCCAGGTGACAGGCATGTTCTGTACAGTGACTACCAATCGTGGGGTTTGAACAATAACTCTTCCGGCTGACCTTTGTCAAGTGGCCTCCCTTCTCGATTTCCTCTCTAGTACAAGGGGAGGAATCGCCTCCAGATTGCTCTTACCCACTCAAGAGAAACACCAGATGAGTTTGTTTACAAGGCTTAAGCTTTCACTGGGGTCAGGGCACCTTCCCAGAGCAAGGCCAGACAAGTCCCCAGGAGGCCAGGCTGTGGATCTGAATGTCCCAGGCTCCAGCCATAGTTTTCCCCTCCCCCTCAATCCCTTGAAAAGTACAGACAGTGCAGGCTCTCCCCTCCTCTCTTCCCACCCCCAAGGTCCCTGGCTTACTCTCTGGGGGAGTCTGATCTTGGTTATCAAAGACAAAGCTTTAGGAGAGATGTCCCACTGCTGGGATTTTGCTCTTCTGTTTCCTTCCTAGTAATAACCAGCATCTCTAGCACTTCATATATTATTTCATTCATTTGAGCCTCCCTAAAACCTTATGAAGTCTGGGAACCTACTACTTCATTGAGAATCTACGGATTAAAATTTCCATTTTACAAATAAGGAAACTGGGGCTTGAAGACCCCAGAATCCCGTACTGACAGCTGGGTGGGACCTAATGAACAGTCTTCTAGTCCAATCCTTGGATTTTATAGGTGAAGAAACTGAGGCCAAAAGTGGTTGTTACTTTCCAAAAGTTACATAGATAGTAGTGGCCAAGTTAGGACATCAGCCTGGATTCTTTAGATTTCAATTCCCAGGAATCAATGTGACTATTAACCAAAGAGGCAGGATTTGAAACTAGTGTTTTCTGATCAGTTTTATTTCTTTTTTTTTTTTTTAATCCATGTAAGAGTCCCTGGGCAGGTTATTTAATTTTTTTTTAACTCTTATCTTCTTAGAATCAATACTGTGTATTGGTTCCAAGGCAGAAGAGCAGTAAGGGCTAGACAATGGGGGTTAAGTGACTTGTCCAGGGTCACATGGCTAGGAAGTGTCTGAGAGCACATTTAAATCCAGTTCTTCCTGTCTCTGGGCCTGGCTCTCAATCTACTGAGCCAACTAGCTGCCCCCAAATTATTTAATCTTTATAGACCCTTCTTTCCTCTTCCGTAAAATGAGTGGGGTTAGATTACATGTTGTTTAAAGCCCTTCCTGCCCTAAATGCTTTGAGTCCATGCTCACAGGGCTGGCAAGGGGACCAAGGTGAGCTATTAAAAGAAGCTGGAAAGGTAGTTAGGTAAGCCCAGTGGATAGAGTGCCAGGCCTGAGATTTTGAGGAACTGGATTCAAAACTGACCTCAGATACTTGCTTACTGTGTGACTCTAGGCAAGTCATTTAACCCCTGTTGCCTAGCCCTTTCTGCTCTTTTGCCTTGGAATCCGTATTCATTCTAAAAGAGAAAGTAAGGGATGTTTAAAAAACAACAAGTGGCTATTTTATATGTCCTCACCTTTATCACTGGACATCAGTTTAGCTCTGAACGTTTCCTATGAAACAGACTTGGGCAGGATGTGGGGAGTAGAAAACAACCCCTAGCTGGGCTGCCCGGCCAGGGACACTCCCCGGATTTCAGAAGCCGAGCCTAAGGACAGGAAACAGCCAGGTGTGGTTTTTCCAATCTCTTTCACCTTCCCGGGGGGAGGGGGAGGCGCGGGGAGAGGGTGCACTGTGGGCTCTCATTGTTTGAAAGCTCCGGGACGGCGGCTGCGGACCCGCGGCAGCTGTTGCTTCTCCCCTCCCGGAGCCCCGCCCGCTGGCTGAAGTCCGCTCCCAAATAAGGCTCGAGCTTCCCCCTCCTAGGTGGCATCTGACGTGGCCCGCTCGCCCACGTCAGCAGGCGCGGTTCCCAGGCTGGCCAGCCCACTGCTGCACAAAAACATGTGACGTATTTCTTGGAGAGGAACTGGCTGCCCCGATCTCGGCTGCCCCGCATTCTGTTAACCCCTTCCATGCCGGACGGGCGTGGGCGTGGGGGTGGGGGTGGGGGCGGCAAAGGCACCCGTCCGGGAATGCTTCCGCGCCTCCCCGAGCCCATCAGCGAGTGCCTATACATCCGTCTTGTCTTTGTGTATATGGGCAGGTGGATACAGGTGTATTTTGTCCTTGCGTCCCTGTGTCTGTCTACTCTCCGGGCGAGCCTAGACGTGGGTGTATTTTGTTTCTGGTCTGTGTGCTTATGTATGTGTATTTTGTCTGGGTGTAGTATGTTTATGTTGCGTGTCTGATCTCTCTATGTGCCTACTAATGTAATTTGCCTTCGGATACGTAGTTGTGTATCTTTGGGGGTGTTTCAGGAGGAGCTTAACTTCGGAGGAAAGTCAGCCAAGCTCTCTCTCTCTTCTTTGTTCTCTGGAACAGCTGTCTCTGGGAAAGGGGGGAGGGGGGAGAAGAGATATATTTGGAAAGCAAAGTGGCTTAGAACAGAAGATACCAGTACAGATTCCTCTCCCCCCCCCCCCCCCCAAAGTCAGCCAGGAAACTCAGCCACTTCCCTTTTTAAAACTGGTCCTGAGATCACCAAAATTTCTGTGTCACAGAAAGAGTCACAAAAGAATTACGTTGTAGATGTGATTCTTGGCTTGTTGAACAACACACACAGCCACTCAAATTTTTAAAAAATCTTTTGTAGAAAACAGGGGCATCTTACTTCCTAGTAAAGAGAGGGTGTGCTGGGATATGAAGGACGAGGGCAAAAGGTGAACAAGCAGTTAATATTAGGGAAAGGGGAAAACAGGAAAGTTTATGGTGGTGGGAAAATGGTATTTGGGCCACATCTCTATATTTTGAGTCTCCCAATGGGATACATTTTGCCCTCATATATGCCCAAATATCCTACATAACCATCAGACATTATAAGGTTTAAATGTGGCACTCTTCTTCCCCTACCCACCCACCCCTCCTTATAATTGGTCAGCCAGAAAACAATTTTCTTTTTTTTTTTTTTTTTAAACCCTTAACTTCTGTGTATTGGCTTATAGGTGGAAGAGTGATAAGGGTGGGCAATGGGGGTCAAGTGACTTGCCCAGGGTCACACAGCTGGGAAGTGTCTGAGACCGGATTTGAACCTAGGACCTCCTGTCTCTAGGCCTGACTCTCAATCCACTGAGCTACCCAGCTGCCCCCAACAACTTTTTTTTTAAATATAGTATACAGAGACATGAATTTTAATCATAAAAAAACTGGTCAGCTAGTTAATTTTTTAAAATGTCTTTCTTGTTTCTATATATCAGTTCTTTTTCTGGAGGTGGATGTTCACATGTCATTCTTCAGACATCAATTCTATAACTCTTTGTATTGTTCTCTTGGTTCTACTCATTCCAGTTTTCATTATTTGGTATAGGTCTTTCCACGTTTTAAAAACAATTAACCCACTCAGGGGAACCTAGGTAGCTCAGTGGATTGAGAGCTAGGCCTAGACATGGAAGGTTCTAGGTTCAAATCGGGCCTCAAACATTTCCTAGCTGTGTAGTCCTGGGCAAGTCACTTAACCCCCTATTGCCTAGCCCTTACCTCTCTTCTGCCTTGGAACCAATACACAGTATCGATTCTAAGATGGAAGGTAAGGGTTTAAAAAAAAAAAATTTAACCTACTCATCTTTTCTTATGGTACAGTAGTATTCCATCACAATCATATGCCACAACTTATACAGCTATTTCCCAGTTGATGGGCATCCCTTCAATTTCCAGATCTTTGCCAATACAAAGAGAGCTGCTATAAATATTTTGGAACATAAAGGTTCTTTTCCTTTTTCCTGATCTCCTTGGGGGAAAGACCTACCAATGGTATTGCCAGGTCTAAGGGTATACACAGTTTTATAATTCTCTGGGCATAATTCCAAATTGCTTTCCAAAATGGTTGGATCAGTTCCCAGTTCCACCAACAGTATATTAGTATCCCTATTTTTCCACATTCCCCTCTAATATTTGTCATCTAGTCAATAAATATTTATTAAGAACCTACTATGTGCCTGTAAACTGTGCTAAGATCTAAAAAGAAGCTTACAGTCTAAGGGAGATAAGTAAAAAACTACATACAAACAAGCTACATATAGGATAATTAGGAAATATGTAGGAGAAGAAAGGCACTCTGATCAGGAAGGGTTGGGAAAGGCTTCTTCCTGTAGAAGGGATTTTAGGTGGAACTTAAAGGAAGCCAGGGAAGATAGTATGTAGAGATTGAGGAGGAGAGCATTTGCAAGTAAGAGGAGAGCCAGAGAAAAATGACCAGAGCTGAGAGATAGAATGTCTTGTTCTTGGAACAGTCAGGAGCCAGTGTTACTGGGTCAAAGAGTGCATGGCAAGGAATAAGTTGTAAGAAGACTGGAAAGGTAGTAGGGCAGGAAGTAGGTTGTGAAGGATTTTGAATGCCAAATAGATTTGATCCTAGATCTGATAGGGAACCACTGGAGTTTACTGAAGGAGTGTGTGTGTGTGTGTGTGTGTGTGTGTGTGTGTGTGTGTGTGTGTGAGACTTGATTGGACCTGTGCTTTAGGAAAAGTACTTTGGTGGTTGAATGGAAGATGGATTGGAGTGGGAGAGTCTTAGAAGCAGGAAGACTACACAGTAGGCTATTACAGTAGCCTAGCCATGAGACAATGAGAACCTGCACTAGGGTGGTGGCATTGTCAAAGGGGAGAAGGGGGTGTATTTGAGAGATTTTGTGAATCGGGAAATGGTTGACAGGAAATATTGAGATTGAAGATGAATGATAGAATGATTATGGTGGAAGGGGTAGTCTGTTGGAAGAGATGGGATAGAATGGGATTGACAGTGTAGGGAGAGGGGGTTAGCTTGGTAGGATCTATAGGATCACAGATTTACAACTAGGAGTGGTTTTAGAGGTCATCTAGTCCAACCCTCTCATTTTATGAAGGAGCATCCCGAACCTCAGAGAGCTTCAGCAATTGGCCTGTGGTCACACAGTATGTCTCAGAGGTGGGATCTGAACTCATATCTTCCTAACGCCAAGTTCAATACCCTATCCTTTACGAATACATAGTTCCTAAATGAAATTTCAAAATGAAGTGGAACAGGAGGGCAGGAGACAGAAAATAAGTGGAGATCTGGAGAAGAGACATTTGTTTGGATGGACTGATATCACTGGCTGCTAAAAGTCCAGGCCAAAGATGGCATCTGCCCCTCAATCCTACCCTGGGAGGAAAAGTCCCAGCTGTCGTTGTTGTTCCTCAACTGTTGCTTCCCAACTTCTTCTGCACTTAGCAGGAGCCTCCCCCCTCTCCCCCCAACACAGGTTTACTTCCTCCTTCACTTTCTGAGAGTCATTGCTGGTAAGGGATGAAATGGGGAGGGGATAAAAATCATCCTGCCTCCAACTGTGGGGAGGTGGTGGTGCTTCTCTGGTCTTTGTAGGATGAGAACAGATGGCCAGCCTTTGATAGGGCCCCTGCAAAAGGTGGGGCCTATATAAGTTTGCCCACAGGTTCCCTGAGGAGCCCAATGTGAGTAGTTTAAATAGTGGTTCTGTAGGGGATTGGATCAATCCACCACAAAGTGAAGCCTCCAGAGACCCTACCCCTCCAGTTACAGGGATGAAGTTGCTGCCCAGTCCTAGATTGGGGTCATGGGATTTAGAAATGAGAAGGAACTTTGATCTAATGGCTCCATTTTACAGAGGCAGAGAGTGAGGCAGCAGGCTATTGCCATAGTCTAGGCATGAGGTGATGAAATGACTTGAAATGACATGAAATGAGTTGCCATAAATAACAGAGCAGGAATGAGAACCCAGGCTTTTAGATTTCCCTGTCCTCCCTGAAACTCCCTTTTCAGCCAAAGCCCTTGCTTTGACTTCTGATGTCTGAAAGATCTTTCATCAATTCTCTCTGTTTCTGTCTCTGTTTCCCCTCTGTGTCTCTGTCTCCCTCCCCCCTCCTCCTTTCCTTTCTCCCTCCCTCTCCTTGTTTCTGTCTCTCCTCTCTGTTTCTTCCTCCCTTCCTCCCTCTCTTTGTCTCTTTCTCTATCTCTCTTCCTCTCCTTCCTCCCTCTCTCTGTCCCTGTCTCTCTCCTCTCTAACTCTGTTTCTCCCTCTCTCCCTCCCTCTGTCTCTATCTCTCTCTCCTTCCCCTTCCTCCTTCTCTCTCCTCCCCTCCCTCTCCCTGTCTATGTCTCTCTTTCCCTCCTCCTCCTCCTTCCCTCGGTCCCTCCCACTCTTTGTCTCTGTCTCTCTCCTCTCTGTTTCTCCCTCCCTCCCTCTCTCTGTCTCTCTCCCTTTCCTGTCTTCCACCTTCCCCTAACTACTTTTCTCAGGTGTTAGGATATACAATTACAGCTTTAGGTATTACACCCCCAGCCCCAGGGGATTTTTAATAGGTTGACTTTTGAAGACTTAGAAGATAAAAGTTATCTGTAAAGTTGGAAATCCAGTTGAGCAGGGGAGATGATGGAAGATGCAAGTTTCCCTCAAATCATGTGACATGATATATGTTGTTGTTTTTTTAAACCCATACTTTCTTAAAGTCCTTAAACTTTAAAATCAATACTAAATGTCAGTTCCAAGGCGGAAGAACAATAAGAGCTAGGCAAATGGGGTTATGGGATTTGCCTAGAGGCACACAACAAGGAACTATCTGAGGACAGATCTGAGCCCAGGTCTTCCCAACTCCAGCCTGGTGCTCTACCACTGAGACACCTAGCTAGCTCCTCCTGACATGGTACATGTTAAACACTTTCCTAGCTATCACCACCACCACCACCACCACCACTACTACCACCATACTACTACTACTACTACCACCACTACTACTACCACCATACTACTCCTATCACCACAACTCTTACTACCACTACTCCTACTACTACCACCACTATTACCACCATACTACTACAATACCACCACCACTACTACTATCACTACTACCACCATACTACTACTACTGCTACCACTACTACCACCATACTACTACCACCACCACTACTACTACTACCACCACCACCACTACTACCACTATACTACTACTACCACCACCACCACCACCACAACTACTACCACCACCAATACTACTACCACTACTACTACCACCACCACTACTACTACCATTACTAAATGCCATTATTATCACACCAATTAAGTCTGCCTGAATGGGTCTTCAAGCAGTTTTGGAGAAAGAAGACCTGGTTTCAGATCCTGTTTCTGTCAGGATCCTATGCATTGTTGAGTAAGTCACTTACCTTTCTGGGCCTCCGTTCTCTCATCTTTAAAAATGAGGAGGTTATGCTAGCCAAGTTTTTAAGTTTCATTCAGCTCTAAATCCATGACTAAGAAAATCAAAGGAGCAAATACATGTAAAGATTTTAATAATTATAATAATAATAATAATAATAAGTAGTAGTAGTAGTTGTAGTTGTAGTCATAGTCATAGTAAATCCCCCTGCTAAAGTTCAGGAAATAAGTGATCCATGAACCAAGCTGAGGTGCTGATGGGTAGAAATCATTGTTCAATTGTTTTAGTCATATCCAAACTCTTTGTGACCCCATTTGGGGTTTTCTTGACAAAGACATTGGAGTTGTTTGCCATTTCCTTCTCCAGTTCATTTTATAGAAGAGGAACTGAGGCAAATAAGGTTGAATGACTTGCTCAGGGCTACAGGGTTAATAAGTAAGTGTCTGAGGGCAGATTTATACTCAGGTCTTCCTGGCTCCAGGTCTAACACTGGATCCACTTCCCCGCCTAGCTACCCCAAATATTGGAGTCAAATAGGGACAGAGGTCAGATGATGGTGCCTGGAAAAAGCTGGATAGGACAGGTATTAATCAGATCACCTACATTTCCCTTCTTTCCCTGCTTTCCAAAGTGCATATTTCCTATAACTTGGGTTCCTCTGTATGACCAAAAGGATAAAATTCTGCCAGCTAGGTGACCCCCCTCCCCACAGGTGTTATAGTAGGTTTCAAGTCAGAATAGACATGAATTTAAGTCTATCCTCAGACACATAGCTGTGTGACCTTGGACAAATGACTTATTCTCTCTGTCTCAGTTTTCTCATCTATAAAATGGGGACATAATAGCACCTACCTTACAAAGTTGTTGTTAGGATCAAATGAAATAATATTTGTCAAGTGCTTTGCAAACCTTAAAACACTATGTAAATGCTAGCTATTATTACTAATTTTAATTATTTATTCACAGGATGAGGGAAGACCTTCAAAAAGTATCTATCTCTCCATCTCTCTGAGTCTCAGAAAATTGTACCCACTCATTCTGTGAAAAAGTTATCTATGCTTTGTTTTAAAAGGAAAGAAAGTTGTAATCAATGATCTCTAAATTACAATATCTAATGACCTTTTCTCAGTCCTAATCTCTGTTGATCTCTGCAGTTTTTGACCCTATGGGCCATCTTTTTTCTCCTGAAATCTCTCTCCCCTCTGAGTTCTTGTGACTGCTCTCTCTTCCTATTTGTTTGGTCTTTTGCTGAATCTTTATTAGTGTCACACCCACCAACTGTGGGTATTCTGAAAGACTCTATCTTAGCTGGGGCTTCTTTCCTTTTCTCTCTAGCTCTCTCACTTTAATGATCTCATCTGCTCCCATAGCTTCGATGATTCTCTCTGTAACAGATGATTCTCAGAACTAGTTTATTCAGTCCTCCTCTTTCCCCTAAATTCCAGTCCTGTGTCCCCCACTGACTTTTGGATATCTCCAACTGGATCTCATTAGCATCTATCTCGAGCTCAATGTGTCCAAAATAGAAGCCATGATCTTTTCTCCCAAATCCAGCCTTCTTCCAAACTTCCCTAGAGTTGTGAAGGGTGCTGTTATCTTTTCAGGCACCAAATCATCATTCTCCACTCCTCACTCTCACTAAACCTCTGGTATCCAATCAGTTGCCAAATCTTATCATTTTTTCTCTTGAATGCTCTCCCACTCACACAGCCTCCATTCTGGGTCAGACTCTCATTCCCTCTCACCTAAACTATTCAAAAGCCACCTAATTGGACTCACTACCTCAAGTCTTGCCCAACGCCATTCCATCCTTCACAGAGCTTCCAAAATGATTTTCCTAAAGTATAGGAAATTATCCTCCCACAATCCCCTCTTAATAGGCTCCAATAATTCCCTATTACCAAATATCCGTGCCATTGTTTGAGATTTAAAGCTCTTCATAATGTGTCTCCCTCCTTCTCTCTTTCCAGTAAAGCACCACCTCCTACTGAAGTCACCTGCCAGTTTCCTAAGCTGCCATGCCTGCCCCCTTCAGTTACCTTCCATCTACCGCCTCCATACAGATTGAGGCCCAGGTTTGTCCTCCCCCATTGAATTATAAACTCCTCAAGAGGGCAGACTCATTTTATTTTTTTCCTCGTCTCCCTGGGGGCTCCTGGCATGGTTCTCAGCACACAGTAGGCACTTCGTAAAGCTTGTTGAATTGAAACAAAAGGAGATCGTGCAGGAGATAAGTTCCCCTTTCTCAGCCTTCCTAGCTCAGTCACTTCTCAGTGACTAGTTTCTATTTCCACCCCTTTTTCAGAGGAGAGTATTTTCTGGCAGTTTCCTCTTCTGCCAGCCTCAGTGAAACACCCAACAGCTGCTTCTACATCGAATTGTTTAAAAACAAGAACTTGCATTATCTCATCCTTATCTTATCCTGACCTAAGAACATTACCTCTCCCTCAGCAACAAATGGATTGGGCTTCTCCAGTGTAAAGCTCAAGATGGGAGGGGGCGGGGGGGGGGGGGGGGATTGGACTCTGGGCAGGCCTGGGACGCCTATGTCTCTCTCCCACTCTCCCTTGCTAAGGGGTGTTTATTCCCACTGGGGCCTCATCCCCCATTACTGCCAGCTTCTGAGCCTGACATGAGACAACAATCATCAATCACCACCCCACCCCTTATCTCGGTTGTGTTCAAAAAACACCCACATCACTTCTGTCTGCCTACCTCAGGCGCACAGCTACAGTGGCAGGACACACAGCCCCCAGGGGCCCTGCCCAGGGAGAGTTCCAGAGGGTGGATCTCTTCTAGGCTTTGGAGCTGCTCTGAAACATAGGAACTGGGGGGAAGCTGGGTAGCTCAGTGGACTGAGAGCCAGGCCTAGAGACAGGAGGTCCTAGGTTCAAATCCAGCCTCAGACACTTCCCTGCTGTGTGACCCTGGGCAGGTCACTTGACCCCCATTGCCCACCCTTGCCACTCTTCCACCTATCAGCCAATACACAGAAGTTAAGGGTTTAAAAAAAAAAAAAAGAAAAGAAACATAAGAACTGGCATCAGAAAAGGTCCTGGGGCCTGGGACCATTCCCTTTAGACAAGGGAAGCAGCTGAAGCAGGGAGAGGCTGGGGTCCCACTGGAATTCAAACCCTGTCATCTTATTCTATCCAAGTACACTGCTCTTCCCTTTATCCATTGCTGCCTCCCTTTAGGCCATCCCTCCCCACAAGAACCCAGATTCCCTCATCAAAGCAGCCTAAAGCAGGCAGAAAAGAGGGCTTCCCTTTGAATGTCCTGCTCTGGCCCAGCTCTCAAATCCTTCTGTTTTTAATCTGCAAACTCTCTTCTCATTCATGTCCCATTTCTTTTTTTTTTTTTTTTTAATTTCCTTTTTAAACCCTTACCTACTGTCTTTGAATCAATACTCTCCATTGCATCCAAAGCAGAAGAGCAGTAAAGGCTAGGTAAAAATTGGGGTTAAGTGACTTGCCCAAGATCATGCAACTAGGAAGCGCCTGAGGTCAGTTTTGAACCCAGGCCCTCCCAATTCCAGGCTTGGTGTTCTATCCATGATGCTACCTAGCTGCTCTTCCATTTCTTCTTTAATAAGTGTTTCTGTCATGTCAGATTCTTCCAGACTCCAAAGACCATAGCTATAGATCCTTTTATCAGGTATTCAGAAGTTAAGTGACTTGCCCTGAGTCACATAGCTAAAAAGTATGTGAGCTTAAATTTGAATTTACATAAATACTTTAAGGTTTATAATTTTAATTTTTTTTAAGCATTTAAATAGCAGTTTAAGGTTTATAGATCAGAGCTCTGAAGGGTAGGTGCTTTTAATTGTCCCCACATTTACAGATAAGAGGTCTTGAGTCAAACAGAAGTTAAGTGACTTGCTCACGACCATATAGTTAATATATGTCAAGATGTTAACTCAGGAGGCAATTGAGTAGCTCAGTGGACTGAGAGTCAGAGATGGAGGTCCCGGGTTCAAATCTGACCTCAGACACTTCCTAGCTGTGTGACCCTGGGCAAGTCACTTAACTTCCATTGCCTAGCCCTTACCTGCTCTTCTGCCTTGGAACCAATACATAGTATTGATTCTAAGATGGAATATGAGGGTTAAAAAAAAAAAAAAGATTTAAACTGAGATTTTACTGATTCCTAGTCCAGACTCTGTACACTGCACTATGCTGCTGCCTCTGTTTACAAACCACAAAGGCCCTCTGAGGTAGAGAGTTCAAGTATTATTGCCGTACTTCCATTTTGCAGATAAATTGAAGGTCTCTTAGTCTGGTTGTTTCATATAACTAATAAGTAACAACTGGCACGGCTGGCAAAGTCTCCCAGCTCCAGGTTCAGTGCCCATTCTCCACACTGTGTCCTTGCCTCAAAAAGTCTCCATATTCACCTTCTCTGGGAAGCTGTCTGTGAGTGAAGCCATCTCATTGCTTAATTCTCTACATCTTCATGCCTTTCATTCTTCAGTCTTATGCCTCTGATGCAAAGGAAAGGACCTGGAGTCAGGAAGACTCATCTTCCCCAGTTCAAATTTGACCTCAGATCCTTACTAGCTGTGTGACCCAGCGCAAGTCACTTAACCCTATTTGCCTCAGTTTCTCCATCTATAAAATGATGTGGAGAAGGAATTGGTAAACCACTCTAGTATCTCTGCCAAGAAAATCCCAAATGGGGTCATTGAAGAATGTTGCACATGACTGAAACAAACTAACGCCACTAAACAACAGTAGCTGTTCATTTGTACCCAATAATGTGTTGAAGTATAAAAGTGTTCCAAAGTTGTCTCTAGGTAATGAGGTACAGCAGAACATGTCCTGGATTGAAATCCTGGTTCTGTCCCATATTATTGGGGTAACCTTGGAAAAAAATCTCTTTTGGAGCCTCAGTTTCCTCAACTATAAAATGAAGGACTAGATGATCTCAAATGTCCCTTCTGTCTCTAAACTCTGATAGATAGCTAAACTAGAATATTCTCAAGAGTAGGGCTCCATGTCTCCTTCCTTTGTACTCCTCCTCCCAGCACCCATAGCCGGCTCTGCACAACCAGGGTACGATTCATCCAATAACCTCTGATGCAGGTACAGAGATGAACCATTGTAGATTTGCTGAGTTGGGGGCTGGGGGGACCCCAGAAGTCCTCCAGACCAGCTGCTCCCACACGTGACTCCAGTCTACCATTTCCCTCACAACCGTTGTTCCAGCAGCCTCCGCACTAAAACCTCCAGGGTGACAAACAATTCATACTCGGGTCTGTTTTTAGACAGCTCCAGTTGTTAGGACGTTTTTTTCCTTACATGGAGCTAAAATCTGCCTCTCAGCAAAGCCTGCCCATTGTTGCTAGTCCTGCCTCCTGGAGCCAAGCAGAACAAGTCTGTTCCCCAGAAAACATTATCAGGCCCCACCCCGGGAAGACTTTGTGACTCTAGTCTTAGCATCTCCCTTTCTTTCAACCAGTTCCAATACAGCCTGTCCAATGCTGAGTCCAATGCTCTCCAGCCTGTTTTCCCTCCTTTGAATTTGTTCTGGTTTGTCAATGTCTTTCCTAAAAATTGCCACCTAGCTTGGTTTGGTGGTTAAGACAACTGGACCTGGAGTTAGGAAGACTTGAATTCAAATCCAGCCTTAGGTATTTCCTAGCTTTGTGATCTTGGGCAAGTCATCTAGTCTCTTTATGCCTAAGAGGCAGCTAAGTGGCTCAGTGGATAGAGGGCTGAGCCTGCAGTCAGGAAGATGTGAATTCAAATTTAAGCTCACATACTTTTTAGTTATGTGACCCTGGGCAAGTCACTTAACTTCTGATCCCCTGATAAAAGAATCTACTGGATTCACTAGACAAGGACGCAACAAACTTAAAACTCCATGGATAGCTATGGTCCACAGAGTCAGGAAGAGTCTGGTATGACTGAATAACAACCACAAGGACTAAATACAATAAATACTATTTTTTTAAACACTTTCCTCTTATCTTAGAATCAATACTAAGTATCAGTTCCAAGGCAGAAGAGCTGTAAGGGCTAGGCAATGGGGATTAAGTGACTTGCTCAAGATCGCACAGCTAGGAAGTGTCTGAGGTCAAATTTGAACCCAGGGCTTCCCTTCTCTTGGTCTGGTTTTCTACCCACTAAACCGCCTAGCTGCCTCTAAACACAATACTTTCAATGTGTTCAGAACAAGGCAAAATAAAACCAGACAACCACCTCATTTTTGGACACTATACCTCATTTAATATAGCCTCAGATCACATTAGCTCATGGCATACTGCTGACTCCTTGAACTTGGCTTTTTCCTATTCCTAAATCTCCTTTCTAGTTATGTTTATTCCTTCTTTGTTTGTTCAATTCATATTTGTATGTATGTATGTAAAATGTATATGATTTTTTTCTCATCTGAGATAAAATTATCTTATATCTCAAATGAAATGATATTCGGAAGATACTTAGTGTAAGTTTCTGGCGCACAGTAGGTGCTTACTAAATGCTTATTCTCCCCTCTCTTTAAGCCAATTGTAGAACTTTTCACTTGTCCCTAATAAATTTCATCTTTTTCATTGTTGTTTACTTTTCTCACCTTGTCAACAGCATTTAGAATCTCAATTTGGTCCCAGTACATTAGTTTTCATGTAGTCAACAAATCGAAAAAACATGGTATCGATGTCTTTGCATAAATAAAGAATTAACAAAATGTTGGAACAGAGCGTGACTGAGGAGAAAACTCTGTGGCCTTCCACTAGAAATAGGGTTCCCAATTTCTTTTGATTACAGATTTGGAGCTGGAAGGGACCTTATGGAGGACATCTAGTCCTATGCTCCCATTTCAGAGATAAGGAAACTGAAGCCCAGAGAAGTCTAAGGCTAGAAAAGAGAGCATCATCTGATCTCAGATCTTCTGAATTCATATCCAGCATCCTTTCCACTAAACCATGCTGTCTCCATTTAATGAAATTTACAGCCTAACAGGGAAGATGAGACAAGCAATTATATAAAAGAGAATATGATATATCCATTAGGGATGTGAAAAAGTGAAATGTAAATTTATAGGAAGGAGAGATCAATTCTGACTGGGGGAGTATTTTTAATTACAGATTGAATTTGAACTAACTGAAAACAGCCCTGGTCTATAGTTAGAGAACCTGGCTCTCCAACCTGGCTCCAAGATTTATGAGCTATGGGACCTCAGATGATTCACTCTACTGCTCTTGGCCTCAGTTTTCTCCTCTCATAAAGTATAGGGGTTAAATTAGATGCCATCTGAAATAACAGACTTTGTGATACAGTGACTAGAATGCTGCTTTCTGCAAGTCAGAGGAACCAAGTTTGAGTTCTCCCACTTTAATCTTAGAGAAGGCATTTATCTCCTCTGGGTCTAAGTGTCAGAGGATCATAGATTTTAAGGTAGAAGTAACTCAACAGGGGCAGCACAGAAGAGAGAGTGCTAGACCTGGAGTCAGGTGTCAAATGTGGCCTCAGATATTTCCTAGCTGTGAGACCCTGGACAAGTCACTTAACTCCAATTGCTGAGCCCCTTACTGCTCTTCTGTCTTAGACTTGATAATAAGGCAGAAGGTAAATTTGTTGGTTTTTTTAAAGTGACTCAACAGTTCATTTAATTTAAGCCCCTCATATTTTGGAGGAGGAAACTGAGGCCCAGAAGTTCTATAACTTGCTCCAAGTCATAGATGGAAACAGTGACAGAAATAGGATTTGAACTCACATCATCTGATTCC
This sequence comes from Gracilinanus agilis, assembly GCF_016433145.1. Taxonomy (NCBI): domain Eukaryota; kingdom Metazoa; phylum Chordata; class Mammalia; order Didelphimorphia; family Didelphidae; genus Gracilinanus; species Gracilinanus agilis. The sequence goes on along the minus strand of NC_058133.1, from coordinate 105,728,486 downwards.
ACAGTCTGTTTCTTTACACTGTATTCTCCCAACTCATCTTGCACTGAGAGAGTTGGACTAGTTTCCCTTTAGGCTCTCATCTATAATCTGACTGTCCCTGCAGGAGCCCCAAATTACTGTTTTCTCCACTGAAACTCACAGAAGAGGTCCCAGCCCCCCTTGACTTCAGCATCCTGAAATAGTTCCTCTTCCCCACAGCCCCTACTACCACCTTCCACCCTGTCACAGCCAGGCCCTCGGAGGAGGTGAGGTTTAGCTGGTAAATGTGGGGAAAATCCCTCCTCTTAGACAACAACCTGCTGGGGTTTGTTGCTCACCACACATATAGCCCACCTTCCTCTTCCTTTCTGTTTAAAGTTTTTGATGAGCTGAAGCATGGACACCGCCCAGCTGCTTCCTGTCTCTTTCTGAACTGACATTGTACAGTTCTCAGCAGACCCAGCCTGTTCCTTGTTGCTGAGACAAGAGGGAAACTCTGAAATGGGGAAGTTCACCCCCTACTGCTCAGGGTCTCCCATCCTCCAAACAAACAAGTCTCCACAGCTGTGTAGGGGGATTGAAGGCTCCTGGGAGATTCATCTACTCTCCAGAATATGTATCATTTGATTCTCAGACCTTTCAAGCTGAAGTAGGTAAGAAGAGGTGTTGAGGGAATCCTCAGACAACGGACCAGAGATAAATAGCTTCCTGGCTTCTATCCCTTGCTGCTCTTTTGGAGATCTTGATACTCAGAAGGTGAATTCAAGTCTTCTTCCACTGGAGGAGACTTCAAGAGGGTCTTCTCATTCATCCCTCTGCCTTCCACGCAGGTTTCCATTTAGTTTAGAGAAGCTGACTCCTTTATATATGGTTTATAAAGTGATCTTTTAGCCAAGGCCACCTGCTCCTGCCATACTCTCCCTCTTCTCCCATTGATGTTCCATCTTCAAGGGGTTCCTGCTCTTCCCTCTGAAACCCAACATGCTGCAACACCCAACCTCTACATCTGAAGCTCTTGAAAACTAATATCAGTCACAGCCCAAAATCAAGGTCCTTCAAGAAAGAAGGCTCTGGCTCTGGATTCCAATTGACTGGGTCTCGTCACCCAACCCTTAAAGAAATAGGATCAGGTTTTGTTCTTGTTTTTCCCCCACCCAGCCTCAGAGTTTCTACCTCCAAAGTTCTAGGGAAATCTCTCTCTCTCCTCTCTGTCTTTCTCCTGTCTGCCTGCCTGTCTATCTTTCTGTCTGTCTCTGTCTCTCTCTCCTCTGTCTGTCTGTCTCTCCTCTCTTTTTCTCTGTCTCTCTCTCCTCTCTCTGTCTTTCTCTTCTCTCTCTGTCTCTCTCTCCTCTGTTTGTCTGTCTGTCTCTGTCTTTGTCTCTCCTCTCTCTCAAACCCTTATCTTCTCTTTTAGTTCTGACAGAAGAGAAGCAAAGCCTAGGCAAAGGAGGTTAAGTGACTTGCCCAGGGTCACACAGTTAGGAAGTGTCTGAGACCAGATTTGAACTAAGATTCTCCCAACTCCAAATCTTGTTCCCTATCCAATGTGTCACCTAGCTGCCCCTCTCACATTCTTTCAAGGGGTCAAGCATGTGTTCCTCTGGAAGGGACCAGGGCACGTGGTTAGGTCTATAAGAAGTCCTCTAATCCAGCCCCTACTATACCAGCAAAGATCTCACGTGCATTTTTATATGGAAATGAGATTATAGAGTCCATTTGGGATCTAAGAAGATAGAGGGTCAATTAAAAAAATCAGAATGTAGGAATTGGAAAGGGCCATTTAGCTCATCTAATATAACCTTTTCATATTACAGAGATGGAAACCAAGGGCCAGGGCAGCTAAGTGGCCCAGTGGATAGAGTAGCAGGCCTAAAGACAGGAGGACCTGCGCTCAAATCTGGCCTCAGACACTTCCTAGCTGTGTGACCCTGGGCAAGTCATTTAATTCCATTTGACTAGCCCGTACCCTTCCGTCTTAGAGTTGTTACTAAAATAAGAAGTGTTTAAGAAAGAAAAAGAAAACCAGGGACCAGATAGGAGGAAGTGACTTGAACTTGGACCTCAGTCAAGCTAGATCCAACTTTGCTTAGAATCACTTATTTGCCCACTCAGTTTTTGGAAGTCCATCCCTTGATCCTACTTGGTGACTGATAAACAAAGAGATAACCATTATAGTTCTTGAGTAGGGGAGAAAGAAAAGGGAAGTCATGCTTAAGAAGACTAGAGAGATAGGGTTAGGTTTGGATTAGAGAGGGGAAATGACTGCTAAGAGGTAGCTATTGTGTGGTGTAGAACATTTACTGGTATTAGAGAACCTGGCTTCAAATCTTCCCAATCTGTTGGAAATTCTCAGAGCCTCAGTTTCTTCATCTATGAAATGGGAGCATTGGACTGCGTGATCACATGTAGCTGACCGAATCCTCCAGGCCCCCTGCCATTTTAAGGAGGGCTATATCTGAACCACTGATGGCATTAGAGCTTTCCATTCATTTTTAATGGCCCTGCTGGTGCCAATTTTACTCTCTATCTTCTTTGCCTCCCCCATCCCCGCCCTAGGACATCCCAGGGAATTTCTCTGCAAAAGGGTTCTCCTTGCTCTTGCCTAGTTAATGTTTAATAGGAGCCCAAATTCTTATCTGTGGTACCTAAGCAGATTAGATTACTCGAGCCCAGGGGCAGCTGGGTGTGGGAGGCAGCAGATGGTAGCCCCACTGGAGACACTGTACCTCCCTCCACCTGCACTCATCCTCCTGCACCAAGAAGAGGTTTCCAAGTTGTAAGGGGGTCAGGTTTAGAAGCCTGACTTAAGGGGGAGCTAGGGAAGAGCCATAGAAAGGAAAGAAGGAGCTTTCAGAGAAGGGACTCAAGGCGGAAGAAGATCTCCAGGCATTTTCTCCTACCTGCCTGCCTCATACAGAAACATGCTCTATATCAGGCCAGTCTTTGGACCCTGGAGACCAGTAGGTCCTCTATACGGTGGCAACCTGTCTCCCTCTTCCTCCTCCTTTCCCTAACAACCCAAAGCTGAAAGACCCAAGTTCAAATCCAAGTTTCAGGCTCTTATTAACTATGGGACCCTTGCTCTTTGCCTCAGTCTCCCCCCTTGTTAAATAGGGATCACAGTGGCACCAGCTTCCCAGGATTGTTGTGAGGATCAAATGAGATATTTCTAAAGGGCTTAGCACAATGCCTGGCACATAACAGGAGCTTAATAATCCTTCTTTTCCCCTTTATCAAAACCCTAGGGCAACCCAATGCACAGGGGAGGAAAGAGAGTGAAAAGATATCCCTGAGATCTGCTGCCTGACTTCACAGGGGCCCCTGTGCTGTCTGATCTCCTTTAAGCCCCCTCTGCTGTCACAGAACATTTGGGCATCTGCTGATTTTCATGGAGAAAAGTACCATATTGTTATGCATATGGAGGGATTCTGATTTCCAAGGCCATTTGAGCCTCTCTGTGACACCAGTCTCCCCAGGGGTCACGTGTGCCACCCTTTCTGGACAGCCTTGACAACAGACCCTTTTTTTCTTCCAAGATCCCGAATCTGGAGCCCCCTCCATAGGGGAGAGATGGTTCCTCACTTCCTCTGCCATCCCAGGGAAACGCTCGTAGTGAAACCCTCCAGCGTTATTTGGGGAATCAGACGTCACAGAAGAAAATGCCTCACTGGAGGACACTCAGATGCTATTTACAGATCCTGTGTAATGTTCAAGGCTACTTTGCTCGCTCGGGGGAGAGGAGATAGGGCTTATTTATGCAACTGGGCTTTATCACACACATGTTTTCTAGATCCATCATCTCCCTCTCCAGGGACACTCCACTGCCAATCTGTAGTAATAATTAATAATAGCCGGCATTTCTAGAGCCTTGTAAGGTTTGTAAAGGGCTTTCTGTAGGTTATTTCTTTTGATCCTCACAACCCTGGGAGTTAGCTACCTTCATTTTATAGCTGAAGAACCTGAGGCTCAGAGAAGTTAGGTAACTTGTCAGAGTGACACAGCTAGTGTATGATTCAAACTCTGGTCTTCCTGATTCCAAGTCCAACACTCTTATCAGCCATTTCAGTTATGCCCCACTCTTTGTGATCCCATTTGGGTTTTTATTGGCAAATATTCTAGAGGGCTTTGCCATTTCCTTCTCAAGCTCATTTTACAGAAGAGGAAACTCAGGCAAACAGGGGTAAGTGACTTGCCTAGGGTCACACAGCTAGGAAGTATCTAAGGCCAGATTTGAACTCATGAAGAAGAGTTTTCTTGACTTTGGACCCAGTGCTCTATCCACTGCCTTACCCAGCTGCCCTCTATCTTTATCACCTAGTTTAATCCCATCTACCTTTCAGAGTTGTGAGGACCAAATGAGGTAAGATAGATAAATGGATGGATGGATAGATGGATGGATGGATGGATAGATTGGTGGTTAGATAGAGACATACACACATACATACATACTTTATGCATACATGGATAGATAGATCTTAGCTATTATTATCTGTTTTCACATTTTTGGAATTCAGATAGAAATGGCCCCAAGATGAAGTGACTATCATTAATATTGTTATTCTCCTCTATTTTTTTTAAACCCTCACCTTCTGTCTTGGAGTCAATACTGTGTATTGGCTCTAAGGCAGAAAAGTGGTAAAGTAGGCAGTGGGGGTCAAGTGACTTGCCCAGAGTCACACAGCTAGGAAGTGTCTGAGGCCAGATTTGAACCTGGGATCTCTCATCTCTAGGCCTGGTTCTCAATCCACTGAGCTACCCATCTGCCCCCTGTTATTCTCCTCTTTGCCACCATGTCTTGCTTCACCCCCAAGAGATGTCTTGCCAAAGGACTCCACATAGCCAAGAAGAGCTATGACAACTCTAGAGTCCTGGATACATTATCAGGAGCATTCTTCAGTACTTTGAAATATCCCCGATTTCCTTCCTGCTGAGGCTTTGTTCACCCAACGTAAACTAAATCCAGGAGCCTATGAAATCAATGGGCAGAGATGAGGAGAAGGAGAAGGTATGAGGGACCTCATGAGCAAAACACAGAAGGGTGGGAGGGCAAGAGAAAAACAGGATACAGCAAATAGTAGAAATATAGTGGATGGAATATAAACTGTGGGGAGGAGAATTGTAAGTGTAAGACAGAAAAGAAACGTTGGAGCCAGGCTGTAAAGGGTCTCAAATATCAGGATAAAGAGTTTATATTTTATTCAGTTAGTAATGGAGAATCACTAAAAATTGTAAAGGCATTACGGGGTGGATTCTTCATGTGTTTCCCACGTGCCCAAGGACAGATAGGCAACACAGCAGATAGAGAGCCAGGCCTGGTCAGGAAAACACCTCTTGATGAGTTCAAATCCAGTCTCAGATACTTCCTAGCTAAATGATCCTGAGCAAGTCCCTTCACCCTGTTTGCCTCAGTTTTCTGTCAAGTAAGCTGGAGAAGGAAATGGCAACCCGCTCCAGTCTCTTTGCCAAGGAAACCTCAAATGGGTCACAAAGAGTCAGAAATGGCTGAAAACAACTAAACAACTCCCCAAGTGTAGCATGGTGCCCTACGTAGAAGTAGTAGAGAAGCAGCTCCCGTTCTCTGGAGTATGAACTCTTCAAAGGAAGCTGGCCCTGGATGAATTCAGCTCACTTTCACCTCGAGGACTTAAGAAAACTAGGTCTTTATATATTTTTTATAATTTCATTTTATTTATAATTTTAATAAATTTAATTATAATGTAATATATATATATATATATATATATATATATATATAAATGGTGGCCTTCTGCTTGTAGTTTTTCTTGTTTACTGGAAACACGCACTTGCCCAGAGGTTTGCCTCCCTCTCTTGTGGGACTTCCACATGGGATCTGCATCCATTCCTCTTCCCCAAGTGACTAAGACTTTGTTGGAACAGGACGCGTCTCCCGTCCATCCCTCCAAAAAGATCAACATTTCTTGCTGCATCTCTACCCACACCATCATTAATCACACCACACAATGGCTGGGAGTCTGCCAGATTTTCTTTGTATATAATCAGACACAGGACATACATGGCAATGGGAGTGGGAGGGAAACCAGAGCAGAAGATAAACAATAGAAGGGAGCACTGGACACTTTGGCGACGGTTGCAGGCTGTCAGACCTCTGGCTCTCCTTTCTCTTCCTCCTCCAACTGAGAAAGAAGCAGGGTAGGGATGGTAGGGAGTATCCCATCAGATCTAAGCACCAGTCTTGCCACCACATTTAGTTGAAGTCCCAGAGGAGAGAGGCAGGGGAGCCAATGTGTATAGAAATCAGACACAGCTCAACCCTGCCAGCACTGAATAAATGGATGAGCTCCCCACTGTCAGCTCCTTTCCCCTAGAAATCACCAATACACATTTTTCAAGGGGAAGTTAGGTAGAGGGCCAGGACTGGAGTAGAGAAGTCCTGGGTTCAAATCTGGTCTCAGACACTTCTTAGCTGTGTGACCCTGGGCAAGTCATTTGTTCCTCATTGCCTGGTCCTTGCCACTCTTCTGTCTTAGAATTGATACTAAGACAGAAGGGAAGGCCAAAAAACCAAAACAAAACGAAAAACAAACAAACCCTCATCCAAAATTTATCAAGCACTTACTATTTGCCAGACAGAATAATAAGCAATGGACATAAAGAAAGGCAAATATATAGTCCTTGTCCTCAAGGAACTCACATTCTAATGGAAGAGACAACATACAAACAATAATGTAACAGGAGACACTTTCAGGATAAATTGAAAGTAATCTTATGAGGAAGGTACTAGCATTGAGGGAAGGTTCCTTGCAGAAGGTGAGATTTTGTAATGTTCCTTTTAATTAATTAATTTAATTAATTTAGAATTTTTTTCATGGTTACATGATTCATCTTCTTTCCCTCCTCTCCTCCCTCCCCCGTTCTATAGCCAACGAGCAATTCCACTGGGTTTTACATGTGTCATTGATCAAGACCTATTTCCATATTGTTAATATTTGCATTAGGGTGATCATTTAGAGTCAATATCCCCAGTCATATCCCATTGAACCATGTGATCAAGCAGTTGTCTTTCTTCTGGGTTTCTGCTCCCACAGTTCTTTCTCTGGATGTGGCTAGTTTTCTTTCTCATAAGTCCCTCAGAATTATCCTGGGTCATTGCATTACTGCTACTAGAGAAGTTCATTACATTCCATTGTGCCACAGTGTATCAGTCTCTATGTACAACATTCTCAGAAAGTGAGATTTTAACTGAGATCTGAAAAAAGACAGGAAAGCCAGGAGCCTTTCTTGCCAAGTTCAAAGAAAAGTCACCAAACTGGTGAATTTTGAGATAGCATCATCTCCTGTTCTCCTAGTTCTTGGTGTGTGCAACTAATACTGTGATCAGGGATTTCCATTACAAAGATAATGGAGATTATAAACAGCCCTGAGTTTTTATCTCATACTTCAGCAAATTGGCAAAGATGGAAAAAAGAAAAAAAAAAAAAAAAAAAAAAAAGGAAACATGGGTAACCCTTCCACATCGCAGGTTGAGCAACACCTCCACAATCTGGAAAAATGTGTGTTAAATTTTTTTGGTCCTCTCTTTGTACCAAAGAAGAAGTGTGAGTTTTTTCTTTTTCTCTTATGGGGTGTTTACAGCACCTCATTATAAAATTGGGGGTAAGTATTTGGTCATAGGCTATATGTAGGTCAATGTTAAGATATCTCTACATTTCTAGCCTTTGTGTATCATCAGCTGGCTTTCATGTTCTTTTCACAAACTTTATTTTTTTCTTATTTTAACTTTAAAAAAGGAATTGTGTATATTTGTGATATTAAAAGATAAAATGTGTTATCATACAATACCATATATTTCTATTTTGTGCATTTCTGTGCTGGCCTTTGTGTGTCATCTGTGGATTCCACAAAAGTCCCCTAAAATTGGATTGCATATTTCTCTATTGGGATCTCCTCCCATTTTCCAAATCCAAAATTCCATATTTCTCCAATGGGGAAAAGGAGCTGACAGTGGGGAGCTCATCCATCTTATTCAGTGTTGGCAGGGTTGAGCTGTGTCTGATTTCTACATACATTGGCTCCCCTGCTTCTCTCCTCTGGGACTCCAACTGAATGTGGTGGCAAGACAGTGGTGCTTAGATCTGATGGGATACTCCCTACCATCCCTACCCTGCTTCTTTCTCAGTCAGAGGAGGAGAAAGGAGAGCCAGAGGTCTGACCATCCCCACAATTGTTACCAAATTGTCCAGTGTTCCCTTCTACTGTTTATCTTCTGCTCTGGTTTCCCTCTCCCTCTCATTGCCATTTTCCATTTAATTCCTTATGCTGACCCTTGATATACTGAAACCTCCATGGGGAAAGTTCCAATATGGAAGGGAACCCTGTAGTCATGGTTGGAGAGGTTATAAAAGGAAGGCTGTAGAAAGAGGGCACACTTGCATTATTGGTGGAGTTGTGAATTAGTACAACCATTCTGGAAAGCAACATGGACTTATGCAAATAAAGTGACTTAAATGTCCACCATTTTTAATGTAGAGATTCTGCTGCAAGATATATATCCCAGGGAGATCTTTGACAAAAGAAAAGGCCTGTATGCACCAGACTATTATTAGTGGCACTTTTCATGGTAGAACTAGAAAAAAAGTTGGTTCTCAAATGGCTTAACAAATTGTGGTATGTGAATATTACTGTGCTATTAAAAATGACAGATAAGATAAATGTAGAAAAACACAGAGATCTATATGAACTGATGTAAAATGAAGTAATAAGTGGATCCTGGAAAATGATATACGTATTACTATCTACTGAGCTACCTACCTGCCCCCTGGAATTTTCTTGACAAATATACCTGGAGTGGTTTGCCATTTTTTTTCCTCCAGCTCGTTTTTACAGATGAAGAAACTGAGGCAAACAGGGTTGTGATTTGCCCAATGACTTGACAGCTGGTAAGTGTCTGAGGCCAGATTTAAACCCCAGAAGATGAGTTCGTCGCACCGACTAGCTGTTTTTGTACTCCTGGTTTATCTTCCCAACACCATTAAAAGCTCCTTGAGATCAGGGAATTTATTACATATCAACTCTACATTCCTGAAAGCCAGCCTCAAAGCTGAGAAGACCTGGGTTCAATCTTGCCTCTGACCGGTACGTAATGCTGGGGAAGGTGCTTTAGCCTTTCAAGGCGACTGTCCTTGGTTCCAAGTTACAGACTCTTGGTCTACATTAGTGGAGGACACCCTAGAAGCTCCCTACATGGGTTGGGTAGAAAACATCCATCTGCAATGCTGAGCACCATATCATAAGGGCTTCCTACGTGTTTACTGAAATGTGTTCGTCAAATCGAACCCTGTGCTGACTTCTGTACTTGCGGATAGGAAGGCATGTGTTTTGTTTCCAAGTTCCAAAGACATAAACTGGTTGAACGGGCTGAGGTCTTCCAGTAAACAGATCTTGCCAGACTTCTGGACAAAGGCTATGGAACCAGCCACTGGGTGGATTTCCCAAGGTAGGGCTTCTTGGGGTGGTGATTCTGGAAAGCGGGGAAATGCCCCAGGGTTGCTGCAGGTTGTCATATTTGTGGGGGAGGCGATATCAGAACCCGGGACAAGACAGATGGAGTAGTTTCTTGCTCCTGGAAGGCCAATGGACAAATGCCCAGGTTTACTCTGGGATAACACCAAGCTAATGAAGACTTTCCCCCCATTTGACCTCTCATAAGTCTGTCTTCCATTATATTCCTCCTATCCCTACTATTTTTTGGGGGGGGGTTTTCAAACCCTTAACTTTTCTTGGAATCGATTCTTGTGTATTGGTTTCCAGGCAGAAGAGCACTAAAGGCTAGACAATGGTGGTTAAGTGACTTAACCAGGGTCACATACCTAGGAAGTACCTGAGGTCAGATTTGAACCCAGGACTTCTAGTCTCTAGACTTAGTTCTCAATCCACTAATCCACCTAGCTGCCCCGTAACCCTCCTGTTTTCTACCCTTATCCATCATTCCTCCTTATCCTCTACTGACTCCTTTGCATGTCCAACCATGTTATTAAATTTAGGTAAATTAGCCCTGTAGGTGGGGATGTACCATTAGGCTGGTCTAGGTTCTAACTACAATCTCAGTGTGGTGGAATAGCAAACTCACTTGGAGTCAGGAAAGATCCAGGTTCCAATCCTGCCTCTTCTATTTCCCAGCAGCATGAGTTTGGGTAAGTTACTTAACATCTCCAAAGTTCAGCTTCTTCTTTTCCAAAATGGGGATGATAACAGGACTTACCAGACCAGGTGGTTGGGAGACTCAAAGAAGATGTTTGTAAAGAACTTTACAAAGAGATATAGAAATGTCAGTGATTATTAAAGGGCTACACAATGTCAACAATTACTGTGTTCAGATGAACTTTTGGCTTAACATAGAAAAAAAAAAGGCTCTATTTCCAAAGATACTTTTATTTATTTTTCAGCTAAAAAGCATTTACTTTTTCTCTTTCCTACCTCCCTGCCCCCAGTTGAAAAAGAACCAAATTCAAGTAACCAATATTCATAATGAAGCAAAATGACCAAATCGGCCATCTCCAGAAATCAACAAAAGCTCATGAAACTAGGCCACTGGGCGGATTTCTTACAGTCGGGCTTCTTGGGGTGGAGATTCAGGAAATTGGGGAAATCCCCCGTGACAACTCTAAGGTGTACGTACATGTAGGGGAGGAGATTCTGCAGCTTGAATACATTCTCCATCAGGAGGGAGCTAACATGTTTCCCCATTGGCCCTCTGGATTCAGGGCCTATTTGTATCTTATTTTTAGAAATGTTATAAAATGAGATAACATCTGTAAAGTGCTATCCAACTGCTAGTTATTATTATTGAGGTAACCTTGCTACTTTTATTATTAATATTGTTTAGAATTTTCTTCATGTTGAACAAGGATAAATTGAAATTGGTCATAGTGTAAACATTTTCTCTTTTTTATTTTTTAAACCCTTACCTTCTATCTTAGAGTCAATATTGGGTATTGGTTCCAAGGCAGATGATCGGTGAAGGCCAGACAATGGGGGTTAAGTGACCTCCCCAAGGTCACACAGCTAAGAAGTGTCTGGGGTCATATTTGAACCCAGGTCCTCCCATCTTTAGGCCTTGCTCTCAACTCACTGAGCCACCTAACTGCCCCCTTAATGATATGCTTCTATAGTTTCTTTGCTACTATTTTATTTAATATTTTTACATATCCATTCTTGATAGTATAGTTTTTCCCTTTTCCCTATTCTTTCTCTCTGGCTGGTTTAGATATCAAGATCAGAGTTGTTTCAGAGGAAGAATTAGGAAGATGCCTTCCTCCTCTTATGGTACAAAATGTTTGCCTAATGGGAATCCTGTGGATTTCCTGTCATGCCATGAGAAGGTAGAGATGGCTCAGCACAGCTTATCAGTGCCTCTGGGAAAGTGCAGGTCAGCTGGCCAGGGGCTAGGAGAGCCTTTGTCCTGTGGGGAATATTCCTTGATAGTAGGGCTTTGCCCTCTAGTCCCTGGGATCCTCTAAATGACAGACGCCTTATCTGTGCACCTCCGCTAATGGACAAGGTTTTATGAGGAGGAGGACAGAGAAAGGATGACTATTGGGAGCATAGAGGGGGCTCAGTGGATGGAGAGCCAGGCCTAGAAATGGAAGGTTCTGGGTTCAGATTTGACCTCAGACATCTCCTAGCTGGGTGACCCTGGGCAAGTCACTTAACCCCCTCTGCCTAGCTCTAACCCCTCTTCTGCCTTGGAACCAAGACACAGCATTGATTCTGAGATGGAAGATAAGGGTTTAAATCAAATTAAGTTTAATTTAATTTTTAAAAAATTTGATGATGAGGAAGCTGGAGAAAGGATGGCTATTGCAGGGCAGTGGAGGAGCAGGAAGGGGCGGGGAGAGGAGGGTACTGTCTGCTCGCTCTCTACCCAGTGGGCATATTGGACTGCCTCACCCATTGCCTATTGCCCAGGCACCAACCCCTTTCTCTCTGGAGGAGAGAGCAAGCCTGGAATTTCCAGCTGAAGCAGTGAGGCTGAGCAAGCCTAGGAAGAGGGGAAACCCCAGAAGTCAGCCAGGCAAGCTGGGGTTGTGCCTACTGAATTGACTTCAAGTGGCCCAGGGCAGGGAGCAGGCACTGAGTTGCTATTTTTATTAATATAGTTTATTGCATTTCGAGAACATCTTGCATCATCCTAGTTTCTGCTGTCCTTTTCTTTGGGGTGATTGTATCAGCCATCTCCACAACCAATGCCTCGTGTAGGGTGGAATCCCAAGGCTCCAAGAGATTGAACGTCTTGCCCCAAATCACACAGCACTGCAGGGGCACAGCCAGAGCCCAAATCTCCAGACTCCTTTGCCCAGGAATCAGGCTTTCCTGAGAAACTTGGGAAAGCAGAGAAGAAGCAGGAGTGGGGTGGCGGGGTGGGGAAGCTGGAACAACAAGGAAACAAATCTCACTTTCCACGTGTATACATACATAAAAATGTCTTGGATGGAAACCAGCCCAGAGGATTGACCACAGAGTCCTACATTTAGTAAGAAACAGGGAGGAGCTGCTCTCAATCTCCCTCTTCCTCCTCCTCCTCCTTTTTCTTTCTCTTCTTCCTCCTCCTCCTTCTTTCTCCTCTTCTTTCTCCCCCTCTTCTTTCCCCTCCCTTTTCTCCTCCTCTTTCTTTTTTTCCTCCTCTTTTTCCTCCTCCTCCTCCCTTTTCTCCTTTTCCTCCTCCTCCTCCTCTTCCTTTTTTCCCTCTTTTTCCTTCCTCCTTTTCCTCTTTCTTGTCCTCCTTCACAGTAAGATGACCTGAAAATGCCAACCAAGTATTACTGTTGAGTTGTTATTTAGAGGGAACTGACCCTAATCTTTGTGTTTCAGTATAGTGGCCTCACAGCAGAGCTTAGACAAGCTGGTCCAAACTTTTTGGTCTTGAGCCCCTTTAAACTTTTAAATTAAATTAAATTAATTAAAAAACCCTTAACTTCCATCTTAGAATTACTACTGTGTACTGGTTCCAAGGCAGAAGAGTGGAAAGAGTTAGGCCAGGGGTCGGCAACGTATAGCTCTCGAGCCATATCTGGCTCTTTTGAGGGCTCTTTCTGCTGGAGCCATAAAGTCCATTTTTTTTCAGGCGCTGTTACAGGAGTGCGCACTGTGAGCACTGTACGGCTCTCATGAAATTACATTTTAAAAAATGTGGTGTTTATGGCTCTCACGGCCAAAAAGGTTGCCAACCCCTGAGCTAGGCAATGGGGGTTAAGTGACTTGCCCAGGGTCACACAGCTGGGAAGTATCTGGGGTCAAATTTGAATCTAGAACTTTCCTTCTCTAGACTTGACTCTCAGTTCACTGAGCCACCCAGCTGCTGTCCCCCCTCCTACCCACCCCCACCCTTGTCAACTTTATATTCTTAAAAATTATTGAGGATCCCCCTAAAGCTTTTGTTTACATGGGTTATGTTGATTGATATTTACCATATTCAAAATTAAAACCTCTTGCTATTATTTTGAAAGTAGTTTTGGCCTCCTGGCCTTTAAAGAGTCATGGGGACCTCTGGGGGTCCCCACATTTTCAGAACCATTGGGAGAACAGATAGAAAACTGGCCTCAAGAGTCAAGAAAGCTTTGGTCCAGTCCTGCCTCTGACACATACCCGTCTTGTGACTCTGGTTAAGTCATTTAACCTTTCCAAGGTCTTGGCAATTGTAATGACTAAATTGCAGAGATTTAGCACTGACCTGGACTGGTTGAAGTTGTTTCCTCATCTGTGAGTTCCCTACACCAGTGTAATCACAGGTCTAGTCCCTGTCCCCTAGGCCCTGGGCTGGAATGCTGGCTTGGCTACGTGTTTAGCTAGGCTTGTGATTTTTTTTTTAATCCTAACTTTGTTTTAGAACAAATACTGTGTATCAGTTCCAAGGCAGAAGAGTGGTCAGGGCTAGACAAAGGGGGTTAAGTGACTTACCCGGGGTCACATAGTTAGAACTGTCTGAGGCCGGATTTGAACCCAGGAACTCCTATCTCTAGACCTGGCTCTCATTCCACTGAGCCACCTTGCAGCCCCCTAGTTCTGTGATCTTGATCAAGTCACACCTCTCTAGGCCTCCGTTTCTTCATCCATAAAATGAAAGGGGTGGCATTGGGTTGGAAGGGAGCACATCCTGTGAAGCATACACGGGGATGGCACTTTCCCACCCTTCACTCCCCCACCTCCAACTCCACATGAGCTTCCATTTCCTCCTCTCTAAAATAAAGAGGTGGTAATACATGACCTCCAAGATCTCTTCCCTCTCTAGATCCTATGGCTTATTCAATGTGGATGTTAAATATGAGGGCAGTGACGAGAGGAGGCGGTGACCTGGCCTTCTTTGGCAGCAGCAACAAAACAACACAAGTAATGATCCTCTCTTCATGATTTGGCAAAGAGTTCTTCCCAGAAGCCAATGAGTCTTAGAGATGGCTCTCCAGCTAGCTCATGATTCCCTGAGCTAGATGATTATGTTGAGAGAGACAGACAGAGACCTAGAGAAAGAGAGTCAGATGGAGAAAGGGGGAGAAATACACAGAGATACAGAGACAGAGAAACAAAGTCAGAGGCAGAGAGAGAAACCAAGAGACAGAGAGAGTGAGAGACACACACACATAGGTGGAGAAATAAGCAGGAAGGGAGGAAGGGAAAGAGACAAAGAGAGGAAGGGAGGGACAGAGAGTCAGACAGAGGAAGACAGTGAGAGAGAGACAAAGTCAGCCAGAGAGAGAGGGAAAGAGGGAGGGAGGGAAAGAGACAGAGTCAGAGACAGAGAGAGGAGAGGCACAGAGAGTCAAACAGAGAAAGACAGTGAGAAAGAGAGAGAGACAAAGACAGAGGGAAAGAGAGACAGACAGAGAGTAGAGACAAGACAGACAGACAGACGGAGACAAAGACAGGGAGACAGAGAGACAGAGATAGAGACAGATAGACAGACAGGGATACAGAGGGGTAGGGGTGGGAAGAAAGACAGAGACCCAGAAAAAGAGTCAGATAGAGGCAAGGAGAGAAATACAGAAACAGACATAAAGTCAAAGACAGGAAAAGAGAGAAATTGAGAGAGATGGAGCGACAGAGAGCGATAGAGACAGACAGGGAGAGAGAGAGAGAGAAACAGAAAGGAGGAGAGAGAGACAAAGACAGAGAGGAAGAGAGACAGAGACAGAAGGAGGGAGAGACAGAGATAGAGAGAGGAAGAGACAGAGAGACAAAGATGGAGAAGAAGAGAGACAGAGACAGGGACAGAGAGGGAGGAAGACAGAGACAGTCAGAGAGTGAGAGACAGAGACAGAGACAGAGACAGAGACAGACAGAGAGAGAACTTTCCCAAGCACTTAATAACCTGTTCTTGGGTTGAGGGAGAAGACAGCCACCCCTGCTGATGCTCTAAGGGTAGCTGGCCTGAGCTGGTCTCTGGGCCTGTGTGAGTCAGAGCCTGGCCCAAGCCCAGGCCCCTGAGGGTGAGGCGCAGCATTTTACATTCAGCCTGACCTCTGTGTCATCTCTGGGGCTGGAGATTTCCCACCAGGCCCAAGAGCCAAAGTCAGCAAGACTGGGGAGCTGGCCTCCCAAGCGTGGGACAGGCCCTGGTAGTAGCTACCCTGATGTGGGGAGGCCTGTGAGGAGTGGGGAACTCCCACCTCTGCTGTGAGGCTCCCCAGTCCTATTCCAGGCCGCTGGTGATGGCTCAGTGTGACCCCTGGCCAAAGCTTCAGTCCTGCTCTGATGTCGCCATCATTCATTTTCCGGTTGTCTGTGAACCCCAAGCCATAGCAGGGAGGAGGGGAGTCACACTCATCTTTCCTTAGGTGTGTCTGGGCTGGGGTTCTTCTACCTCAGCATCAAGGGTGGGCCTTATTTTGTGCATGTCTTGGGCCTTTTTTGTCAGTCTAGTGATTATCTCCAAGTTAGCCTGGATATAGCTGGATATAGATTTTTTAAGAACCTTTACTTTAGAATCAATCCTGTGTATCGGTTCCAAGACAGAGGTCTAGGCAATGGGGGTGAAGTGACTCACCCAGGGTCACCCAGTTTAAGACATGTCTAAACTGCCAGTGCCTGGTGCTCTGTCCACTGAGCACTGGAGGTGCCCCGAAACCATTTATGATGAAACCAAGGTGTCCTCTTTTCTGATTCTGGGTCACAAATCTCCTGAGGTCCCTGAGTTTGTGGATTCTCCGCTAAGAACCCCAGACCTAGTCATTGGACCAAGAAGGGAGTGAGGCGATGACAGGAAGCGGCCAGGTGAGTGGTCCAGTGGAAAGAACATGGGCTTTGGATAGGAGGCCCTGGGTGTGAATGCTGCCTCTCACCTTTATTAGCGATGGGACCTTACCCGACTCCCTCTAACATTCTGGGCCTGTGTTTCCTGGGCTGTAACATGAAGGAGCTGAACAAGTTGGCCTTTGGAAGCCCCTTCTATGATTCTGTGACTCAGGCTACCCTGAAAGCCCGTCCCTCAGGCGGAAGGGCCAGCGGCTTCTCCTGCCTGGTGTACCACATGCTTGGTCCCTCCTCCAAGGCTGGCAGCCTCCCAAGTCTTCCCTGAGTCACTCGCTGCTTCAGTACTCCCAGAGGAGGTTCTCACTCCCATGCCCACGGGCAAAAAGTGCCTCTCAGACAGGGAGCACCCCAAAAGCAATGTTTCTCTTCACTCAATCAAACTAGGGCCTTTCTGGGGATCCGGACCTGCCGCCTTCCCTGCCATGAATTAGCCTGTCGGTTTTGCTTTTTTAAGCTCTTAATTTCTATGGAGTCTAAGAAAGAAGAGGGGGAAGGGCTAGGCCATGGGGGTTAGGTGACTTGCCCAGGGTCACCCCGCCAGGAAATGTCTGAGACCAGATTGGAGCCCCTGATTGCCTGTCTCTGGCTCTGGCTCTCTCTCCACTACGTGGCTTAGCTGCCCGGGCATGTCTGCTCCATGCAGGTAGGTGTGACTGGGTGAAACTGGCAGGCGACCGATGGTCGTCAGAGGCCAGGAGTCTGTTTGGCAACTGCTGGCCACGGTCCTATGCCCTGGAGAAGCCCTGCGTCCCCCTGCCCCGCACGAGGAGGGCGTGCCACCCGGTGACAAACCTGGCCAGCCGTTGGGAAGATGATGATGGGGGGGGGGGGGGGGCGGACACGGGCCCGTGACGGGCCGGGCTTGCCTTTAAAGGAGCCTCTGTGGACGGCTACGCTGCGGTGTGTCTTACTCGGCTGACACCAGGCCGCGAGTCACGGGGCGGAGTTAAGGGGGTGGATCTGCCCCTCTCCGAGGCTCCCCGCAGCCTCGGGCCGGGCCCTTGACCCTTGTTCTCAGCGCTCGGGGCTCGTGGCGGGGAAGCGCTTCCGTCCGGCCCCGTCTCTCCCCACGCAGACGCGGAAACCGCCCCATCCGCACGGCCTTAGAGTGGAACGTCTCAGAGCTGGAGACGAGGCAACCCAGCCCGAATCCCAGCTTTGCGACTCAATCCCCAAGCCGCCTTGCTCGCGGCCTTTAAGGGTGTCCAGGCCTCGGTTTCTTCGCCGGCGAGATCGGTTTCTTAACCAGCAAGCATTCACGTAGGCTTTAAGGCTGGCTAAGCACCGGCTTCCATCTACTCTGCTGATCCCCATCATAACTCGCTGAGGTACGGGAAACGGTTCCCATGTTACAGTTGAGGAAACTGAAGCAGGGAGAGACGAAGTGAAGTTCCGAAGGCCACACAGAGAGTAATAATAAAGCACTCAATAAAGACAGAATAGCACCAAGGGCAGAGCCCTCGGGAGTAAGGGACTTGCCCAGGGTTAGGGAGCTAAAAAGTGTCTGAGACCAGATTGGAACCCAGGACCCCCGTCTCTAGCCCTGGCGCTATCCACTGAGTCACCTCCCTGCCCCTAACTCCTTTCTGATTCCTCCTTTCTCCATTGGGGAGTTATACACGATTATAGATATAGATTTAGAGGCAAGTGCGCAGAGAGAGATCTACCCAGACTCTAGGGAGGCACATATGGATAGAGATAGAGAGGCGGGTATGTATGGGTGTGTGGAGAGAGAGGCAGAGCATACACACACACATGTAGGCATGTAGAGAGAGGCATGAGTGCGTGTGAGTACATGTACAGAAAGGCACGTGCACATAGAACACACAGGCACTCCCTTGTCACCCACAAGCACACCCACAGTCTCCCACACAATCCCTGGCATGCAGGGCTCATTCATGGTGACTGTGACTCCTTCTTGGGTCATTTTGAAAGTGTCTCCCAGCTCTCACTCCTACAGCCCCACACTGGGCTCACTCACCCCATTGTACCCTGACCCAGCCTTAAGTCACTCACACAGACATAGACACAGACACAGACACAGACACACACACAGACACACACACACACACACACACACACACACACACACACACACACACACACACACACACACACACACACACACACACCCCACATCCCAGGAGGCTGCTCACAGATGCTCACCAGCAGACAAACCCACCTGAGGAATCACGACTGCGGGGAAAGGGGGAATGCTTTTAACTAAGCAGAACCAGCTGCGGCAGGCAGTCGCTAAGGGTCCCCATGGCTGGCCAGCGGCTGCGGCCTGGCCCTCCCCTCCCCACATCAGTTTTCTTCTCTAGCTGAGCCCATTGGGCGGATGCCCGAGGTCCGAGCGCCCTCTGCTGGCCGCTCAGGGACCAGAACTGAGTCTTTCCCTGCAGAGAGGCTCCGGGAGCAAGGAGCCCCAGCCGCAGCTGAGTGCTCTGTCCAAGGTCAGTGATCATACTGACCGAGCGGAGTCCTGGAGGAGCGCAACTTCCAGCCCGGCGAGCCTTGCCCTAGAGCGTGGTGCCCAGAGAGCCGAGCCTGGGTTTGCACTGAAGTATTCAGTTTCTTCCCCTTCAGTGGGATTTTCATTACTTGGACATTTTTTTTAATATTTTATTTTTTTAGAAAAATTTTCCATGGTTACATGATTCTTGTTTTTATTTTCCCCTTCACCTCCCTGCTTCATCCCTCCCCCCATATGCAACGCGCATTTCCACTGGTTTTAACATGCGTGATCAATCAAGACTTATTTACATATTATTGATAGTTGCATTGGTGTGGTTGTTTAGTGTCACATCCCCAACCATGCCTGCATCAACCCATGTGTTCAAGCAGTTGTTTTTCTTCTGTGTTTCCTCTCCTGTAGTTCTTCCTCTGAATGTGGGTAGCGTTCTTTTCCATAAATCCCTCAGAATTGTCCTGGGTCATTGCATTGCTGCCAGTACAGAAGTCCATTATATTCGATTTTACCACAGTGTATCAGTCTCTGTGTACAATGTTCTTCTGGCTCTGTCTCAGAACATCCAGCTGCCACAGGCTTTTTTTTTTTTTTTAAACTGAACTTTTAAAAGTTGTCTTTTTCTTGTCTGAAACTCAACAAACACCCAATAAAACAGACTTTTCTATAAACAGAGAACAGAAAATATTTAATTCTTTCTTTAAATATGTAGAATAAGCTTAATTTGTAGTTTTCCAAGCTCTTTGAGTGTGCTTCTTCCTAGCCTTCTTTCTGCTCTCCTCTCTGCATTTGGGGGAAAAAATGCCCCACTGACAGTCTTTTCTTGTACCTCTCCTCTCCATCTCTGTATTAGTAACAACTCTAAGACAGAAGGGCTAGGCAAACGGGGTTAAGTGGCTTGTTCAGGGTCACACAGCTAGGAGGTGTCTGAGGTCATATTTGAACCCAGGACCTCCCAAATACAAGTCTGGCTCTCTATCTATTGACCAACTAACTGCCCCTCTTATGTACTTTCCACCATGAGTTCAAGACCTGTCTCTACCTTTCTTGTACCTTGGGCAACTCACTCTACCCATCCTAGGTCTCTGTGATAAGCTTCTTCCCTTCTCTACTTCCCCAGGCTGGTGCAAGACCACAGGAGATAAGAGATGTGAGCAGGACCATTGCAACATAGACTTACAGGATGTAGAGCTGGAAGGGACCTTAGCTATCACCTGTTAATCTAATTCCACAATTTGCCAGATGAAGAATCTGGGACTCAGAGAGGGGAAGGGCTTGCCCTACTGGGCCAAGCCCAAGTCTTTGGACTCCAAATGTGTGAACTCCCTCCTCACTTTTGCATCATAGAGTCTCTAGCTTCCTTCAGAACTCTGCTCAAAAACTGCCTTTCCAGAAAGCCTTTCTTTATCCCCACCTTTTCCTTTAAATATGGCAGGGAATTTCAAAGGATTTTTATCACTGGAAAGTCCGTACTGTTTTCTCTTGCTGGACATAAGCCATGTGACAGTTTATCTTAGAATCTTTGGAAGGATTTCCAGAGATCATTTTATCTCTGTTGGTTTACTCCAACAACTAATTTAAGAGGCAATAGGCTGCAGTGCATAGGGAGTCGGCCTTGAAGCCAGGAAGGCTTGGATTCAAGTCCTGCTTCTAGCACATTGTGACTTTGTGGCTGCTCTGAGTGACTCATAACTTCTCAGTGTTGTCAGTAACTCTCAGAGACTATAAATTGCCAAGAAAGGGCCGACCTGCCTCGGTAGAGAGAATTTTCTGTACATCAATGAAATCACAGGTTCTGTCACTATCCCCAAACCAACCCAACTAGCTTTCAAGTTAGCTCTGCTTTTCCCAGTCCAAACCAGTAAGACTTGTCCCTAAACTCCCCAATTCAATTTCATATAACTTCACAAATATTTATTTTTTTTCATGTGGAGAGAATTTTATTTTATTTTTCCACAAACATTTAAAAGTTTTTTTCTTCTTTTTTATTTATTTAGAATATTTTCCCATGATTACAAGATTTATGACCCCCCCTTTCTCCTCCCTCTTCCTGGAGCTGACAAGCAATCCCACTGGGTTATACATGTTCAAAATCTATTTCCATGCTATTAATATTTGCAGTAGAGTGATCTTTTAACATCAAAACCCCAATCAAATGACATGATCAATCATATGTTTTTCTTCTATGTTTATGCTCATGAGGCTGGCAAAGAGAGGAGATTCTACTGCCAATGAGTCACTTTCCAGGAATTTCCAGCCAAGTGTGATCAGGGGAGCTACTTGGTTGATTTGATAAGCTTCCTGGGAAGGCAGCATTTGCTGCCTGTCTTCCTATGGAATGTGGATATACCCATTAGCCACCAGCTCTGTGTGTGTGTGTGTGTGTGTGTGTGTGTGTGTGTGTTTAAGCCATCTCAGAATCAATATTATGTATTGGTCCTAAGGCAGAAGAGTGGTAAGGGCTAGACAATGGGGATTAAGTGACTTGCCCAGAGTCACACAGCTAAGAAGTGTCTAAGACCAGCTTGAACCCAGGATTTGGGGGCTCCAGCCCTGGCTCTATCCACTAGGCCACCTAGCTACCCTCCTCCTTGACTGTGTTTTTTACCTTTTACACTGTCCTTTTCTTTTAAAGTGCAGAAGAAATAGAGGAAGAATTTCTCCCTCCTCTTCTTCTCTTTCTCCAGTTAAGAAGTTGATTCTGACTTTTAGAGAATGCTGGCACGAGCATTTCAGCTACCTTGTCTTACTTGAGGCACGTGGACACTCCCTGCATGACTCAAGACACCATAGATTCTTGATCTAGGGCTGGAAAGTTCTCCAGTTCAACTCCCTATTTTACAAATGAGGCAACTGAGGCTCCAGGAGGTTAAGTGATTTCCCCAAAGTTACGAAAGTAGTAAGACTTAGCCTCATGGTCTGTGTCTATAATTTACTTCTATAACAATTTTAATGATGCCAAAATCTCAGCCTTGCTCTTTTCTTGTTCCCATTCTCTTGTTTATTCATTATTTGTGATGCCCAGAATCAATCCATTCTTCTTAATTCTCTTTACCTTTGTGTTTTTCTTTGTATTATTAAGTGCATATTCTTTATTATATACATAATTATATAATATTTATTATAAAATAATATCATAATAAGCATGTAACCATGGAAAAATATTCTAGATAAAGAAATAATTTTTTTTTAAAGAAGCAATACTAAGTTTCGGTTCCAAGGCAGAAGGTAATGGGGGTTAAGAGACTTGCCCAGGATCACACAGCTAGGAAGTATCTGAGGCCCTATTTGAACCCAGAATTTCCCATTTCCAGGCCAGGCTTTCTATCCACTGAGCCACCTAAGCTATCTCCCCCTCTCCTAAGGACATTTTAATCTGGTTCTGACCACTTAGGAGTTTTGCAGACTATTTATGTGGCAGAGGCACTCAAATTTGACATTTGCCTATAGGATCCTGTTCTGTCTCTCCCACCTCTATTCAGGATCCCATTCACTGTTTCTTCCCATTCCTTGACAAGTACATTTTAGCCTTATAATTACACATAGATACATATACACACCTTACCCACACTTGAGCTAGTCTAATTTCTCGTGTCCTAGTCATATCATATCTTATCATCTCCAGTATGCATATGCCTTATTGATAATTCTTTTTTATTTGAAACATTTCATTTATTTAATTAATTTATAAGATTTTTCCATGGTTCCATGATTCATGTTCTTTCCTTCCCTCCCTCCCACCGCCCACCCATAGCCAATGTGCAATTCCACTGGGTTTTACATGTCATTGATCAAGACATTTCCATATTATTAATATTTGCATTAGGATGATTGCTTAGAATCTACATCCCCAATATTTGCATTAGGGTGATTGCTTAGAATCTACATTCCCATCAATCATGTGGTCAAGCAATTGTTTTTCTTCTGTGTTTCTGCTCCCACAGTTCTTTCTCTGGATGGGAATAGCATTCTTTCTCATAAGTCCCTCAGAGTTGTCCTGGGTCATTGCATTGCTGTTAGTACAGAAGTCCATTACATTCAGTTGTGCCACAGTGTATCAGCCTCTGTTTACAAGGTTCTCCTGGTTCTGCTCCTTTCAGTCTGCATCAATTCCTGGAGGTCATTCCAGTTCACATGGAATTCCTCCAGTTCATTATTCCTTTCAGCACCTTATTGATAATTCTTACACATAGTAGGTGCCTAAAAATATCCCCTCAATTCTTGACTTGTAGGAAGAGAGATTATAGGAAACATAGCAGAATTAAAGCTTATTGAGGGCAGGAACTATTATGGAGTTTTGGGTTGTTTCTTTAATCTCCAGTAACTTGCATATATAGTAGGTACTTAATAAATGCTTACTGAATTTTGTTGACTCAATGATATGAAAAAGCTGGAAGGAACCTTAGAGATCATCTGGTCCAGTCTTTCATTTTGCAAAAGAGGAAACTGAAGCCCAGAGAAATTAAGCAATCTTCTAAGATTATACAGTGTGTGGGTGAAAGTGAAGGGATGGAAGTAGGAAGGTAGGATGGATGGGAAAAAGGAGAGAGGAAGGTAGAGGAAGGGAAAGGAAGGTAGCGGTCCCAGCCCCAGCAAGGGGAAATTGATCAGAGCCCCTAATGAAATGATCAGAGAGCAACTTTAGGGTTTGAATAGCTAGGTTTTATTTTAATTAGAAAGGGAAAGGTCTAAGGAAAACTAGGAGGTAGGAAAAAAGGGGGAAAGGCACCAAGAGAGACATCTGGGTTCAGGATAGAGAGAGCCCAGCCAGCCTCCAAGGTTGAGTGAGGGAAAAGGCACCAAACTTTCCCAAAGGAAATGGGAGGTGTCAGGGGAAGTTGTAGCAGAGAGAGTCCTGAGAGATGTAGTCTTCTAGAGCTTACAATAATTTTAAATGACATATTCCCCCCTGTGATCCTTTGGGAGACCAATCTCCCCAATGGATCATAACAAACATAAATAAATTTACAATTACAATAAAGGGTAAATGCATCAATATAAGGGGAGAAAGGTAACAATTTTTACAATATAAAGAAATCAAATGGTGCTTCTTTTACAAAAATATTCAGGGAGCAGTCACCTTTTTTCACAACAAAATAGATACATACATAAAACAAATTCATTTAAACAAAACAGGTGAATTTAACAAAACAAATGAATTTTAAAACACACAAATGAATTTTAAGATCAGACAAGTGAATTTAAAACCCCCCAAAGTCCAAAATTTTTCACATTCAGTTGCTTTCTTAGTCTCCTGGATCATTCTTTCTTCGTGTAGTCTCTACGGGCATCTCCATTTCAATTCCAGGAGGCAGTAAACTTCTTTTCTAAAACAACTTAAATTCTCCATATGAAATAAAAACACATTCCCCCCTGAGGAGGATAGAAAGAAACAATGAAATCGCACAGGGCAAACATGTCTGAGACATGAGGCACATGAATCACAGCCAATCAAATTCATCAGAAAATTTAGCACAAAAACCAAATAAGTAGTGGATGAAAAATTTAAACATCCAATCCTAAAATTTCATATGGAAAAAATTCTATATAAGAAAAAAAATAGAAAATCACACTAGGTCTTTGAATAATGTCCAATTAAAGTAATCCATGTCCAATATCATGCACTTACCCACTTAGTAGCCAGTACCACAGTCAACTACCATAGTAAGAAAGTTAGGAGAAAGGACTAGATTTATATTTATTGGTCTGATATTACATTGTTTCTTCTTTTCTTCTTTCGTCATTTCTTCTCAGGGATATAATATGGAGCCGAAACAGCCAATTGTTAGGTACTTGATATATAAATTTTTACAAGGAGTGTCGTTCAAAGAGTCCTACATCTTAACGTATGTTAAGCATCTCAACCTTGATGCTCACACTAAGTTCAAGTCCTTTTTATTGGCATAGAAGTCTTAGCAATCCTAGTAGGATTGTTTTCTCTTTTTGACCTGTTTGCTCATTTGGCATCATGCAGGTATGTGCTTCTTTGGCATTATATTGATGAAATCTGTACTCCTTTGTTGATCCCATTTCATTGAATCAGACATATGTACTAAGTCCCATAATATGTAATGTGAGGTGGCTAACAGAAACTTTTTGCTTCTGTAATTTCAAACAGTCACAAAAAGTCAGTTAAAGGTCTTAGAATCTTCAGAAAGTCAGTTAGAACTTGAAGCTATAAATAGAGGTGAAGTTCCAGCTGATGGGGGCTTTTGCCTTCTGGCTTTTGCTGTGGCTGGAGGCTTTTGCTTTGGCTTAGCCTGTTGGCTTCGGCCTTTTGGCTTGGCTTTGGCCTAATTGCTTTGGCCTTGGCCTGTGCTTATTTTGTCTTGGGGAAATTTAGACCTATCTCATTTCTCCGGATCTCTCCCTGATCTCTCCATCTATATCCCTCCCCTTCCCCTGAATTTCCTTGGACCCTGGGTAGAAGGGAGGGCTTGGTGATTGGATATTGTGGGTTTAGTTTCTATAGACAAGTAGAGTATTCCCAAATAAGTTACCCTTGGTTTTAGTGATTTGACAAAGACTTTACTTAAAAGGCAGTCAAATCTTCCTGACTGAGAGAGCAGGCTCTCTCAGTCTAAACCTCTCTGAGACCCATCCCCCACTATCACCCCTCTCCCTAGCAGCAATCAGAAAATCCTGAACCTCTTTCCCTCTGATTAACCTGAGATTAATAAACCCCCTTTGTTACCAATTCAAAGCCTCTGGTGAATCATTGTATCAAAAATTTAGGCAAGGGTTGAAGAGGGAAGGAATTATTTCTTTATTTCATAAGGGAGCTGCAGGCATCCGTCTTGGGAGGAAGTCCTTACCTGAGACTTCCTCTTGTACCCATCAGTTTCACTGACAGGGAAGAGCCCTTCAATTCCTCCTTTAAGGGACTTGAGAAACTGACAAGGGAAACCCCTCAAGCCAAACATAAACATTTCTGACTGGCCCAAACTCCTTTACATCATAGGGATACCTTTTCTGCTTGAAGGGTTCAGCCTATTTCCTCAATATCTTCTGTCTCTGGCCTCTGGCCTGTTATAAGCTGCCTCTCCTGAATACCCCACCTATTCCCTTGCTGATCCCATATACCACCTCATTCATTCTTTCCCTACATTCAGCCATCCCCTTCATTCCTCCTCCTAATACCTACCTTCACCTTTTATCCTCTCCTTTTAACTAAAGATTCAAAGATTGCCTACTTCTTGATAACAAATAGCAAAATACCAATGGCAGTTTCAGTAGTCTAAGGCTTTTGGGTAGGCAGTTACAGTCAGAACAAGTGGATATACTAAATCTACACTAATCTAATAATCAAAAACTCTTTCAATTTAGATAAATGACATGTGCTTAGGACAAATACAAAAATTGTACATGTAATTATAAAAAATGTGCTAAAATTTCAAATATATATATATATATATCCTATAATCAGTGGCAATGAGAAAAAAAATTATATTTGCATATGTTGCAATTCATGTCTCTTAAGGAGGGGTAGACTATAAAGGTTCTTACCCAAGAATTTAGATTCATTTCCTCTTAGCTTAGCCATGATCCATAGTGTTAGTGCAAATAAGGTAAAACAATGGAGTTATAAAAGCAATAATACAGTTAAAAAATACAAAAATTTCACAAAAAGCACAAAATGCAAATCAATTCAAATTCAAATCAAGTCAATTCAATAGAGGTAATATATGTTCAAATACAGTGAAACAACAATAACAAAATGAAAAAAATACAAAGTACAGATGTAGCAAGTCACAAATACAATCAATAGTCAATTTCAATACAGGTCAATTATTCAGTTTCAACAGAAGACACTTGTTTTACATGGCTACAATGAATCCATGAGTCCTTTTTCCCAATTTTAATAGCGATTGGAGTAGTCAATAGGACCTGGAATGGTCTATCATAAGCAGGTTCAGTTGACCGGGTGCGTTTGAAGTTCTTTACATACACGCTATCACCTGGGTTTAGATCGTGAAGCAAGAAGTCTATGGGGCCTGCCTGAACAGCAGCTCCAGAATTGTGGAGTTCTCGCAATTTTGTTTGTAATTCTTTGACGTATGTGGCAATGGTTGTATCCCCTCCTAACAATGAAGTACAGGCAGGGGTAAATGGTTGAGCCTGAATAGGTGGATGTCTGAATAGCATCTCAAATGATGAGATGTGCAAATCACCTCTGAGTCGGCTTCTGAGATAAAATAGAGCCACAGGGAGAATTTTGGGCCATTTTAGACATGCATAATTTGCCAATCATAGTTTTAAGTTCTTTATTCATCTGTTCAACTTGGCTGGAGCTCTGGGGATGATAAGGTGTATGAAATTTAGGAGTTATCCCCCAAAATGAATAAATTTGTGATAAGGCCAAATCCGTAAAATGGGTTTCTCTATCCAAATCAATCTGTGCTGGCAGTCCAAAATGAGGAATAATTTCTTTTAGGAGGATTTTGGCAACAAAAGCCGCCATGGCCCAAGCAGTAGGAAAGGCTTCAGGCCACCTGGTCAGCTGATCAACCATGACCAGGCAAAATTTATACTGTCCAGCTTTCGGCATAGAGATAAAATCAATTTGTAAATTCTCAAATGGTGTGTAAGCAAGAGGACGCCCACCAAAGGCTTTGTCATGAAAAGCATGTTGATTGAAGGCCTGACATGTAGGGCAAGCTGTACATATTTTGGAAGCAATTGTAGTTATTCCACGTGCTACCCATACTCTTTTAACAGAGTCTACAATGCCTTGGGTGCCAAAATGACCATGTTTATGAATGGATTGACAAATTTGGGTGTAGAAATTTCTAGGGAGGGTTTGCCATCTGATGATATTGATACTCCATTAACTTGCTTGGCTTTAAATTTCTTTTTCCATTGTCCCACTTCCTTGTCTGTATAGGAAAGGGATAGATCCAAATCATCAGTGATTGTCAGTGCCAAAATGAGTTCAGGTCCTTCCAAGGCTGCTAGCTTTGCTGTGACATCTGCTCAGTCATTTCCCCTGGAGACAGAGTCAGTACCACGTGTATGTGCAGAACAGTGAACAACAGATATGGCTTCGGGGAGCTGGAGGGCAGAAAGAAGTTCCGTAATAAGGTTTCCATTAGCAATACATTTCCCAGCTGATGTCAGGAGTCCTCTTTGATGCCATAGCATGCCAAATGCATAACAGGAGTCAGTGTAAATTGTGGCCCTCTTATCCTTTGCTATAATACAGGCATGTTTTAAAGCTGTGCATTTACATTTTAGGGTAAGGAAGCTGACCACAAAGTGGCAAATTCAGTAACTACTGCAGCTTCTGTATAGCACATGTCATCCCTCATAAAGGATGAACCATCTGTAAATAATATTAATTTTGGGTTGTCCAAAGGGGTGTCCAGTAAATCACTGTGAGGTTTATCAGCAATGGACACCAAAAAGGTACAATCATGTAAAAGTTCTCCAGAAGCTGGCAAATCAAGGAGCAAGGTTGCAGGATTAAGAACTTCATAGCACTTTATTGTGATATTTTTGTTGTTCAAGAGGGTTATTTCATATTTTGTAATTCTCTGGTCTGTAAATGCCTGTATCCTATGTCTTAATAACAATGCCTCAACCTCATTTGGGGACATTATGGTCAGAGGGCATCCTAATACTAGGTCAGCAGATTTAGTCACTAATAGAGCCGTTGTAGCTACTCCTCTAAGACATGGTGGTGCTCCTGAAGCTTCTGGGTCCAACTGGGTGGAATAATAGGCTACTGGGCATTGAGCAGGTCCCAAAAGTTGAGTCAGAATATCTGAAGCAACCCCTCTCTGTTCATGGACACAAAGTAAATGGTTTATCATAATTTGGGATGCCTAGAACAGGGGCAGACAGGATAGCTTGTCTTAAATTAGAAAGAGCTATCAGGTGTTCTGTTTCTAATTTAAGTGGTTCAGAGACCAACTTTTTTGTAAGTGCTACAAGGGGTTTTGCGATTTCCCCATAGCAAGGGATCCACTGCTGACAGAATCCCGTTGCTCCAAGAATTGCCCTTAATTGCTTTTTTGTGGCAGGAACACTTAATTTTTGGATATTTTCGATATGTTTTGGTGAAAGAAGACAGGACCCAGCAGTTAAAATGAAACCTAAATATTGGACCTTGGGGAGACACCATTGAACTTTGTCTTTTGATACCTTATGGCCTCTCTTATATAATTCCAAAAGGAATTATCCTCCTGACATGCTTTAGCACTTGGTGAAGCCAAGAGCAAATCATCCATGTATCGGATTAAACAGCTGTGTTAGAATTTGATGTCATCTATATCTGCATTTAAGAATTGCGTAAATAACATAGGGCTGTCCATGAACCCTTGAGGCAATCAAGTCCAGGTCCACTAAGAACTTTTCCAGGTAAAAGCAAAGATATGCCTGGAATCCTCATGTACAGGTATAGAAAAGAAAGCAGAGCACAAGTCTACAACAGTAAAGTGTGTAGCTGTGCTGGGAATAGAAGAAATTATTGTGTTTGGGTTTGAAACCACAGGATGTCTTTTTATAACATGATTATTTACAGCTTTTAGGTCTTGGACAAATAGATATTGGGCTTTTCCATCTGGGCCTATTTTTGGCTTTTTAACAGGGAAAATAGGTGTATTATATTCCGATTTACATGGAATTATTATCCCTTGTTCAATTAGTGAATTTATCACTGGGGTAATTCCCTCAATTGCTTCCTTTGATAGAGGGTATTGAGGAATGGAGGGAGCTGGGCCTCCTTTTGTTGTAATTTGAATGGGAACTGCTGATTTAAGTAGGTCTATATCAGAAGAAGATGTGACCCAAAGAGACTCAAAGATATCAGTAGGTATTCCCAAGGTGGGAGGCTTGTTCCAGTTGTCTGGACATTCTGCACATTCTTTCATTGCTTTTAATATTGCAGCCCTAGCATTATTTAGCTGCAAATATTCCTCTGGGTAATTATAATTCCATTTTGGGTCCTCACATGGCCAGTGTGCTGCATTTCATCCTCGGGCCTTATTTACATGAGAGATGATTTTGTTTCTCTCTCTCTCTGTCAGGAAGATCTTGAGTAATTTTTCCACATCCTTACAGGAAGGATTGTATTGGGAAAATATATCTTCCATCCTTTTCATTACAGCTATGGGTTCATCATTATAATGTGGAATATCTTTTTTTTCAATTCTTTGATATCTTGAGGAGTGAATGGATTATGGTGTGTTAAATTTATCACATCCCCAGATCTGTCTTAATGTAGGCACTTCCCTTAAGGGGAAAAGGCCATTACAGGAATCAGAATTAGAATCAGAATCAGAATCATAGCGTGGTTTTGGTTTCTTTTTAGTCATTTTGGTGCTTACCGAGGCATAACAGATCTATTTAGGTGTTTGCATGCTTACTGTGGCGTTATGTGTCTTTTGAGTTGTTTGTGTGTTTGTCTCAGCAGTTGTTTGTGTGTTTGTCTCAGCAGTATTGGTAGGAACCGGGATAGTCTGGACTGGGGTTAGTTGTGGGTTGGGAGAAGGGACAGAAGAGGATGGGGTATCAGGAGAAGGAGGAGGGGAGGAAGAGTTGGTCAGGAGATGCACATGATGAGACAAGAGTTTCGTTACAGCTGTCTCCTTCTCTATTTCAGAATAGGAGAAATAGGACTTTCCTCTCTGGGTGTTTCAGGAAAAGCCTTGCTAAATTTGGAATCAGATTTTTGAATTGGATCCTCCTTTTCCAGTGCGTTGTGCATAGCATATTTGAAATTGTTCAATTGGATTTATACTGCTACTTGGATCTGGGCTTGCATTTTCCCATTTGCAGCTTTTTCTGTCATCATATTGAAAATTAAGAAAACAAGATTCCCTAGCAGCATCAAAAGGAGGAGGCAGTCTAATTTGGCAAAAGCCAAAAGATTTTCCTGTATAGAAGCAAATATGTTGGGAGGCTTCTATTTGTTTATTTAATTAGCTAGCCTTTATTCAATTTGCTTTAATTCTAATTTTTTTGGTATTTAACTGTTTGTTCTTATTTGTGTATTTATTTGTTTGTTTTTAATTAGTTATTTTGTTTCAGTGGGAAATTATTATTATTATTATTATTTTTAATGTATTATTATCAGTGCTGTCCTTGGTGCTGCCCTCCAATGGCAGAAAGGTAGCACTGTTGGAGCTATCCTTGGTTCTGCCCTCCAATGGCAGAAAGGTAGCACTGCAGCTTAGCAGAAAAAAGGGAGGGGGGAGCACACTCCATGCTCAGTGTTGGCCTCTAGTGGCCAAGGTAGTACTGCAGCTCAGTAGGAGAAGGGAGGCGGGAGCAGTGAAATGGACAAAAGTGTGATGACAGCTGTGGGCTGATAAGCAAGGTAAGTGGTGTTTTTGTAATGTTAGGGATTTTAGTATTGCCTTTTAAAAGGCAAAAAAAAAAAAAAAAAAGAAGGTAGAGAGGGATCTGGGTTTTCCCACCAGCAGACCACTGGGGGCAGATCTTGCTTTCCCACCATTGGAAGACCCCTGCTGGGTCTTTTGCCCACTGGCTGGGTTTTTTCTCTAAGGGGGCCAGGGTTTTTGCAGGCTGGTGAGGGCTTGGGGCTTAGGTGATGGGTTTGGATCCCCAGCCTAGGCACTAGGCACAGGCGCTGGACAGGGGAAGAGTAGGGAAAGAGTCCATTTTTTTTCCAACCCACTGGGTTTTCCAGCGAGACCCCCTGCTGGGTTTTAGCCCAGCAGAGGTAAGGGGAATTAGGGTTTAGGCTCTTAGGCTGGGGTTGGGGGGGATTTAGGGATTTAGATCTAGGAGAGGCAGGGGCTTAGTAGGGGAAGGGATCCCCCCTGGGCTGGGTTTGGGAAAGAAAAATTTTTTACTTACCCTTAGGCAGTAAGGCAGGCAGGATAGTCAGCAGGCAGTCAGGCAGGTTCATGTCCATCGCCATAAAATGTGTGGTGAAAGTGAAGGGAGGAAGGTAGGATGGGAGAAAGGGAGAAAGGAGAGAGGAAGGTAGAGGAAGGGAAAGGAAGATCTACCATTCTCTGTGCACCCTTGATCTCATCCCCTCCCAGTTTCCCTGGCAGACTATTCCTCTAGCAGTCCCAATCTTCTAATCTTAAATCTCTCCCTATCTATGACTGTCCCTCTCATGCCTGACAACACACCCATCTCTCTTTTGCTCTTAAAAAGCCCTCACTTCATCATCTCTACCAATTATCTTCCTTTATTTCTTTACCCTTTCTCCACTAAACTCCTTGATAAATGAATTTACTATGGTAGCCTCTAGTTCTCCTTTAATTTGATTCTAAATCCTCATTAATCAACTTCCTACTTTATGTTCAACCAAAACTGCTTTCTGCACCAATGATCTCTTTTTTTCTTTTTAATCTTCCATTATTTATTTATTTATTTGTCTAACATTTAATAATATTTTTTAGAAAAGTTAACATGGTTACATGATTACCAATGATCTCTTAATTGCCAAATCTAAAGGATTAATTTTTTCCCCAATTGCATGTACTAACAGATATTATCATACATTTATGAGAGGCAGTGGTTTGAGAGCCAGCCTTGAGACAAGAGGTCATGGGTTCAAATCTAAGACACTGCCTAGCTGTGTGACCCTGGGCAAGTTACTTAACTCCTATTGCCTAGCTCTTATTGTCCTTCTGTCTTGGAACCAATACACAGTATTGATTCTAAGACAGAAGACAAAGATCTTTTAAAAAAAAACCAAAGCATTAATTTTCCTAAATTATAAGATCCAAATTGTCTCCCTTTTTCCCTCTCCTCCCTCCCTGAGATGGTAAGCAATTTGATCTAGGTTATACATGCATGATCTTTCAAAACATATTTCTATATTTGCCATGTTGTGAGGGAATAGTCATATAAAACCAAAACCTCAAAATAAAAATACACACAAATAAAATAAAGTGAAAAATACTATGCTTCAATCTGCATTCAGATTCCATCAGTTATTTTTCTGGAGATGAATAGCATTCCTTGTCATAAGTCCTTCAGAATTGTCCTGCTAAGAATAACTAAATCTTTCACAGTTGATCATTGTACAATATTGGGACAATGTTCTAGTTCTGCTCACTTCCCTCTGCATCAGTTCATGTAGAGCAGTGGTTCCCAAACTTTTTTGGCCTACTGCCCCCTTTTCAGAAAAAATATTACTTAGCGCCCCCTTACAGTTATTCACCACCCCCAAATGCACCTGTGGCCATCACTGCCTCCCTCGATCGCTGCAGCACCCACCAGGGGGCGGTGGCACTCACTTTGGGAATCACTGATGTAGAGCTTTCCATATTTTTCTGAAATCATCCTGCTTATCATTTCTTATAGAGCAAAAGTACTTCATCACAATCATAAAATATAATTTGTTCAGTCATTCCCCAATTGGTGGACACTCCCTCTATTTCCAATTCACCACAAAAGGAGATGCTATAATATTTTTTAATAAATAAGTCCTTTCCCCTCCTTTTTAAATCTGTTTGGAATATAGACGTAGGAGAGGGATTAATGGATCAAAGAGAACACATAATTTTACTGCCCTTTGGGCATAACTCTAAACTGCACTTCAGAGTGGTTGGATCAGTTCATAACTGCATTAACAAAGCACTGAATGTGCCAATTTTGCCACATCCTTACAACACTGACAATATTTCTTTACTGTCATATTAGCCCATCTGATAGGTATGGGACGATACCTCAGAGTTCTTTTAATTTACATTTCTTTAATCAATAATGATTTAGAACATTTTTTCTTATTACTATAGACATCTTTGATATCTTCAGAAAACTGCCTGTTCATATCCTTTGACCACTAGTCAAGTAGGAAATTAATTGTAAAGGCCTTTTCTTCTCTCTCTCTCTCTCTCTCTCTCTCTCTCTCTCTCTCTCTCTCTCT
>NC_058133.1:105658680-105694538 GCF_016433145.1 Gracilinanus agilis | reverse complement strand
CTCTCGCTCTCGCTCTCGCTCTCGCTCTCGCTCTCGCTCTCGCTCTCGCTCTCGCTCTCGCTCTCGCTCTCTTTTGGCAAACAGGGTCAAGTGACTTGCCTGGAGTTATACAATTATTAAGTGACTGAAGCTGAGATTTGAACTCAGATCTTCCTGACTCTAAGCCCAGGACTCTATTGACTGCTCCACCTTTTCTTAATTCCCGTCTTTCTTCATTTCTTTGCAGCCTTTGACACTGTCAATCGCTCTTCTACCTGTTCTCTCTGCTCTAACTTTTCATGACATTGCTCTCTCCTGGTACTCCTCCTACTAGTTGGATCACACTTTCTCAATCTCCTTTCCTGTAAATTCATCCATGTTCCATCTACTAACCTTGGGTGTCCCCCCAGGACTCTGTCCTGAGCCATCTTCTCTCTCTCTATTCCTCTTTCTATATTTTCTTTCTTGTTGAGATCTTATTCCTCTCATCAGCTCCCATTGGTTCAATTATCCCTATTTTACTATGAGGTAGTTTGCTCCAACCAGAACCCATTCTTTGTCTTCATGGTGACCTCATGATGTTTGGATTTGGAAGTCAGAAAGGTCATTCAGTTTACTTGGGGCAAAAAAGTCTTGGTGAGGCAATAGGTTTTTAGCATTCTTTTTATTGGGCCACTGCACCAAGATGGAAGATAAGATATTGGCCTTATCCACATAAGATTAAACCATTCTTTATGGCAACATGATCCACTAAGACTTCATAGAGTCTATACTAATCTGACCTGGAAAATGATTATGCCATTGAGGTAGGTTGTAGAGTTTTGCCTCATGGCCAAATATATAAGAAAGACTGACTCTGATATATTCTTTTTTTTACATCAACTTTGTGGAGTATAACCAATCAATAAATAAACTTTTATTAAGCAGCTACTAAGTGCCAAGGACTTTCAATCATTGGGAACTTTTCCACCAGCTCCTCCATAGTCGAGAATTTTTCCTATAGAAAAATTTACAAAAATAAAAACTTTTCCCACCAAGTATCATTTTAGGATGTTTCTACCATACTTCAGTGCAGCGATTCCCGAACTTTTTTGGCCTACTGCCCCCTTTCCAGAAAAAATATTACTTAGCCCCCTGGAAATTTAATTTAAAAAATTTTAATAGCAATTAATAAGAAAGATAAACGCACCTGTGGCCATCACCGCTCTTCTAAATCACTGCAGAACCCACCAGGGGGCAGTAGCGCCCACTTTGGGAATCACTGCTTTAGTGGTTTGCTTATGTGCTATTCAGAGATTTGATTCTCAGTTTATGAAATGATGGACCACGTTGAGCAGACCACATCAGAAGATGTTTAAATTGGAATCATCTCTAGCATAATGAAAGAGAAATTCCTTTTCTCAAGCCCCAGTCCTTTTTTAAAATTTTAAAATATTTTTCCATCTTTTCCTCCCCTCCTACCTCCCCCCTCCCATGGCTGACAAGCAGTTCCACTGGGTTGTACAAATGTTATCACTTGATACCTATTTACATATTATTAATTTTTGTTGTAATGCGATTTTTAAAAGCCTAAACCCCAAATCACATACCCATATATACATGTGATAAGTGATGTTATATGTTTTGCTTTTGCATTTCTACTCCCATAGTTCTTTCTCCCAATGTGGATAGTGTTCTTTTACACAAGACCTTCAGGAGTGTCCTGGCTTGTGTTAAGATGAAAAATAATAAAGACTGATATAATAATATAAATTAGTAGTTTAATTAAAGCCATGGCCATGCTGGTAAAATCATAAGACCATGCGCCGGTAAGAATTCAAACTGCCTCCATCATTTTACCTTTTGTACTTTCCTGCCCCTGCTAGCTAAGAGAGAGAGCTTCCTTTCGGATTCTCCTCCCATTTAAACTGTCCTCTGCGTGGTGACACAGGCGTCCCCACCCCCAAAGAACCAGAACCGGAAACCTGTTGGACCACGGGAAATGTAGTTTAAAGGTCCCCACATGTCCATAGGAAAATATATATATATATATATACTTTTAAATGTCATCTCCCAAATTCCAATTATACACTTGTTGCATTGCTACTAGTAGCAAAGTCCATTACATTGGATTATTTCATAATGTTTTACTTTATATGTACAATGTTCTTCTGGTTCTGCTCATTTCACTCTGCATCAGTTCATTGAGGTTCTCCCAGTTCATATAGAAATCCTCCAGATCATCATTCCTTACATTACATTAGTATTCCATCACCATCATATACCACAATTTGATCAGCCATTCCTCAACTGAGGGACACCCCATTTTCCAATTTTTTGCTACCACAAAGAGCACAGCTATGAATATTTTTGTATAAGTATTTTTCCTCATTATCTCTTTGGGTTACAAATCCAACAGTGGTATTGCTACATCAAAGGGTAGACATTCTTTTAATGCACATAATTCCAAATTGCTTTCCGGAATGGCTGGATTAATTCACAACTCCACCAGCAATTTTTCTACAATTCCTCCAACATTTATTATTTTCCTTTACTGTCATATTGGCCAATCTGCTAGGTGTGAAGTGATACCACAGCATACGTTGATATGTATTTCTCTAATTATGAGAGATTTAGAACACTTTTTCATATGCTTATTGATAGTTCTGATTTCTTTATCTGAAAACTGCTTATTTAGTCCCTTGACAATTTGTCGATAGGAAATGGCTTGGTTTTTTTGTACAATTGACTTAGCTTCTTATAAATTTGAGAAATGAGACCTTTGTCAGAGGTTTTTGTTATAAAAATTTTCTCCCAATTTGTTACTTCCCTTCTAATTTTGGTTGCATTTTTTCTGTTTTCATAGAAACTTTTAAATTTAATATATTCAAAATTATTCACTTTACATTTTGTAGTATTCTCTATCTTTTGCTTGGTTTTAAATTCCTTCCTTTCCCATGGATCTAACAGATATGCTATTCTATGTTCACCTAATTTGTTTAAGATTTCCCACTTTATATTTAAGTCATTTACCCACTCTGAGTTAATCTTGGTATAGGGTGTAAGATGCTGATCTAAGCCTAATTTCTCCCATACTGTTTTCCAATTCTCCCAGCAGTTTTTGTCAAATAGTGGATTCTTGTCCCCAAAGCTGGGATCTTTGGGTTTATCCAATACTAGCTTACTACTGTCATTTACCCCAAGTCTATTCCATTGATCCACCCTTCTATCTCTAAGCCAGTATCATACAGTTTTGAAGATCACCGCTTTATAGTACAATTTGAGATCTCATGAAGCTAGGCCTCCCCCAGTACTTCTTAATACCATATTCTCCTTGTCACCTCCAGCAAGTCCAGGGATTTTGTTCCTCTTCTGAATACTTTTCACTCCGGAAGATCCTTCCATCCCAATGGCCCCTTCTCTAGATTAGTTGTTTCTTTTAGGAACTTTCATTTTTAGAAAGTGCCCCTGCTAGCTATGTTTACTCCTGGATCTCAGGACTTCTTCCACTATGTTCCCTTGCAGATAGCTCTGTGTACCCTACATCCCCATTTTAGCTCTCTTTTATGTCTTGTCTTTCCCCATTAAAATGTAAGCCCCTTGAGGCTAGGATTTGTCTCACTAGCTCTTAACCCAGTACTTAGCACATAGTTAAACACTTCATAAATGTTTTTCTTTCTTTTTTTTCCCCTTTAAAGCCTCATCTTCTGTCTTAGAATTAATACTAAGTATTGGTTCCAAGGTAGGAGAGTGGATAGGGCTAGGCAATGGGAATTAAGTATCTTGCCCATGATTAAGGTCAGATTTGAACCAAGGTCCCCAAGACTTGGCATTTTATCCCCTGAGGAGCCTAGCTGTCCTGAATAGTTATTTTAGCTAGTATTTATATAGCATTAGAAAAAAAAACCTTTTTGGTTTTATAAGATTATTCACTTGGAAAAATGAAAAATATGGAAATATGTTTTATACTATAATACATGTGTAACCCATATAGAATTGCTTGCCAGCTCCAGGAGTGGGGAGAAATGGAGGGAGGGAGACAATTTCAATCATATAACCTAAGAAATTTGTTATTAAAAATTTGTTTGTGGAAGTTTGTTATTGAAATATTGTTTTTATGTGGAAATTTGTTATTAAGATTTTTTTATTTAGAAAAAAACACCTTACTTTCTATCCTAGCATCAATTCTAAGACAGAAGAATGACAAAGCAATTTAGGCAGCTACCATCAAGTAACTTGTCCAGGGTCACATAGCTAAGAAGTGTCTGAGGGCAGATTTGAACCCAGGTCCTCCTGACTCCAGGTCTGGATCTCTATCCACTGTGCAACTTAGCTGTCCCACATGTTTCTTGACTTGATTTGACTTGGCTTCTTTGCAGATGATTCCCAGATGTATATCTTTAGCCCTAAGCTTCAGTTTCCCAATTACCAACTGCCTTTTGGACATCCTGAGTTGAATGTCCTCTAGGTATCCCAAACTCAACTCACATAAAACAGAACTTGTTTTTCCTCCCCAAACTTCCCCTATTCTCAACTTTCCTACCTCTATCAAGAGCATTATTATTCTCCCAATCACCTCTGGTCATAACCTCAGTATTTCTCATCTTCCCCCATCTATCCAATCTATTTTCAAGCTTTGTTCTCTTTTTGGTGTTGCTGTTCAGTCATTTCCACGTGTCCAGCTCTTCATGACTCCTTTTGGAGTTTTCTTGGCAGAGATATCGAGGAGTTTTCCATTTCCTTCTCTAGCTCATTTGACAGAGGAGGAAACTGAGGCCAACAGGGTTAAGCAAACTGCCTGGGGTCACAAAGTACCTGAAGCCAGATGAGTCTTCCTGACTCTAGGTCAGGTCCTCTATCCATTGCACCATCTGGCTGCCCTACATTATTCTCTCTCCTTCTCCCCCTTAGGTCGCCTTCTCTACTCTCACACAACTGTCCCTCTAGTACAGGTCCTAATCTATCACCTCATGCCTGGATTATTACAATAGCCCCCCTACAGGTCTCCTTGTCTTGTCTCTCCCAACTTCAACCCATCCTAGGCAAAAGGATCTTTGGAAAGCCCAAGTCTGACTCAATCACCTATTCTCCTTGCTCAGTAAACTCCTCTTACTCAATAAACTGGTTCCCTAATAAACTGGATCAAATATAGAAGATGCTCATTTTACCATTCAAAGCTTTTCCAAAATTGCCCTTTCCCTACCTTATGCTTTATTTCCCACAGTGTACCCACTCTACAGTGGAGCCAAGTCAGCCTGCTAGCTGCTCCCCATCTAGGACACTCCATTTCTCAACTCTTTACTGGCTGTCTCCTGTGTTGGAAATACACTCATTCCTCACCTCTGCCTCAGTTTCCTCCTCTGTCAAATGAGCTAGAGAAGGAAATGGCAAACTCCTCGATGTCTCTGCCAAGAAAACTCCAAAAGGGGTCATGAAGAGCTGGGCACGTGGAAATGACTGAACAGCAACACCAAAAAGAGAACAAAGCTTGAAAATGGATTGGATAGATGGGGGGAAGATGAGAAATACTGAGGTTATGACCAGAGGTGATTGGGAGAATAATAATGCTCTTGATAGAAGTGGCTTCCTTTAAGATTCTGTTCAAATCCAACTTTCTTTCTTTTGTCTTAAAATCAGTGGGTTCAAAACAGAAGAGCAGGAAGGGCCAGACAATTAGGGGTAAGTAACTTGCCCAGGGTCACACAGCTAGGAAGTGGTTTAGGTCAAATTTGAACCTAGGATCTCCCAACTCCAGGCCTGGCTCTCTGTCCCCTGAGCCATCTAGCTGCTCATCAAATCCCACTTTCTACAAGAAACATTTCCCAGGCCCCTAACTATGAGAGCTTTCCTTCTGAAATGTCCTCTTTTAAAAAATAACAATTATATAGATAGATAGATAGATAGATAGATAGATAGATAGATAGATTATTTGCATATTGTCTCCTCCATTAAAATGTGAGTTTCCAGAATTTGGGGATTGTGTTTTTGCCTATTGTTGGATCTCTGACATTTAGTACACTGCCTGGCACAGAGTTTAACAAGTACTTGGTTTTTATTTTATTTATTTATTTAAAACCCTTAGCTTCTGTCTTAGAATCAGTGTATTGGTTCTAAGGCAGAAGAGTGGTAAGGGCTAGGCAATGGGGGTTAAGTGACTTGCCCAGGATCACACAGCTGGGAAGTGTCTGAGGCCAGATTTGAACCTAGGACCTCCCATCTCTAGGCCTGGTTCTCAATCCACTGAGCCACCCAGCTGCACCCAACAAGTACTTCATGATTGACTTATGCATATTAAGTTTTTCTATGGATTTTTTTGAATATTAAAAACCACTTTTTTTTTTGGTAAGAACAATTTTATTGCCAAAGAGCCAATCAATGATATCAAATGGAGTACTGTCATTTTCTTTTTTTGTTTTGAAACCCTTACCTTCCATCTTGGAGTCAATACTGTGTATTGGCTCCAAGGCAGAAGAGTGGTAAGGACTAGGCAATGGGGGTCAAGTGACTTGCCCAGGGTCACACAGCTGGGAAGTGTCTGAGGGCAGATTTGAACCCAGGACCTCCCGTCTCTAGGCCTGGCTCTCAATCCACTGAGCCACCCAGCTTCCGCCTGAGTACTGTCATTTCCATTAAGAAAATTCTTTTTCTTGAAAAAGCTGGTGATCTCACAGGACATATCAGCACCTTATCTGGGAACAACTCATCATACTAAATGTCATAGATTTCCTCTTTCTAGTTATATTCTTGGAGAGCCTGAGCTATGAAGAGTTTGCTCAAGTAAACAGAAAATTGTTTCCAGAGATGTAAAATGAATTGGGCGGCTAGGTGGCACAGGGGATAGAAAAACTGGTCTGGAGTCAGGAAAACTCACATTTCTCCGTCGAAATCTGCCTTCTGTGGCATAATGGTTAAAGAGAGAGGAGGTTCTGTGTTCACATTTGGCCTCAGATGTTTCCAAATGTTAGATTTAAAAGTAATATCCAATAACTCTAAATATTATATTTTATAAGGTTTATTAATAATCCTTGAAGTAGAAAAAAATAAAAGAACAAAAATATGAAAACTTAAGAAAATAACACGTGAGTAATATGCTCCTGCCTGACACTTACCCAACCTCTTCAAGCCCTATTCCAGGGGGAAAAGAGAGAATGAGAGAATATAAACAAAAATTATATCCTCCCTAAGTAAGGTGAGAAGGAACATGGGCAGCTGAGAGAGTCCTGCGGAGCAAATCCTAATTACACAATATGTGACCCTGGGCAAGTCACTTCAACCCTTTTCCCTAGCCCTTGCCCTTCCATTCTAGAGTTGTTACTAAGACAGAAGGCATGGGTTTAAAAAAAAATCTGGCCCCAAACACATTCTAGCTGGGCGACAAGTTACTTAACCTCTTTGCCTCAGTTTCCCCATCCGTAAAATGAGCTGGAGAAGGAAATGGCAAAGCACTCCAGGATGTTTGCCAAAAACAAACAAAAACCCCCCTCAAATGGAATTATAAAGAGTTGGACAAAACTAAAAGGACAACAAAGTGAATTCTGTGATTGAGACAGAGTTAAAAACTGGGCAAAGTCCGATGCTCGCCTGAGCATTTGTGAGAATGGATTTCAGAGGTCAGAGAAAAGTGAGGCAAGATTCCAAGACCGAGAAGCATCGGGGCTCCTGACCAGGCGCCTGTGATGGCATTTACCATCCCAATAAATGACCACTAGATGGCGACATTTCTACACAAATCAATTGCTGGCTCTCTGCGCTCTGCCGCTGAAGATGCTTTGGTCGGGAAGATGTAGCGACAGTTGCAAGGTTTCTATAGACCTACAGGGGGCACCTCCAAGACGAAACACACCAATATCCCTCGCTACCTGTCCTAGAATTCAGGCAACCTTGATTAGATTTCTGTTGCGTTCCGCTGTGACGCTGGGCGCCGCAGATATTAGACAATTCCTGCCTTCAGGGAGCTTCCACTCTAAAGCCTGGAGCAAGTGATGTTCGGCAGCCAGCTGGGACTAGCTCAAAAGTTCACTGTTAAAATTTCAGCCTGAGCGGTTTTACTTTAGAAATTGACAAAAGCTCCAGCTCAGGGCTTGATTTATGCCTTTTTTTTGGAGGTCTAGACTTTAAAAGGTAACGGAGAAAATACTAATAATGCAGATGAAACTTTAGAGAATGTCGTGTGTACATTTACATTCTTGTACAAGACACATACACAAATCAGAATAATACAAATAAGACCATAACAGGATCAGGAGAGAAATGTATGATGCTCCATTATTTCGGAATTGGGTGGGATCTTAGAAATTAGATTCCAGGGGTCAGCAAACTGTGGTCCAGGGGATAAAAAACAGCCTGGTTTTGTATGGTCCCGGTGGGTTTAAAAATAAAGTTTTTTTAGACCTAGAGATGGTAAGTCCTAGGTTCAAATCTGGCTTCAAAGACTTGCTCTCTGTGTGTTCTTGGGCAAGTCACTTAATGTCCGTTAGCTAGCCCTTATCATTCTTCTGCCTTGGAACCAATACACAATGTTGATTCTAAGATGGAAGATGAAGGTTATTTTAAAAATCCAAATTTTTTTTTTTGTATTTAAAACTGTAAACAATTATTTTTCGAGGATTTGTCCCCTTGGCCATTTTTTGGTCAACCCTTGATTCCAGTCTACCCTTTCTCTCATGAAATTCAGACCCAGAGCAAGTAATTTGTTTAAGGTCCCACAGATAGGAAATGGCAGATTCAAAATTTTACCTCAGCTCCTTTGAAGACAAATACAGCAATAAATCATAATGTAGTATAAGAAATAAGGAGGGTCTAACATTAAGGAAACATGTTGGATCTGTAATAATTCCTAGCTAGCATTTATATAGATATAGAACTTCAAGGTTTGCAAAGTGCTTGACGAATAGTGCATTTTATCCTTACAACCACAGAGAAGTAGGTGCTATTTATTAACTCCATTTTACAGACAAAGACATTGAGGTAAACAACAGTTA
This sequence comes from Gracilinanus agilis, assembly GCF_016433145.1. NCBI lineage: Eukaryota > Metazoa > Chordata > Mammalia > Didelphimorphia > Didelphidae > Gracilinanus > Gracilinanus agilis. Next base: position 105,685,599 of record NC_058133.1, on the reverse strand, counting down.
ATTGGCTTGTCCAGGGTCAAATAACTATGTCTGAGGTAGCATTTGAACTTGGGTCTTCCTGACTCCAAGTCTAGAACTGTGTCACTTAACTGTGACCACTTCCTTTTTAAATACTAGGCATATGTTTTGGACCAGATTCAATCCTGGTAACCTGGGTTCTAATGAGAGGGGTGAAATGGGCTGCTTGTTCTCTTACACTCTGTTTTGTTATACCCCACCCTAGTACCCCAGGTACAAATTATTTAAGGTTTAGACCAGTGATTCCCAAAGTGGGCACCACCGCCCCCTGGTGGGTGCTGCAGCAATCCAGAGGAGTGGTGATAGCATGTGACAGGGGGTGCTAAGTAATATTTTTTCTGGAAAGGGGGCGGTAGGCCAAAAATGTTTGGGAACCACTGTGTTTAGATTATGGCTCATGTTGAGGGTTTCTTCAAAAAAGGGAAAAGAGAAAGGTTCTTAGCATACAGTAAGTATATATTAGGCAAGGGATGAGTATTTTTTCTTTTTGTTCTGAATTTAAACACCAAAAAAGAGAGCATCTGTATATACACAGCAGAATGACAGCAAGAACAAAAAAGAATTCTATATGAAACTGTGAATCTCAATTTTTTTTTACAACTTGCTATGTTTTGAAAAAAAAAAACCTAGTGAATTTTCCATGTTATTTTTTTTAACTCTTCCCTTCTGTCTTAGGATCAATACTATGTATTGGTTTTAAGGAAGAAGAGCAGTAAGGGCAGGGCAATGAGTATTGTTACTTGTCCAGGGTCACACAGCTAGGAAATGTCTGAGGACACATTTGAACCGAGAATCTCCCATCTCTGAGCCTGGCTCTTTAGCCACTGCGCCTTGTTGTCCCTCTTCTGAGCATTTAAAAAAATGTTACCAGATGGTTCTTTTTTAATTTGTCATCATCATTATTATTTTATCACTATTATTTTTCCTCCCAACAACCTCCTCCTTCCCCCCTTAAAAACCAAGGGAAACAAACAGAAAAAAAAACAACAAACAAACATCTTTTAGCAAATAAGGATAGTAAATAAAAATCAGTTCACAGAATGGCCATGTCCAAAAATGTATTTCTTTGTAACTTTTTTCCTTTCATCTTTTGGTCTGGGTAAGATGCTTCAGCATAGGGAAGTTCTCTAAAGATATGGCTCATCATTGCATTGTTTAGAAATATTTCAAAATTGTTTTTCCTTATAGTGTTGCCGTCCATAGCTAAAGTTCTCTTGGTTTTGTTCACTTGATCGCATCGGTTCATACTGTCCAGGATTCTCTGAAATCTCTTTTGTCTTAAAATTCCATCATGTTCCTATACCTCATTTTGTTCAGCCAGTTGTCTCAGAGGCAATCCATGATGTTCTCCCTTTTCAGCTTTTTTCCCTTTTCCCCTTTGGGTCCCTCTCCTCATCTTTAGAATCAAGAGATTTATTTTGCTTGTAGCATTCCTTCCTCAATATCATTCTCTTTCTTAACATTTTCCTGCATTCCCATTTGTTTCCCTCTTTCTTTTTTTAAACTTGATTTTTATTATCTTGCAAAACACATGTCCATATTGGTTGCTGTTATAAGGGCACCTTCATACAAAACAAAAACCTCAAAACAAAACCATAAATACACTGATGGGAAAGATAGAATGCTCTGATCTGCATCCCTCTGACTCCCAGCAGTTCTTTCTCTGTGGGTGGATAACATTCCCCATCTTGTCTTTGAGGCTTTTCCCAGATCATTGCACTGCTGAGAGTAGCCATATTGTTTCCTTCTTGAATCTGATGTATTTCTATACCAAACTCTGTCTGTGGGGATGTATGTGTGTGTTTCATTTTGCTTGATTCATTTAAAAGAAGAATAGTGATGTGTTGATAAATTAACAACTGATTCTCAGGGGTTGGGGGAACACACTTAAGTTTGATCTGCATTTAAAAAAAAAACCCTTTACTTTCCATCTTAAAATCAATACTGTGTATTGGTTCTAAGGCAGAAGAGCAGTAATGGCTAGGCAATGGAGGTTAAGTGACTTGTCTAGGGTCACACAGCTAGAAAGTGTCTGGAGCTAAATTTGAACCCAGGGCCTCCCATCTCTAGGCTTGGCTCTCAATCCACGGAGTCAGCTCTCTGCCCTCTTTCATCTGCATTTTTAACATTTTTCCCCATCACTTTTCTGAAGTCTAGACAATAAATAAAACAATAAGTCAAGCCTGATTCCTGAAGTGTAAGTGCACACATTGAATCATTAGCAACCCAGTTCGACAGTCCCAGCTTACCCTTGAATTAGAATGTTTCTTCCGATGTCAACTCCCATCATTCTTTCTTCTATGTACATTCAGCTCCTCAAAATCCTACTCTTTCTGAGAAATAGCAAATTCTGTTCTTTATTCTGCTTTATACAATCATATATATATGACTTCTTTTACCACCATTTTCTTTCCCCTTGTGGAGCTCATAGAAGCAATTCACACACACTCTCCCCAAACTCCTCACTTTGCCAGTACTTGTGTTTTTTTTCTTATTTAACTCCTTCATCAATCTATGAAGACAATGAAAGGTTAATGAAGGGGGCAGCAAAAGTGGTTCAGTAGCTAGAAAGCCAGGCTGAGAGATGGGAGGTCCTGGGTTCAAATCTAGCCTCAGACAATATCTAGCTGGGGCAAATAACTTAACCCCAATTGTTTAGCGGTAATATTCTTCAGCCTTGAAACGTTAAAGATAAGGATTTTTTTTTAAAGTTAATTAAGGGATCACTGAAGAGACATTTGTTCATTCTTCCTCTATTAGAATGTTTGCATTGCCTTTTCATAAAGCTCCTTCCAAAGGCTCAAATACATTTAACCTTTTAGGTATCTCAGAACTCTTGTGTTTGTATTTTTCTTTTCTTTTCATTATTTTTTTTTAAGTTTTGAGATATCTCCCTTCCTTCTCACACCAGAGAAGGAATTATTTGACAAAAAAATGTATATGTTAAAACCATGTCATGCATGCTTCTATTTATTAGTTTTTTGTCTGGAAGTGGACATTAACAGTTATTCTTCAAACTTCAAACAAAATATTGTTTTTGCTATATACAATATTCTCTTGGTTCTGCTTGTTTTGCTCATCACAATTTCATGCAGGTCTTTCCATGGTTTTAAAAAAATTAATCTGTTTGCCCTTTCTTAATACTATTCCCTCACGATCATATGCCATAACTTGTTTGGTCATTCTCCAGTTGATGGATAGCTCCTCAATTTTCTTTGTCACTACAAAGAGACCTGCTATAATCTTTTAGAACATATAGATACTTTACTTTTCCCCCTGATCAACTTGGGAAACAGACCTAATAGTGGTATTGCTGGGTCAAAGGGCATACATAATTTTATAACTTTAGGGGCATAATTTCAGATTGCTTTCCAAAATGATTGTATCAGTTCACAGTTCTACCAACAGCGTTCCCATTTTTCAACATCTCTTTATGCATTTGTTTTTTTCCCTTCTATCATTTTAGCCAATCTGATAGATGCGAGATGATATCTTAGAGTTGTTTTAATTTGCATTTTCTTAATCAGTGATGATTTAGATCATTTTTATGTGACTATATATAGCTTTGACTTATTCATCCAAAACTACTTCTTTATAACCTTTGACTATTTGTCAGAGAATGACTCATATTCTTATAATGTTAGCAAAGTTCTATATTTGAGATATGAGACCTTTATCTGAGAAACTGTCTATAAATTTTTTCCAAATTTTCTGCCTTCCTTCTAATCTTGATTACATTGTTTTATTTGTACAAAACCTCTTTAATTTAATATAATCAAAATTATCCATTTTATATTTCACAGTGCTCTCTGTTTCTCTTTAACTCATAAAATCTTTTCCTATCTATAAATCTGATAGGTAATAAATATATTTGTATTTCAAAATTCCTGCTCCTCTGTGGTCTTTTCATTAAAAAATGTTTGGCAGTCTTCTGTTCAATTCCATTCTCTCTCCCCACTCCCTATAGGATTATTATCAGCTTTAGAGTCTATTTTATTCTTAGTCGTAAGCTTATATCTTTTGCTTTTTGGAATATTTGATTCCAGGATTTTCTTTCCTTTTTGGTAGAAAATGTCTGGTCTTGTGTGATCCTGACTATAGTTCTATGGTACTTGAATTACTTTCTAGATACTTATAGTATTTCCTATTTTGGGTGAGAGCTTTGGATTTTAGCTATGACATTCCTGGAATTTTTCCTGTTTTTTTTAAAGGTAGCAATCCAGGGATTCTTTTTATTTTTACTTTGCCTTTCGTTTTTCATAAGTCTGGATATTTTCACTTAAGATTTTTCTAAAATATGGTGTTCAGTTTTCTTTTTTCCATAATAGTTTTTAGGTAGTACACTGAGCCTTAGATTATCTCTTTGACCTGCTTTCCAGGCCATTTGTTTTAATATCAGATATTTTCTTTTTTATCTTATATTTTCAGTCTTTTGATTTTGTTCTAATGTTTTTTGCTGTCTCATAGAGTCAATAATTTATTTGGTCTGTTCTGATTTTCAGGGAGTCCATTTCTTGGTTAAAGTTTATCACTTTCCTAGATTATTTATTTTTCATTTAATTATTTCCTCCAGAGTAATATTTTTAAAATCTTACTTCATTTTCCCAAGACATTTATTCAATCCTTATGAAAACCCTTTTCTTTCTTTTAGTTTTTAACTAATTATTATTAGCTGCTTCTTTTGGGGTGAATCTCTAGAGTTATAATACATTTTGATACTAGTCAATGTTTTCTTTAATTTACTTACATTTCTAGCTTTAATGACTGAAATGTGGCTTTGTGCCATAACCAAGCTCTACTCACTTTTGTTCTTTTGAGTGGAATAGTCTTGCCCAACATAGTCTTTCCCTGGGCATGATTTTGACCTGGGATCCCTGGATTCCCGTAATGGCTTCCATCTCCTGGAGTTAGCCCACCCTGTTTTCTGAGGTTTCTGGAGTTTCCAAGTTCTAAATTTTCCGGGATCTCTTAGGATAGACTATTAGAGAAATTAGAGTCCTTAACTGGTCACTTGTTGCTCCCCAAGGCTTCCTGACTTCCCTGGGGTTTTTTAGGGGAGCCTTCTGTTCTTGCTTTATTGGTACCTAGAGTCTTACAGGTTGTACTCGTTCAGTCTCTGGTCATGCTGGGAGGCTACCCTGCACTAGTTCTAGATAGGATGGAGGGATAACTAGGTGGTACAGTGAATAGAGCACTGGGTGAGACTCATCTTTCTGAGTTCAAATCTGGCCTCAAACACTTATTAGCAATGTGATCCTGGGCAAGTCATTTAATCCTGTTGGCCTCAGTTCTTCATCTGTAAAGTGAGCTGAGAAGGAAACCACTCCTGTGTCTTTGCCAATAAAACCCCCAATGGGGTCACAGAGAATTTGACACCACCAAAATGATGGAGCAACGTGATGGAGGGGCCCCTTTTCTTATTGACTGTGGGCTTCTTGCTAGCTTTTTTTCCCCTTCTGGCAGCTTAAGGATAAAAGAAGGCACTTTGAGTCACTTTTCTTTGGATGTCTAGATCATATTTTTGTCTGGTGCCAACTTCAGGTCTTACCTGGAGTTTTCCTCATTCAGGCAGCCACTAGAAAGGAGTCTAAAGAGTCCTTTCTATTCTAATGCTGCTATTATCTTGGTTAATGTGAAAGTAGAAGATGCTACAGTTTCATTCGAATTAGTGAGTAGAAAGTAAATCCTTTTTAACCCTATCCTAAGTAAAGATTTTGTATTTTATGAGAATTGCATTACATTCCAGTCCCGACTCTGATTCACTAGACTGGCCTTATCTATCCATTGGGCTACTTAGCTACCCCTTCGTTCACAGTTTTTAAAGCACTTTCCTCAAAAGAATCCTCTGTGACAAGTATTACAAATTCAAGATGAGGACAGAAAAGTTAAACAACTTACAGATAGTCACATAACTGAAATTTAAACTCTGCCCTGCTGGCTTCAAGTTCACTGCTCTTCCCACTATGCCACACTCCTTTCTAAAATATGGACGAAAGCACTGTATAGTCATTCATTTAGAGAGGATTTATTATATGGCAACTGTATGCCAGGCATTGCACTAAGTGTTGGGGAGAGACACTAAGACAGTCCCCCCTCTCCCTCCTCCAAAGTCCCTGGCTCAAATGGATTTCTATTGGAAGGAAATAACTTATACACATATAAATACCACAAATATACGAAAACACTTAATTTTGGGAGGGGATGGCACTAATAACTGGAGAGACTCCAGAAAGACTTTATATAGTGGAGACAACCCTTGGGATGAATCTTAAAGGAAGAGATAACAGGTCTAAAAGGCAGAAATGAGGAGGGGGTATATTTCAGAAATGGGACATTCCGTTCAGAAGCTTGGAGGAGGAAGATGAGATGCCATGAGTGAGGACCAGCAAGAAAGCCAGTGGGACAGGAGAAAGGTAGAAGGGATGAAGGTACCCAGAACAGGGGGCACGCTATTAAAAAGAGGGCTTATGTTCTAATGGAGAAAGGCAATATATAAAAAGAGGCTGAAAAGGGGAGGGTGCAGGGAAGAGATGCAAGTATCCAGCAAAATGGGTATGCTATGGGGGCAGCTGGGTGGTTCAGTGGATTGAGAGCCAGGCCTAGAGATGGGAGGTCCTGGGTTTCAAATCTGGCCTCAGATACTTCCTAGCTGTGTGACCCTGGGCAAGTCACTTGGCCCCCATTGCCTAGCCCTTACCACTCTTCTACCTTGGAGCCAATACTCAGTATTGACTCCAAAATGGAAGGTAAGGGTTTAAAAAAATTTTTTTTAAATGGGTATGCTATGAAAATTTCTGAGAGCTAGGCATGCATTTTATTAATGCACATAAACTACAAGCATTTTATTAAATTTTTACTATGTGTCAGGCACTGTGTGGTAGACTATGGAAATGGTCTGACTGCAAAAGTGATGAAATAACTGTCACTGGAGGTTTTCCAGAAAAGATTAGATGACCACTTTTTGGAGATGTAGTAGGGACTCTTGCTTCAGGTGACTGTGAGAGTAGGCCACCTCTGAGGTCCCTTCCAATTCTTGATTTAAAAAAAGCCATTTGTCTTTTATCTTAGAATCCATACAGGGTATAGGTTCCAAGGCAGAAGAGCAGTAAAGGCTAGGCAGTTGGGGTTAAGTGACTTGCCCAGGGTCACACAGCTAGATAGTGTCTGAGGTCAAATTTGAACCCAGGACCTCCCATCTCTAGTCCTGGCTCACTATCCATTAAGCCAATTAGTTGCCCCTCAGTTCCTGATTTCTTTTCTTTTCTTTTCCTGATTTGATTCTTTTCTCTGTTGGAGGTGTCTCAGTTTTCTGATCACTTGATGAGAATTATCATGAGGTCTTCCTGAAAAGATTTGCTTCACTTCCTGAAATAGCCCCCAATGGAGAAATGTCCTTGTTCATAACATCTGGACTAGTCCTTCCTCATTCACCCAGGGAACCAGGAACAGGCTTGAGTCTAAGGAAAAAGGGAACCAAAATTAGGGAGTTTAAGGAACTCAGCCTGGGTCTCATGGCCGGGGAAAGCAGGATTGAATCTCCACCCTGATTTGCTTTCTATCCTTTGCCTGCCTTCACCTGTTAGGATTACTTGGGAGCTTCGTGGATTCCATCTTCATAGCTTCTCTTCCATCATTCCCCAGTTCTCCATTCACAGGCTCAGGTCCTCATTGCTTCTCACTTAGACTATTGCCTCCTAATGGGTCTTCCTGGTTGGAGTCTCTCCCCTCTCCAAGTCACCCTTCACATAGCTGCCAAATAAATATTTCTAAAGCAATGGCCAGGCCCTGTTACCCATCTAATCAAGAAACTATTTTCGACAGTATTTTTCTTCTTTCCTCATGTTAAAGTTAGTTCAATACCTGCCTTGGATTTCTTTAGTACACAGCGATTCATGAAAGTGATTTCATGAAATAATTTAATGAAATGATTAGGGGGGAAAAAGAAACTATTTTCTCTAAGATAAAACTCAAACTCCTCCGTTTTACATTTAGATTCTCTCACAATGCGGTGGCAACCTCTCTTTCCAGCCTGATTTCACATTACTCATCCTTGCACATTCTACATTTCAGCCAAACTCCAAAACCTCCAAATGTCAAGAGAAATTGAGAAAGCTCCCTAGCACTTTGGGTAGGTCTCCTGTGAGGAACCTTGTGGGAAAATATTAACCAGAGTCAAAGAGGATAAGCAGGCACAGGGTGGTGCAGTCTATATCACTGAAGGGAAAATTTACCTTGATAATATCACAAATTCATTTGAGTATTTGAGAAGATTTTGCATTTACTTATCTGAGCCATTGTGGTTCCCTCCCAATAGAAGCTCCTTGAAGTCAAAGACCATTTCATTTTTGTCTTTGTGTTCCCTTACATAGTACCTGTTGAATTTAATTAAAGCTAAGCATTGTGGTTCCTATAGAAACTGCTATTTTGGAGAAGCCAGAGAGAAGTTTCATGGCTGGTATTGGGTGGAAAGGAGAATTATGAGGAAGTGTGGGTGGGGACGTTTTCTAGCCACAGCCATGGAGAACTTTTGCAATGGAATTGTTTTTGAAAATTGCTTGCCCCATGATGACTAGATGAGGAACTCATAGAAATAGGTTCAATATCCCCAAAGCCAATTTCTCAAGTCTTGTTCCAAGGGGGCAGGGCCGATTAGGAAAGAGCAATGTCTTAAGGCAGGAAGGAGAAGAAGGAATATGTGTGGTGTGATAGATTGCATGCTTAGAGTCAGGAAGATCTAAATTCAAAGGCTGCCTCAGCTCTCTCTCTAACATGTGAATACAGTTACTTAGCCTTAATTTCTTCTCCTGCAAAATGGATTAGCCAAAGCCTATCTTAATGAATTATTGTGGGATTCTGATGATAATGTATGTACAGCAAGTCTGAATGGAGCAGAGCTCATCTGGAAATAATAATAAAAATAATAATAGTGATATTTACATATTATGATGTAGCATTTGATTTCTGGGGACATCTTCTATTACTGTCATCTTTTTAGTACATCTGAAATAATGGTCTTTACAGATTTCTGGGAGATCTGCTTTTCTGATCCAAATTATTGGTGATTTCTTTTCCTAAAATGGCTTAAAAAGAATCTTAGTCTATGGACCTGTAGGACAACTTCACAATCCCCTCTCAGGAGACGGAGATACTTTCCAGGATCTGATTCTACATACAAGTACATATATAATCTGATGGTAACACAAAATAACGTTCCAATGCAGTGTATAGTCTTTTACGACAATAATAGACTTGATATAGGATGTATGACTAAGTTAATCATTTAAGAATGCATTATAAGCCACCCAAGTACACGTATACACATATATGTATATGTATAAATTATAACAAGTTCCTGATTGAAGATCTAGTGGAGGTGGCTTATATCCTTTAAGCATGTAGGTCAGGTGAAACAATATTGCAGTTACCCACCATCTGCCATGACTATAGAAAGTTGTCATACACCCCCAAAAAGCGGGGGGGGGGCAAGAGTATGGCAAAAAGGGGAATGTAATCCCTTAGTCTGGTTTCTATTCTATACAGGAGTCATAGAGATAGCAAGCCAGAGTCAGAGCTAAGTGAGAATACTCTCTTAAAAAGTGACATCCTACCAGGCTGAGTCAGAAGAGTCCCAACTCAGTCTTTGCTGAAAAGTCACTTTTCTTTTTTTTTTTTTAAACCCTTACCTTCCATCTTAGAATCAATACTGTGTATTGGTTCCAAGGCAGAACAGTGGCAAGGGTAGGCAATGGGGGTCAAGTGACTTGCCCAGGGTCACACAGCTGGAAAGTGTCTGAGGCCAGATTGGAATCCAGGATCTCCTGTCTCTAGGCCTGGCTCTCAATCCACTGAGCTTCCCAGTTGCCCCCATGAAGAGTCACTTTTCTGACTCTCCCCTTAGATAACTCTCCCCACCTTGGCACTGACATAATATCACTCCCACAGGAGTTGTTGACATCCATGAACATTAGCATTGCTCAGTGGCTTGTTAGCACATCCTTTATAGTTTACCCACAATCAGACTTAAACATCAGTTATAGTCTCATAAGATTTATTTACTAATAGCACGTTTCAATAGTCTAAGCTTTGGGGTATGCAATGTTGTTGGGACATTGTCAACTGGTCTTTTAATACCAAATATCAGGTGTAAATCCATAAACAAATTAAAAATCATGTTTAAAACTAACAAAACATAATAAGAGAAGAAAACATCAAAAGGAGAATCACTTCTCAAGCCCTATTTAACAATGTAATAGTTAAACATATGCATTTTAAAGAAATAGAATGATTACTTAGAAGTTAAAGCCACTATATCTCTAACATGGCCATCATTTTCAGAAGGCATATACATAAGTTTTTCCCCTGATGAAAACTTGGCATAAACTCTAGTATTAGAAAAAGACAGGGCTACCCCACATCAATAAATATAAAGGACTGGTTTTACATGAGAACAATGAATCTAAGAATCCTTTTCTCTAGTTTTGGTGGTAGTGGGAGTAGTTAGTAACACTTGGAAGGGACTTTACCAAGCAGGCTGAGGACCACTAGCACACTGAAAATTCTTTATATACACCTAATCTCTGGCATATGGATCATGGAGTGAGAAGTCCAAGGATCCTACTTGTACTGCTGCCCCCAACTCATTAGGTTCACATAATCTGAACTGTAATTCCTGTATATAAGAAGCCACAGAGATGTCTCCCCCATTAGAAATGTATATGCAGGGGGCAGTTGGGTAGCTCAGTGGATTGAGAGTCAGGCCTAGAGACGGGAGGTCCTAGGTTCAAATCCAGCCTCAGACACTTCCTAGCTGTGTGACCCTGGGCAAGTCACTTGACTCCCATTGCCCACCCTTACCATTCTTCCACCTATGAGCCAATACACAGAAGTTAAGGGTTTAAAAAAAAGAAAAAGGGCAGCTGGGTAGCTCAGTGGAGTGAGAGTCAGGCCTAGAGACAGGAGGTCCTAGGTTCAAACCCGGCCTCAGCCACTTCCCAGCTGTGTGACCCTGGGCAAGTCACTTGACCCCCATTGCCCACCCTTACCAATCTTCCACCTATGAGACAATACACTGAAGTACAAGGGTTAAAAAAATGTATACAAGAGGAAAGAGGTTTGGCCTGAATAGAAGGATCTTCAAAAAGTATTTCAAATGGCAAGACATGTAGATCTCCCCTGAGTCTGCTGTGCAGGTAAAATAGGGTTAAGGGGAGAATCTTAGGTCACTTCAATAAGTCTCAGTGCTTAGTTTGCCAGTTATGGTTTTAAGCTCACTATTCATATGTTCGACTTGTCCTGAGCTCTGGGGATGAGAAAGTGTATGGAATTTGGAAATAATTCCCAAAGAAGAATAAATCTGTAGTAAAACAGAATCAGTAAAATGAATGTCCTTATTAGAATAAAGATGTGCCGGTGGACCAAATCAGGGAACAATCTGCCTCAATAGCACTTTAGCAACAAAAATCACTGTGGCCTGAGGTCCAGGGATTGAAGTCCACTATTAGCTTCATTTTCACCACACACCATGGTACCCCTCGAGGGAATTGTAGTCATTGTGGGAAATGCCAGAGGAATCATGATTTTGACAGTTTGGAAGAGGGTGTGTTGAAAATGAAGGGATGGAGGTAGGATGGTAGGATGGATGGGAGAAAGGAGAGAGGAAGCTAGAGGAAGGGAAAGGAAGTAGCAGGCCCAGCCCCAACAAGGGGAATTGACCAGAGCCCTCCAATGAATGATCTGGGAGCAACTTTAGGGTTTGAATAACTAGGTTTTATTCAATATTTATATTTAAAGGGAAAGGTCTAGGGAAAACTAGGAGGTAGGAAGAAAGGGAAAAAGGCACCAAAAGAGAGATCAGGGTCTCAGGGTAGAGAGAAGAGCTTCCAGAGTAGAGAGAGCTGTTTCCCTGGTCAAGAGAGCAGACCCTCCTGGGTAGAGAGAGAGAAGAGCTCAGGGTCGAGAGCGCCCAGCTAGCCTCCAAGATAGAGAGAAAAGGTGCCAAACTTTCCCTTTTATACTTTCCCTGACACCTCCCCCAAAGGAAGCAGGAGGTGTCAGAGGAAGTTGTAGCAGAGAGTCCTGGGAGACATAGTCTTCCAGGGCTTACAATAATTTCAGATGACACAATGGTCAGCATCATGAGAAACACAAGCCCTGTTGGAGTCTCTGGCATTCCATTTTCTATTTCTAAACTCCTGATTCTTCCTCCTACAATTTATTGCTACATAAACTAGCCTACTGCAGAAAAAATAATATCTTGACCTTCTAGATTTGGGGATGTTATAGTCAGAGTCTTCTCATAAGGGAGCTTTGAGTTCCACAACTTGTGTTAAAAGAGGAGTCAAGCTATCTCTCTTTCTCTCTCCTGTTTAATCTTTCGTAATTTCTCCTTTTTAGCTTTTTTCCTTTTCTTTTCTTTCACATCCTTCAAAAACAGATATAGCTCCACATATCAACTGTTCTATATTCATAATAGCCCAGTCTGGACAATACTTGTGAAAATATTCTTTTATTTTGGGGAAGGAGTGGTTCACAAAAATGATGAAAAAAGGGGCAGAGGAATGAGGAGTAGCGTCTGTTAAGAAATAGCTTCAAGGGGGCAGCTGGGTAGCTCAGTGGATTGAGAGTCAGGCCTAGAGATGGGAGGTCCTAGGTTCAAGTCTGGCCTCGAACACTTCCCAGCTGTGTGACCCTGGGCAAGTCACTTGACCCCCATTGCCCACCCTTACAATTCTTCCACCAACGAGCCAATACACAGAAGTTAAGGGTTAAAAAAAAAAAAAAAAAAAAAAAAAAAAAAGAAATAGCTTCAGGATGGCTGTCTCCTGACTTCCATTTCCCAAATGGCTCCAGTGAGGGCTAGGGAAAGATACCTGGGTATTATAGTAACCATCCCACATGGCAGCTGACTAGGCAAGTGTGCACCTGGATTCCTGCTTCCTCTGTTTATTCTTTCCTGATCTTAGGTGAATGACTAGCCTGAGGACCCTTTGAGTTCAAAAAATCTGGAGCTGAATGGCAGCAGTAGAAGAATCTCTGAAAACTCTTGGGGCACTCCTTTTTCTTTTTCTTACCTTCCATCTTAGAATCAATGCTATGAAGAGTGGTAGGGCTAGGCAATGGAAATTAAGGAATTTGCCTAGGGTCACACATTTGAAAACAGGACCTGCCATCTCTAGGCCTGGCTCTCAATCCACCAAGCCATCTAGCTGCCCCTTTCTGGGGGCACTCTTGGAGAGAGGATGGCCACCACAAGAAAAGGACTATTCCAAACCTGTCCCGGTAAATAGTTGTTCCAACAGTGCCTCATCCAAAAGAAATGTAAAATGTCTGATTAAGTCTTGTAAAATTGCCATATGTTCTCCTGAGTTTTAAATATTAGCCTCCCCAGGAGACTATTCTGTTGTTGTTCACTTGTTTCAGTCATGTTTGACTTCTCATGAACCCATTTGGGGTTTTCTTGGCAAAGATGTTGGAGTGATTTTCCATTTCCTTTTCCAGCTGTTTTTACATATGAGGAACTGAGGCAAAAAGGGTTAAATGACTTATCCAGGGCCATCCAGCTGGTATCTGAGGGCACATTTGATGCTACATCTGTAGGGACCATCCTTCTCATCCAGACTTTTTATCTTTCTTAGTACCTAGTACAATAATCTGTACAAAGATGCTTTCTGGGTCAACAAATATACAAATGATTGCAGACCTAGGGTTTTATTGGTGTAGGGAGCCTAATAAAGAAACTCTCAATGAAAGGAAAAAAAATCCATCCAGCTGGTAAGTGTCTGAGGCCAGATGAGTCTTCCTGACACCAGGCCCAGCACTCTTTCCATCATGATACCTCGTGTAGTAAGGACTATAAATTGTCACTGAAACCTGCTAATGTGCGATATGAGTCTTTAGAGCTGAGTATTTCTTTTTGTATGTATGAATAAATATCTACCCTATGCCTGATTTGTACTGTGCACTGGGTCCCTCTTTTTACTTCCTCAATTTTTGAGAACTTTACCACTTGTGATCTGTAATTTAATCAACTATAATTAAAAATATCCTGGGGACCTGGGATGGATGCACTTAAGAAACCTGAATGTGAAGAAAAGGGAGTCTAACCCTCTCTAATTAGAGAGAAGGTAAACCCAGTTCACAGAGGTGCCTAGGATTGGAGAGAAACAATACCCGAACACCTGGGTCCAAATAGGACTTCAGATACTTCCTAGCTGTGTGACCCTGAGCAAGTCACTTAAACCCCATTGCCTAGCCCTTATGGCTTTTCTATCTTGTAACCATTACATAATATTGATTCCAAGATGGAAGATAAAGATTAAAAAAAAAATGGAATGCCCCAGGAATCTCCAGAGACTCTTCCCCTTTTGCCATTCAGCTCCAGCAGAAATTCCTCCAGGCTAGATATGTAAGAATATGATCAAGATCCATTATAATTATTATGGGAGCCTTTCCATGATAATAGGAGATCTCCCAGAAGAAGTAGCCTTGTAGAGGCTTGCAGAAGCAAAGGTGGGGAGGAGAAGGGTAAGGAGAAGTATCCTTGTCCTTTGAGAAACGTTGGGGAATTTCCAGACAGATCACTCAAAAGATACTCATAGCCATGTGAAAGTCATGCCCCTTTCCTAAAGGGTCATTTAGTTGTTGTTCCTTATGTGTGCCTATGTGCGCCACCAGGGAATGGTCTCTCACATCCGCACCCCTAGCCTAGCGTTGTGTTCTGCCCACGGTAGGTGCTTGTTCGTCAAGTTAAATACCCTCTGACTTACCTATGCGTTGTAGTTAACCTTAAGTAAGTTTATTAAAGGCCATTTTAAAGGACCTGACTGTGGAAGGCCCTCTGCTCTACGCACTGGGGACACAGACAAAAAACACACCATCTGTCCCTGCCCTCAAAGAGTTTAGAGTCTCCTGGGTGTGAAGTGGTATTAGATTCCTTGCTGAAAATTAAAGTGACTTGCCCAGGGTCACACAGCTGTGTGTTTTGTTTTTTTAACAAGGTTTGGAGTCCAATTCAGACAGGTCTGATTGGTTGATACTTACTAAATACTTTTTGATCTCATACTCAGGAAGATACCAGTTAACTAGAAAACAGCAAACTTCATAGCCTGGAAGATTTCATGAATTATTAATTTAAAATTCCAGAAATGGAGCGTTCTAGAGAAGGGACAGGACAGAAGGGTCTAAAAGCCTAGGCTGAAGGAAAGAACTTGCATGGCCATTAGTGACTTATTGGATAAAGAAAAACTAGGATGAAAACTATAATAGAAAGGGGCAAATATGTACAAATGTAAGTAAATACAAGTCATTTGAATAGGGAAAGAATATTAAAAACTGGAAAGATGAGGGAAGGTTTCACAGAAGAGGTGGCATAGGAACCGAGACTTAAAGGAAAAAGATTCTGAGGGGCCGAGGTAGGAAAAGAATGTGTTTTAGACCTCGTACAAATGCACGGTGGTAGGAGATGGAATTGTGAAGAATAGCTAGTAGTCCTGTTTGCCTGAAATGGGAGAATCCTAGCATTGCAAATTTAGAACTGGAAGGCACTTTTGAGGTCTGATAATCCAAAGACTTTATTTTGCTGATGAGAAGATTGAGGTTCAGAGATGTTAATTGACTAGTTTAGTGTCACATAAATAGTAAGAGAAAACTAGAATAGTTATTTATGTCTTCTGACTTTAAATATAATTTTTGGTTTGTGGAGGGGAATAAAGTAAAACGAGTGGAAAGATAGGTGGGAGCCAGATTATGGAAACTCTTAAATGTGGTGCATATGCAGTGGTCTCCCCTTATCCAAGGTTTCACTTTTTATGGTTTCAGTTACCCTTGGTCATTCTGGGGGAAAGAAGGAGGCAGGAGGGGGGCTGCTGCAGAATGATGGAGGGGGCTGGCACATGGTTCAAGGACAAGTGGAAGCTGGACCAGGCACAGATGGAAGACAGACCCATGGATGGTAGGCAGTAGGGTGGGGAGAGTGGGGCAAAAGTCTCCTCTTTCTATGCAGGAGGTCTGCCAGCTGATGCCATCTCTCTGCAATCGGTTTTTCTGTTTTCCCTTGGAGGATTTGGTTTTTGGGTTTGCGTGTGTTTTTTGTTTGTTTGTTTTTTGTGAGGTTATGTTGAGCAGCTGTTGAGCTCTGAGTTCAGGGCAGGAGCAGGAAGAGAGCACAGCACTATGCAATAAAGTTAACATAGGTGTTAAAAATTAAAGGGAGAATTGTCCTTGGTTTTAGGCATTCACTGGGGGGTCTTGGAAAATATCCCCCACAGATAAGTGTGTCTGGGGGTCTGTTATACAATACTGCAATGTAATTTTTATTATTGTTGTATTTAAAGTTGGCAATATCTTACTGTGTGTTTAATTTCTCAATTAGATTTAATTATACATATGTACAAGAAAATCACATTATATATGGGATCAGTTTCAACCACCCACAGTAGGTCTTAGAACATATCCAGTGGGGTGGGGGAGCGGGATACTGCATTTTCTCCTAGAAATAACAGAGACTCCCAAAGGTTCTTGAGCAGAGTAATAGCATGGAGAGACCATGCTATAGGAGATTTGTTGGCAGATGTGTGAAGGATCAACTAGAGAGAGGACAGATTGGAAGGAGGAAAGGAAATTCAGAATTTATTGTGAAAGTCTATTGAGTTGGGAAGAGAACTGGAACAAAGTTGGTGTTTGGGTGAGTGGAGAAAAGGGACAAAGGCCATAAAGGGCAAGAGAGAGATATTATTAGGGGCATCAATGAGACATGGAAGAAGAATCAACAAGACTTGGCCATTGGTTAGATAATAGAAAATTCAGAATAGATGAGAGGCCATGCCAGGATCAACCTTCCCAGTGAACTCTGGGGCAAGTTGAGTTCTACTTTAATGGTGACTGCTTAGAACTGTGATCTGTGAGAAAAGCTTCTCCTTTTTTTTTTTTTTTTTAAATTCAAAGATATTTTATTTTCCCAATTAAATGTAATAATGATTTTCAACATACGTTTTCCAAAATTATAAAATCCAAACTGTCTTCCTCCGTCCCTTCCCTCTCCTGCACTTGGAGATGATAAACAATTTAATTTGGGCCATACGTGTATTATTGTGCAAAACGCACTCCCATATTGGTCAATGTTGAAAGAGCACACTCATATGAAACCAAAACTCCCAAACAAAACTGAAAATACACTGATGTGAAAGAGTCTGCTTTGATCCATATCCAGCCAACTCTACAGTTCTTTCTCTGCAGGTGGAGAGCATCCCCCATCATGAGCCTTTCAGGATTGTCCCAGATCATCACGTAGCTGAGAGAAGTCAAGTTTTCACAAATAACCATCGTCCAATATTGCTGCTATTGTGTACAATGTTTTCCAAGTTTTGCTCATTTCACTCTGCATCAATTCATGTAGATCTTTCCAGCTTTTTCTGAAATAATCTTGCTTATCATTTCTTATAGCAAGAGAAGTTTCTTAAAGATACCTGCCATCCAAGAACCATAAGGAAAGCTAGAAAGTTTAGTTGAGACACCATCCTTGTCCTCAAAGAATTTACAGGTCTCATGGAGGGTAGAGGAGAGTAAAGAAGAGAAAACAATTTAAATAATTCTAATGTACAATGGTTCTTTTTTTTTTTTAATATAAAGGTATTTTACTTTACCAATTACATATAATAATCTTCCATATAAGTTTTCTGAAGTTATAAGATCCAAACTGTTTTCCTTCTTCCCTCCCTTTTCCCTTCCCAGAGACAATGAGCAATTTGATCTGGGTTATAGGGTATTATCATGCAAAACATAATTGATTCATTATTTCAATGTATTTTTCATTGTAGTTCAGTCTTTTGGGTCCTGTCTAACTCTTCATGACCCAATTTGGGATTTTCTTGGCAAAGTTACTGAAATGGTGTGCCTTTTCCTTCTTCAGCTCATTTTACAGTTGAAATTGAGGCATATAGAGGTTAAGTGACTTGTCCAGGATCATAAAGTTTGTGTCTGAGGAAAGATTTGAACTCAGGTCTTCCTGACTCCAGGCTTGGTGCTCTATCATTTGTGCTACCTAGCTGCCCATTTCAATGCCTAGTTGATCTTATTGCTATGGTTATTTCCTCTTTTGATGCAGAATATATTCATCCAAGATACACATAACAAAATTTTACATAATAAATTTGTTAGAGAATGGCGGAATAAAATGCTATACATCTTCCACTTTATTTCCTTTGCAAGATTTTTATTGTGTGTGACATATATGTCTTCTATCACAACATGAGCAATATAGAATTTTGTCCTGGAAATGCAAAATTTGTATTGGAAATATATATTGCATGAAAACATTGATAAAACTCCTATCAGACTATTTACTGCCTTGGGGAGAGAGAAAAAGAGAAAGGGAGAAAATCTGAATCCTAAAATGTCAGAAAACAATTGTCAAAAATTGTTTCCACGTGTAACTAAAAAATTAAGAAATTAAATTAAGAAAAAATAAATTACAAATTAAGGGGAAAAAAAAGAAAGTGCTGTGTGTAGGGTGAACATTAGAGGTGGGGATGACTTCCTGCAGCTAGGCAGGAATTCTTAAAGATCTAGGGGGTTTTAATGGGCTGCAAGTTCCAGGTGAGCCAGCAATATGATGTAGAAGCCAAAAAGGTAACACTATCTTAAGCTACTTCAACAGAAACATAGAATCCTGATTTTTAAGTCATTTCCAAACCATCACATCTGCACTCTTGAAAAACTACTCATGTCCCTTCAATTAGAACTTGGACTCTGACTTTGGGACACTGGGATCTCATAGGGGACCTTTCACTTTATTTTGTCCAGAACTAGGCCACTACAACACTTCTTAGCCATTCCCAAAGCATGCCATCACACCTGTGCCCTACCCCCTTCCTAGCTTCCCTTGAAACTCAGTGGATAGAGGGCAGAGCCTGGAGTCATTGATTCAAAAAGTGAGATATGAATCTAACTTTGCTCAGCCCTATTCAGACAATATTTGGAATACTGTACTGGATCCCAGATATCACTTAAAAAAAAAAGTTGATATATTGGAGCAGACTAAAAAAAGGAAAATAAGAATTGTGAGAACAATAGAGGCCTTAATAGTATGAGGACTGGAGGCGATGTTGGAGAAAAGACTGAGAAGGATATGATAGCTGTTTTTAAGAATTTATTGAATAGAATATTCTTCTATTCTATTGGAATAAAAGAAAGGCTAGATTTCTTTGGCTTGGCCTCTATAGGACACAATTAGGATCTATGAGTTCAGTCCCAAGTACTTCAATTGTCCAGCAGTGGAATGGGGTGGAAGACAGTGAGTTCTCCATTATTAATAGTATTTAAGCAGAGGTCAATCACTTCTCCAAGATGTAGAAAGAAAGGAACTCATAGGATTAGGTCATCATGGAGGTCCTTTCCAAATCTAGGATTGAATGCTAAGGAAACTGAGAAGGAAAAATTAGAGAGGTAGGAAGAAAGGTTTGAGAGAAAAAAAGCTCCTAAAGTCAAGGGAGGAAAGGAAATCTAGAAGTGTGAGATTAACAGTATTAAATGCTCCAAATGTGTTGGGGGAAAATACAGGCCATGAAAATAGGCCATTGGGTTGGATGGTTATGTAGCTACTGGTGATCTTTGAGAAGGTAATTTCAGGAGAGCTATGAAGGACAAGGTCTCAGGAGAGGTTGAGTGATGAGGAAATGCTTAGAGACTAGGTTCAATTTTTTTATTTTTCTCCAGAAGTTTGCTAGCAAAAGGATGAGCTGATATATAGGTGAAGTAGAAGATCAAGAACATTTTTTGAGAGAGAAAGAGAGAGAGAGACAGAGACAGAGACAGAGACAGAGAGACAGAGAGAGAGACTGACTGACTAGAGGTCCATAAAAAGAAAAGAAGATTGATAAACAAGATGAGAGAGAAGCAGAGACAGAGAGAGACAAAGAGAATGAAGGTCCATGAGAAAGAAAAGAAGATTGCTAAAGGATTGAGGAGTCAGGATACCACTTCTGCTGTGACAGAAGGGAAGGAGGAAGTGAGGAGGAAGACTGAAACAAATTTAGGCATGGAGGGGATTTGAAAAAGCTCTTCTCCAGTGGCCTCTGGCTTCTTTGTGAACAAGAAAATTTAGATCATCTGTTTTAAGTAGATGGTGGAAGGTGTGCAGTTGAGGACTTTTGTAGAAAGGAAAGCAGCCTCTCTAGTGAATGAACTGTGAATGACCCAGAAGGATAGTCAGGAAGCAGTAAGGACCTAGCTGAGATTATACACTATAAATTTTAAGTGGATAAAAATAGCTCAATTTGATGATTTTTCTCCAAGAATTCTCAGTAACCTAGGAATAGAATTTGAGAAACCTCCAGAAATCTCCAACCTACTGGAGGTTAATAAAGGGTCAATCAAATAGTCAATGAACAAGGATTTATTAAGTCCCTAATATGTGCTGGGCACTGTGTTGAGCACTAGGGTTAAGACTGAATATTTGCAGGTTGAGAACAGCAGAAGTTTGAGGGGGTTAGAGATTCTAAGGTAGCAACAAGTGCATGATGAAGATGGTCAGACAGGAGTTTGAGGTTTGGTTAGAAGTAAATGAAGCTAGAGATATCGAGATGGACTGGTAGAATAGAGTTGGGTCAAGAAACCAAAGGTCACAACAAAAATAAAAGGCAGGGTTTGTGTGCCTTGGAGAGACTTGGAGAGGTCAAGAAGAGCCTCCAGTTACCAATCTGGAGAGTGTTTTCCAAGAGGACTGTAATGTCTTTGTTTGGATAGATCAAGCTTTCTTTTCCTTCTTGGTACTCAGGAAAGACTTATCCCATCTCTGATACTCTCCCCAGAACCAGAACCTAAGTCTCCCGGTCCTCCCTAAAGTGTTCCTTCTCCTCTTCTTTGGGCTTATTCTACAGAATAAGCCATTTTGGCTTACAGGCAAATGCCCCGCCATATGCTAAGCTAAGGTAAAATTATAACAGAGACTGAGTTTATTTTCTTCTTTCCCTATACCAACCAACATGACAGATGTTCCAAGCATGCCTTCTCCAATTAGCAACTCCTTCTCCTCCATGAAAACCCATCTGTCTTATGTCCTAGTTCCATAGGTAATACTAAATGTTGAGAGCCTGGGTGTTTGGGGGGGGGGCATTGTATCTATGATTTCACAGGGATAGGGAACTTCCAGATGAAGAAATTCCCTCTATAATGCTTATACCATTTCACCCTGGAGAACTGTGTTCTAATTTGTCCTTTATCATTAGTTCATGGAACCAGTTTGGGTTGATCTGGGACCCAACTGTGGACACAATGGAGTAAGGAAATAAAGCATTATAATGTGCTACTATGTACTAGGCTCTGTGTGTAAGGTTTTTACAAACATTTCACTGGACAAAGAAGAGTACATGAAAGTAGTTTTTAAGATTTTGTCAGGGATTTCTTGAGTTCCCTTCTAGGGAACTCCTTGCTGACTGCTTTTAATTGCCTTTCTGCTCCAGGTTTGGGAAATGTATTTTTAGTAAAATGGCTGGTTTTAGATTGCTCTATTGCATCACATATGAAATGTTTGTTGACTAGGACAATTGTAGAAATGGTACCTGGCGGGCAGGCTGCCTTGCCATTTTTTGCTGGTGTTGGGATGACTTTTATTGTGCAAAGTAGCTCTGTGTTCATCTCTGCAATCACTTCTCTGCTTGGCATCAGGGTGATCAGTCTTTTTTTTTTTTTTTAATTTTAAACCCTTAACTTCTGTGTATTGACTTATAGGTGGAAGATTGGTAAGGGTAGGCAATGGGGGTCAAGTGACTTGCCCAGGGTCACACAGCTGGGAAGTGTCTGAGGCCAGATTTGAACCTAGGACCTCCTGTCTCTAGGCCTGGCTCTCAATCCACTGAGCTACACAGCTGCCCCCATGGTGATCAGTCTTAAGAGAACTTACCCTTTAACTTTGGGACTCTAACGCTGGCACCACTACCACTGTCATCATGGTTGCATTTGCTAGCTATGGAAATACTTTACAAAATTCACTGAAGATTGCCCTGTCCATTTCTTCTTCAATATCTCTGAGATGTGATACCATTTATATGCCTATTGATCGATCTTGCCAGGAGCCAGGAGATATCACATCCACTTACCATTGGTTTGCCATCATCTACCTGATCTTTTTTTTTTTTTTTTTTTTTTTTTTTTTTAGTCCTGACTGTGTTTGGCCTCTCCCTGGCAGGTTGGACTGTGTTGGTGGGTGTAGGGGCATTCATCTTATTTCTATTGCTTGTGGTCCTGGTCATCAGAGTCCTCCAAGCCCACCACCCTTAACTTCTCCCTAAAAAGCTACAAAACTGGGACTTCTTTCTTGCCCCTGTGGACGTGATCCCTGTAGCCCTGGGATAAGCTGGTGTATCTCCTTATACCCAGCAATTTTGCAGCTGCTGTTGCCCTGTCTACTGCTGGATGTGTTGTATGCTATGCAGATGCCCCCAGAGTAACCACTAGAATAAGTGCTTCAAACCCATTGAAGATCAGGAAGAGGCCAAGAGAATCTCTACCAAAGTCTCTGAGATTGAAGTCATTAAACTCATTATTTACAAGTCCAGTCTAGGGCCCAGGCACGAGAGGAAGACCCAGAAGACCAAGTTGCATAATGGAACCCTTGCATTCTAGCAGCTCAGATGTTCTCTCTTTGCTTTCATAAGGCCTCCCTCTAAGAGACAACAATCTTCACTTGCCTTCCTACCAGCCTCATCTATCTCTTCTCTCTTAAGACCCTCTCCAATATTCCTACCTTATCCCACCTAACTAGGCTCTACTAATAATTTCCAAGTTCCAAAGAGTATGTAGGAAATGGTAATATAGTTTAAAGAAGAACTAGCCCATTCCCCAAATTCCCTGTCACTCCATTTGGGATCATATGGATCCTCACCCTGACCTTCTACTATGTATATCATTCTTCCTAGACAGATAATGATGCTTTCTATATGTAGAGTCACTGCATTGTACTGCTTTTTCATAAATTATAATGTAACTAACCTGTATGATTCTGGTTTTATATCACTCACCTTGAGAAACAAGAAAGTTATTATATGTGAAATATCTACATATATTATATGTGAAATATCTAAAGCCATCATAAGCAAAAATAATTGTATATTTTATGATACCTTTTAAATTTGTCCCCATCACACTGTAAAATACAGAAGTTAGGCACTTCATTGGTCCTTGTTATACTTTGTATGCCTTCAGTTGGCTTATTCATGTGATATGTATATGTACATTCTATATTTTTGGAAAAGAAGGAAAAAAAAAGATATTTAATCCCCAAACCTCTACACCCTGCCTCCCCCCAGCAAATCATTAGAAAATTGTGTGACTTTATGTATATCATTTCCTTTCTAAAGGCTCCTCAAGGAAGGTGGGGCAGAGCTGAGATGGTGGCTTAGTAGCAGTGAAAGCTGAAACTGCTCTGACAATCCTTCCAAATGAATCTTTTAAAAGTGTCTCAAAACAAAAGGAGTCAAAAACCAACAGCAAGACTGAGTTAGGGGGCTCTCCCATTAAACACAATTTGAAAGGTAGGCAGAGAGAGTTAATTTTCACAGAGTAAGGGGAAACCAGAAAGCAAAGTTGCACACAGAGGAGTGCACCTACCCCCACCCCATACTGTGCTAGGTTCTAAGCTTGGGCATAGGCCAACTTAGGAATACTTGGACCTTCCCTACACCAATAACAGAGCACCCCACACCCCAGACCCACCCCTTGAAGTCCCAAGCCCTGACATCAATCTGCAGTGAGACTCTGAAGTCCATAACACTTGGCCCTTTCAAGCCTGTGTTGTGGTGAAGTCCTTAGTCCCAGGGTAAAATAGCTTGGAGTGCTGCATCCTGCAGGCCATCAGCAGAGGACACAGAATCAGCAGCTTTCAGAACTCATAGTCCACAGGCAAAAAAATGCAGAGAAAATGATCAAATAGCAAAAGAAATACCTAATCCTAGAAAATTTCTATGGAATCAAAGAGCAAGGCACTGAGTAAATAGGGAAGGTGAGATCCAAGTAACACATGCAAAACTTCAAAGAAAATGGAAATTGGTCTTTGGCACTGGGAGAATTTAAAAAGAAAAAAAAAGACAGTTTGAAGAAAAATGGGTAAAAGAAATTAAAGTAATGCAAAAAGAAAATAATAGCTTAAAATGCAAAATTGGTCAACTGGAAAAAGAGGCACAAAAATCCAATAAAGAAAAGAGTTTCATGAAAAGTAGAATAGACCAAATGGAAAAGAAGGATAAAAAGGTCATGGAAGAAATTCATTTTTTAAAAATTAGAATTGGGCTAATGGAAGCTAAGAACTTCATGGGACATCAATAAACAATAAAACAAAATCAAAAGAATGAAAAAATAGAAAAAAATATAAACTATCTATTGAAAAAAACAACTGATCTGGAAAATAGATCCAGAGAGACAATTTAAGAATTATTAGACTACTTGAAAAATCATAATAAAAAAAGCCTAGATGTCATATTACAAGATATTTTCAAAGAAAACTGCCTTGATATTCTTGAACAAGGTGGTAAAATAAAAATGGAAAGAATCCATAGATCACCTACTATAATAAATCCCCAAATGAAAACTCCCAGGAATGTTTTAGCCAAGTTTAAGAGCTCCCAGGTCAATGAGAAAATACTGCAAGCCAGAAAGAAACAATTCAAATATCATGGAGCCCCAGTTAGGAATACACAGGATCTGTCAGCTTCCACATTAAAGGCCTCCTCATTTGTGTGTTGTTGTATGAGGTGATGTTGTAATAAATGATTTCCTCCATTCTTTCCAGCCCCCATCTTAGAGACAGTATGAAATAAATTCAACCAGTTTAATGTGAGAGTTAGCTAGGTGTTGCTGTGAATAGACTGCCAGACTTTGAGTCGCAAGAACCTGAGTTTAAATTCTTCTTCAGACACTCACTGTATGAGTCTGAGTAAAGTCGCAACTTTTCTGCCTCAGTTTTCTAATCTACAAAATAGATATAAAAGTTGCCTTGCAAAGAGGATCAAACAAGACAATGTTTGTAAAGTGTTTTGTAATACTCAAAAGGACTTAATAATATCAACCATTTTAACCTCCCCAATCCCTGTAAAATAGAATTAACAATAGTATCTGCCTTCCAGGATAGTAGTGAGATGAAAATGAGTTATTAGTTGTAAAGCATTTTGAAATGTTTCAGGGCAGCCTCCTTGGAGCCACTACAATTCAAAGATGTCTGGGATTTCATAGTTGGGGGACTTGGAAGAGAGACCGCTGAAGATTCTCTGCTTCCTTGAATAACCTGTTCAATTTATGTAAGCCAAGGGAAAAAGAACAGAAAAGTATATTTGCCTAATCCCCAAGAGGTTATCTTCCTATAACCCATAAACCTTTAGTCCCCTTCCCTCCACCCCACCTCCCTCTTGCCTCATTCTCTCCCTTGAGTACCCACATTCCTTGAAACTTGGAACCTTTGAAGAGTCTATGATTCTTTACTGGAAACCTCAGGGCAGAGTTCTTCTAAGGAAGGCACCTAGTGAAAGGCAAAGAAATAAGGGCTGCCCCTTTTCAGAAGGCAGGGGGATATCATAAGTATCCAAATATTATATTGCCATGACAACAAGCTAGGTAGAGTTTACAGATTCCACTTGGACACTAGCAATCCGAGGGTAGAGAGGGGTGATGCAGAAAGGAGAGAGTAGAGCTCCAACCAACATGCTTCTAAAAAGAGCTAGCTGGGCAAAAGGAGGAAGCTGGGGTGGGGTCACTTTTTATTTGAAGTAGTCTGTGAAGATGTCCCCTGGCCCACATGTCTTGGGGGAAGGGGTAGGGGAGGTTAAAATGTTGGATACTGATATCCGTAGAGTATTGCCAAGCACTCTAGAGACATCATCTCGTTTGATTCTCAGAATGACCATGGGAGGCAAGTAAAATTATTATACCCATTTTGTACAAAAGAAAAATGGGAGGGTTGGAGACCCTGCCCATGGTCACACAAGTAATAAGAAGATGGTATGTGACTAACTCTGACCTAATTCTGAGTTCATTTTACTCTATTTTGTTTAGGGTTAGGGTCAGTTTTCATGGAGATGCTGCCCTCCAAGATATTGTCCTAACAGTAGGATCCTTAATTCTGGGGTCTGTGATCTTGACTTTTAAAACATATTAAGAATAGAATTTATTTCCTTCATAATCTCTGTGTTTCATTTTATGCATTTATTTAATTAATTTATTTTATTTAAAACCTTTACATTCTATCCTAGAATCAATACTATGTATTGTTCCAAGGCAAAAGAGTGGTAAGGGCTAGGTGATGGGGGGCAAGTGACTTGCTCATGGTCACACAGCGAGGAAGTATCTGAGACCATATTTGAATCTGAGCCTGGCTCTCTATCCACTAAGATGTTGAGCTGCATTTTAAAACATGATCCTGAAAAGGGGGCCCATAAGTTTCACTAAACTGCCAACTCATAAAAAAAGTTTAAAACCCTCATTCTAGCAAAGTCCCACTATACCGTCTAGCTTCTACTGCCCCCAAGAGTGAGCACCCCTTTGGCCTGCCAGTAGGCATCAAGTTTCCTTTCACAGAGTCAGAAACCCATAAAATTTTAGGGCTGAAAAGAACCTTAGAAATCACCCAGACTGCCCTCTTTTTTTTTTTTTTTATAGAAATGGAAATTCAGGACCAAAGAAACAAAATTACATCCCCAAGGTAGATACCCAGTGAGTGGGAAGCTGCTTTGGGACAAGATTTCACATTTTCTGCCATCCAGCCCAATTATCTTTCCATTTGTACTACCTGTTATTTGATGTAAAACACACACACACACACACACACACACACACACAAACACACGGGGTGGGAGGGAGAAAAATAGAGAGAGAGAGAGAGAGAGAGAGAGAGAGAGAGAGAGAGAGAGAGAGAGAGAGAGA
>NC_058133.1:105559613-105608711 GCF_016433145.1 Gracilinanus agilis | reverse complement strand
GAGAGAGAGAGAGAGAGAGAGAAAGAGAGAGAGAGAGAGAGAGAGAGAGAGAGAGAGAGAGAGAGAGAGAGAGAGAGAGAGAGAGAGATGGAGAGAGAGATGGAGAGAGATTGGTGATTAGATAAAGCAGTAGAACTATCGTAATTGGTAAACTACTGGATTCTGGTCTATCACCTTTTTCTTTTCCCTGATTCCCCAAAGCAGAAAAGCCACCTCTATTTACTTCTATCATTTACTTTCTGATTTCCTTCCAAATAGGCATGGTTGGGGACAAGAAAGGGATTCAACTCCTTTGAGCGCAGCCATCACAACCTTCAAATAGAAGTCTGTTCTTTTAAAGGCTTACACAATTTACATTCTACATGTTCTTTTAAAGGCTTACATTTCTACATGATTTAAAATTGCTATTAAAGTCCATGACCATTTACAACTATTCGAGTCCAAGCTTATTAGAGTATTTTTTAGGATTATGAGAGGGAGGAGCTACTTAAAGGGGAGAAGAGATTTTTCTCAGCTCTGACTGCATAAAGTATTTTACTTTACTTCAAGAACAAATGAGATAATTATTTATAGAGTGCCTAGCACAGTGCCTGGCACATAGTAGGCACTATATAAAAATTAGCCATTGTTATTATTTATTAAGTGCCTACTATGTATCAGGCTCTTTAAAAATATTATTTTATTTGACCCTCACAACAATCCTGGGAGGTAGATACTATTATTATACCCAATTTTCGACTGAGAAATCTGAAGCAGACAGGATTAAGTGGCTGGCCCAGGGTCACACAACTATTAAGTGACTGAGGCTGCTTTGAGCTCAGGTCTCCCTGATTCAAGGTTCAGTGTTCTATCCATTGTGTCACCTAAACACTTCCCTGTCTCTTTCAGTGTCTTTATCCCGAAGCAGACATCCTTCCTTGCACTGGTATTACTACACTACTCACCAAATAGAGACAACGGTGATGTTAACAAAGAACCATCAACAAAATCTTCAGAACAAGGTCTGCCCTCATTAGTCGCCTGTCCCAGATCATCAGCTCTTCATACAAATGATCTGAATCACTCTTCGGGAAATAAGACTGAGAGAATGGGAGGCAGAGACTGGGAATATCAGTTCTTCTTACAAGCCCAGGCATGAGGTTGCCATAGGATCATAAATTTAAAATTGAAAAGGACTTTAGAGGTCATCTCATGCAAACCTCTAATTCTTCAGATGAAGGACCAGAGGCTGCAACAGGTTAATTGCCTGCTAGTGAGTAGGGGAGCCAAGATTCATGCTTAGATTCTCTGACTCTCAGTGAGGATCTCCATTCAGTACATCTTATACTTCTCTTACCATATTATATGCTATAGATGGATTTAGAATGAAAATTAATGTCCTTCCTTTTCTGGTTTCACATTAGATTGGCTTTTCCACTCAACAATCAATCAAACAATCAACAAGCATAGAATAAGTGCATTTTTTTTAAACAAATATTATCTTAATAAAACTGTGCATACCCTTTGACCCAACAATACTACTACTAGTTCTGTGTGAGATCAGAGATAGGGGAAAGGGATCTACTTGTACAAAAGTATTTATAGCAGTTCTTTTTTGTGGTAGCAAAAATTGGAAACTGAAGGGTTGTCCAACAATTGGGAAATGGCTGAACAAGTTATAGTATATGGTTGTAATGGTATGCAACTGTGTCATAGGAAACAATGAACAGGATGATTTCAGAAAAATTTGGAAAGATTCGTGTGAACTGATGAAAAGTAAAGTGGTCAGAACCAAGAGAACATTGGATACAGTAACAGAAATATTGTAAGATCAACTGTGAAGAACTAAACTATTATCAGCAATGCAAGGATCCAAGACAACCCCAAGGAACTTATATGAAAAATGCCATCCACAGCCATAGAAGGAGCTGTCAGAGTATGGATGCAGATCCAACCATACTATTGCTCACTTTATTTCCTAGTTTCTTCTTGCATGTGGAATATATGTCTTCTTTCATGACATGAAGAATATGGAAATCTGTATTGCATGACAACACTGGAATAACCTATATCAGATTATTTACCATCTAGGGAGGGGGAAGTGGAGGGAGAGAATTTGTATTGCAAAAGGTGAGAAAACAGTTTTCTAAAATTATTTCTACATGTAATTAAAAAATGAAAAAGAATATAGAAATATAGAAAAAACAAATATCTCAAATATTATTATAAATATTTTATCCTTACAACAACCTTGGGAAAGAGTTGCTATTATTACCCCTATTTTACAGTAAACTCAGGCAAACATATGGAGATTAAGTGACTTTCTCAGAGGTACATAGCTTGAATATGGGTCCAGATTTGAATTCAAGTCTTTCTCACTCTGGCCACTATACCATCAGCTGCCTCTAATGAAGAGGAGACGATTCCACCTCCCACTAGAATACCTTGTTCTCTTCCTGGATTATTTATCCATACAATACAATCCTACTCACCATAGTGACTTTTCCAAAACTTTTTATCCTTTGTCAAGCCTGTCATGGCTCCCATCCTCTGGGCAGAGAGCTTTGTCTCATATTTCTCTGAGAAAATTGAGACCATTTCCCTAGAGCTCCCTTCTTACTCATCTCATATCACTCAAATACCTTCTGCTGCTTTCTCTTTTTTCATACTTGATTCACAAAAAGAGGTAGTCTTTCTCCTTGCCAAGGCAAACTCCTTTACCTGCAAAAGCAATCCTACTCTAAACTTTTTTTTAAGCAGATTGCCCCTGCTATCATGCCTACTTTCTCAAAAATCCTCAATCATTCTCTGTCTACTGACCAGTTTCCTACTGCCTACACAGATGCTCATAGACTTCCCATCCTCAAAAAAAAAAGTCCTTCTCTGGAGCCAACATGATGGATGCAACACCTTAGTCAACCTCTCTCAATTTTCCCCTCCAAATAACTTTAAAATAACATATCAAATCAAATTCAGGAGCAACATAGCCAACAAAGAGTCAGGGTAAGACATTTTCCCAGTCCATTTTCCTGCCTAAGACAACTTGGGAAGTCAGCAGGAGAGGTCTATGACACTGGAGTGGGGGCTAGTCTGGTGCACACACTGTGACAGCAACACCAGTGGTGGGCCTTGGAGATGGCTGTGACAGCAGCAACAGCGGCAGCAGCTCAAGAGCTTTCAATATGATAAGGAGTTTGGACAACTAGTCAGAAAGAGATTACTGAGAACCCTGAGCTGATCCTGGGTATAGGACCTGGTGCTTTTTGGCAACTCCAATACCCATAGGCAGTACTGGATCATGGTTCCAAGGAAGAGAAGATTCCTAAAACTTGTAGCTGCAAGAAAGGGTCCTTCTTGGATAAAGACCAGAGGACTGACCAAGATGACATTACCTTGGAGACTCCTAAAACTTATGGAGCCCCAGAATTAGATCTGAAAAAAGCAGCATGAAAAAGCCTGAAAATTGGGTCATCTCCTCACTCCCAGGTGAGCAAAGTCCAACTTTAACATCAAGTCAAGAAATACGCTGGGAAAATGAACAATCTTGGAAAGTTACTATGGTGGCAGACAAGACCAAGACACAAATTCAGAAGGCAACAATGTGAAAACAGCTATTAAAGCCTCAAAGAAAAAAACTACAAATTGGACATAAGTCCAACAAGAATTCCTGGAAGATTTAAAGAAAGAGATAAGAATGGCAGACAAATATTAAACAAAGAAATGAGTATTGCAAAAAATTATGAAAAGAGAATTAATAGCTTGGCAAAAGAGGCACAAAAATACTGAAGAAGATAACTCCTTAAAAAATAAAATTGGCCAAATAGAAAAAGAGATGCAAAAGTCCACTAAAGAAAACAATTTCTTAAAAATTATAATTGGGCATTTAGAAGCTAATGACTCCATGAGACATCAAAAAAACAATCAAATGAAGTCAAAAGAATGAAAAATTGTAGAAGAAAATACGAAATATCTCATTGGAAAAACAATTGACTTACAAAATAGATTGAGAAGAGATGATTTAAGAATAATTGAACTACTTAAAAGCCATGATTTTTTAAAAAGAGACTAGATATTGTTTTATAAAGGAAAACTCCCTTGATAGCATAGAACCTGAGGGTAAAATAAAAATGAAAGAATC
Organism: Gracilinanus agilis; assembly: GCF_016433145.1. NCBI lineage: Eukaryota > Metazoa > Chordata > Mammalia > Didelphimorphia > Didelphidae > Gracilinanus > Gracilinanus agilis. The sequence goes on along the minus strand of NC_058133.1, from coordinate 105,604,594 downwards.
TACTGATAACCTCCTGAAAGAGGAAACTCCCAGGAATATTATAGCTAAATTCCAGAGCTCCTGGGTCAAGGCAAATTTTGTAAGCAGCCACTCAAATATCATGGAGTCACAGTCAGAATCACATAAGATTTAGCAGCTACTATATTAAAGGAATAGTTAGATATTCCAGAAGGAAAAGGAACTAGAATAGCAACTAAGAATAATGTACCCAGCATAATCCTTTGGGGGCGGGGAGTGGATATTTAATGAAATAGAAGACTTTCAAGTGTCCATAATGAAAAGACCACAATTGAATAGAGAATTTGACATTTAAACATAAGACTCAAGAGATGTATAAAAAGGTAAAACTGAATGAAACAATAAGGGACTTAATAAAATTAAAATATTTACCTTCCTATATTTAAAGATGATACATGTAACTCCTAAGAAATTTATCATTATTCTGGTAGTTAGAAGGCGTCTACAGAGACAGAGAGCATAAGTGTGAGTCAATTATGTTGGGGTAATCTAAAAAAAATTAAGGAATGAGAAAAAGGGATTCACTGGTAGAAGAGGGAAGGAGAAAATCTCACATAAAAGAGGTATACAAGGAAGAGCTTTTACAATGGAAGGGAAAATGGAGGGGACAGGAAACATTTGAACCTTACTCTCATCAGAACCTTACTCAAAGAAGTAAGAAGATACACACACAGTCAACTGTATAGAAAAATACCTAAACAGAGAAATAGGATGAGAAAGGAATAAAAGAATGATGAGATGGCGGATCAATAATAGGAGGCAGTGGTCAGAAGCAAAACAGACTTTTGAGGAAGATCAGAGTAAAAAAGAAAGAGATAAGAATAAATAGAAGAAAATGAAATAGAGGGAAATATACAGTAATGCCTCTCCAAATTGAGGGGTAGCTAAGTGGTGTGGTGGATAGAGTGCTACACCTGGAGTTGTGAAGATCTGAGTTCAAATCCAGCCTCCAAAACAAGCTGTGTAACTCTGGAAAGTCACTAAACTTATTTATATCTCAGATTCCCCAACTGTAAAATAGGTTTGTGAGGATCAAATGATATGTGTAAAGCATTTAGCATGGTACCTGGCACACAGCAGGTGCTTAAATCCTTGTTCCTTCTTTCTGCTCTCTCTTTCCTGAAATGAAACAACTATAGGGAAAGGAAAAAGAGAACATTGTCACATAAGACTTAAATGTCCAAAAGAGATTTATTAGAAGAAAAATAAAATTAACCCTTTACTTTCTGTGTTAGAATCAATATTAGCTATTGGTTCCAAGGTAAAAGAGTGATAAGGACTAGGCAGTGGGAGTTGAATGACTTGCCCAAGACCACACTACTAGGAAATGTCTGAGGCTGGGTTTGAATCCAGGACCTCCCATCTCTAGGGCCAGCTCTCAATCCACTGAGCCACCTGGTTGCCCCTAAAAATATTTTTTATAATTGTCTGGAGGCAGGATTAGGTGGCTAAGGTCATCCAATCAGCATCTAGATGGGAGTGATATTGTGGTGTGGCAACTCCTCTGAAAAGATGGTTTTCCCACTTTCCCTTTCTGTTATGTGCAGAGAGGGTAGGGGTCATACACCTATGCCCCCAGCATGTTGGCAACATAGAAATTCCTGATTCCTGAGTCCATGTCAGTGCTTTGGAGTTGCAGCCAATCATGTATGGACCCTCAGTCATCCTTCCATGACAGAGGTAATATGGCAAGAGCTGTATTAGTTACAAAAATTAGTTGCCAAAAAAAAGATAACTACCTTCTATCTAGTTCTCTTGGCTGTAAATCTCACGAATGGCAAGTATTGTGCTCTTTTGTTTGACTGTCCCTTGTAGATGGGCAAATCAGCTTGGTGAATTTGCACCTGGACCTCTACCAGCCTTTTCTGCTTTGTGTTTCTTTTCCTGGCTAGGTGACCAAACATGATTCTTGAGGTGGATGTGACTTCAAGAAGTCCAGAAGTCCAATGAGAGGAGCAATTGATTAAGGCAGCTGTGGGAACAGATGATCTGTGATCCCAGGTGATCATAGGAGGCTCCTAGATGGATGCTTCTCTACGAAGTTATAACTGGGGAGACAGATCCTCTGAGTTGCTTTCTATAAAGTTTTCAGGTTATTGTCTCAAATGAAGATCAATGACCTTGTGGAGGTATTAATGTCTGTCCATTCCCCAGAGAGAAGTCTTCACATGCTAGGGGCAGACATGCCCTAATTTACCAACTGGTTACCCGTAATCTGGTTTAGACTGCTTAGTCTTTTTTAAAATTAGCTTAGACCTGCTGAGATGATTTTTACCAGAGTGTGTCTACGACTTCTTGCAGCCACAGCTAAGAATTTGCTAAGAGGTGAACACCAAAGGTAGATAAGTAGCCCTTAAAAAAAGGTTTGGTGTGTTCTCACACCAGAGCTTCTAATCCTCCCTGAACACCCCCTACACCTCACGGATGAGGTGTAAATTCCAAATACACAAAAATCTTAACAACAGAACAAAAGCCTTAATTATGAATTAAACTAATTATTCATGCTATATCTACTGTAATCTAAGACTTTGGGGACACTTTGTAAATGTATGTATGTGTCTATGTGTGCAATGTATATAGATATAGAGAAATATATATAAGTTATAGCAAGCACCATCAATTTACTTACATTGCTCTAGGAGAGCACTTGCAATTACAAAATGCTAAGAAGCAAATGTGTGGTTATCTATCATAAGAAAGGCCATAGAAACCACAAAACAGACACTCTGAAATGAATCTCAGCAGTCATAATTTAATGAGTGTCTTACCCACCCATTTTTCAATGTCTTTCATTTTATTGCCTGAAGCTTCTTCTTAGGAGAATGTGATGTTCCACCAGTATTTTGGGGCTCAGCTTGACGTGCTCATTGGGAAAGGATCCCTAGTTCCTTTGAGGGGGGGAGGGGCATGTGTGATCTCAGTATAAGGATATCTCTGAGTGGAGGAGGTGTTGGAGTACCAAAAGCAAAATGACGAGGGAGGCAGAGAGAAAAGAAATGGTGACAGTGTTTAGACGAAGATGGAGATCCAGACGTAGCTGGAATCTGGAGAAGCATGTAATGATGCCAGAATCCCTCTGCTTGCTGGACCTCACACCTCGGCCAGCTGAGTGAGATAAGACAAGAAGCCTCTCTGTGCAGAACTGTTGCTGACGATGACCACTAACATCTGTGGTCATGAATTAACAGCAGCTCTCAGCAGGTATCAGGCCTTTATTAATTTCTGGTTGACCGGTTGACAAGCTATGTCGTGAGTGGATTGGCTGTGTTTTCTGCTTGCTAAATTATGGCTCTAGGAAAGGATGGAGGTGGGGAGTTGATTAGTGCACCCAGGAGATAGCTGAAGGTGACAGAATGGGTCCAGAAGGGTCTCACAGGAGCGGCGATCCAATTTGTAGCTAAATCTCTTTCTTTAAGCTAGGCATCCATTTCCCAGGAGACAGGTATGTGGAGGTGCTAACCTTTTTTGAAATTAGTTTCTATTTATTGTCATTTTCCATGTTCGAGCATTTCTATTTTAAGCACATTTCCCATTTCTCTTCTACAGTGTGATGTCATATAATTGTGTGGGCTGACTTTTAAGGGATAGGTGTGGGGAGGGGGGATCAGATTCAAGGAGAGAAAATGGGGGCCCATGAGTCACCCTCGAATAGATGTTAAAACTGAGATTCTAGAAACTTGCATGTAAAAACATGAAAGTTATTATGTAGTTACCCAGCATCTCGGGCTTGGATGAGACCTCAGAGGTCATCAAGTCAGACCCTCTACCTGCCTGGTGACTATTTCATCGAGGCCCTTCAGGCTGGCATGGCAAAGTGAGTTTTCTTTCTTTCTTTCTTTCTTTCTTTCTTTCTTTCTTTCTTTCTTTCTTTCTTTCTTTCAAACCCTTAACTTCTGTGTATTGGCTTCTAGGTGGAAGAGTGGTAAAGGTGGGCAATGGGGGTCAAGTGACTTGTCCAGACACAGCTGGGAAGTGTCTGAGGCCGGATTTGAATCTAGGACCTCCCGTCTCTAGGCCTGACTCTCAATCCACTGAGCTACCCAGCTGCCCCAAAGTGAGTTTTACAGTGTAAGCCACATTCACTCTGAATCTACCCACTGTCACTCTGGGGATTGCCCTTCCATCTATCCAGGTGTGTTTCTTGCTAATGACTGTAGTCCCGGGGAATGCTATCAAGCCTGCATGAGTATCCTGGGAATCAGAGTTTCTCAGAGAAGTCTGGGAGTCCAGATTTGTCTGGGGCAGAAGGTAGGATAAGAAAAGTGGGGATTATTTGAAGCTGGAAGGCAAGGCAGTGATGGAAACCTGGCTCCTGCTTCTGTTAGTTGCTCCAAGGCCACCAAAGTGTGTGCTGGGGAGATGCCACAGTTGGGGAAGTGAAACCTTCCCTGACAATATTGATCTGTTAACCTGCACTCTTTGGACATGTTTGCTCAACCAGCTGCACAACCATCCACATTTTTGTGTTTTGTCCATTCAGTCTCGTGAGAGTCTCTGTCAAGTATCTCTCTGAAATGCAGGTCCTGCTTATATCTGTAGGCATTTATAAGCAGCTGGGTGGCACGGCAGGTACCCAGCCTGGAGTCTAGAAGAAGACTCATATTCCTGAGTTCAAATCTGACCCCAGACACTTACCAGCTGTGTGTCCCTAGACGGGTCATTTTACCTTGTTTGTCTCAATTTTCCTCATCTTTAAAATGTGCTAGTGAGGGAAATAGCAAACAACTCTCGTATCTTTGCCCAAGAAAACCCTAAATGGGGTTATGAAGTATAGGTCAGGACTGAAATGACAGAAAAAAATGATCAAAAGCATCATAGAGAATATCTAATCCAACCTCTTTTCAGAAAAGGAACTGAATGCCTAGAAAGGTTAAATTATTTACCCGAGGTCACTTAGGTAACAGTAAGGATTTAAACCTAGTTCATTTGACTCCAAATCAAAAATTCTTTCCACTCTATTATGCTACCTCTTCTTGGTTATGTGATCTTTCCTTTCCTTTCCTTTCCTTTCCTTTCCTTTCCTTTCCTTTCCTTTCCTTTCCTTTCCTTTCCTTTTCTTTTTTGTTTAATCTGAATTTATCTGAGAGCTTCCTAAGCAGTTTCATTGTCTTATTCAACTTACAAGCTGAAATCATGGCTTTATCAGAAGGAACCTTAGAGATCAAAAAGTTCAAATTCTTCATCTTACAGATAAAAAAAACCCCCCTCAGAAACGAATGACTTGCCCAAGGTCACACAAGACCCGGAATCCAAATTTCTACCTCCTGATTCTGAAGCTCTTTCTATTAAATCTTACTGCTTCAGAATGTGAAGGGCCAGAATAATGGTAATGGCTCAGTTCACATGTATTTAACATTTAATAATTTGCTATGCTTTCTTAAAAAAAATACCCTTACTTTTTGTCTAGCAAAAATCTTAAGACAGAAGTTCAAAGGCTTGGCAAATGGAGTTAAGTAACTTTCTCAAGGTCACACAGCTAGGAAGTGTCTGAGGCCAGATTCATTTTTTATTTTTAAACCTTTACCTTCTATTTTAGATTCAATTCTAAGACAGAAGAGCAGTAAGGGCTAGGTAATGGGTGTTATATGACTTGCCCAGGGTCACACAACTAGGAAGTATCTGAGATCGGATTTGTTTTTTTTTTTTTTAATTTAATTAAATTTAATTTTTTAACCATTCACAGATTTTAGTTTATTTTTCATTTTTTATTTAATTAATTAATTTGGAATATTTTTCTGCAATTACATGATTCATGTTCTTTTCCTTCCCTCCTCCATCCTCCCCTCCAAGAGCCAACAAGCAATTCCACTGGGTTTTACTTGTACCATTGTTCAAAGTCTATTTCCATATTATTATTTGCAATAGAGTGATCATTTAAAGTCAACATCCCCAATCATATCCCCATTGAATCACGTAATCAATAATGTTTTTCTTCTGTATTTCTGCTCCCACAGTTCTTCCTCTGGATGTAGATAGCGTTCTTTCTCATAAGTTCCTCTGGATTGCCCTGGATTCTTGCATTGCTGCTAGTAGAGAAATCCATTACATTCTATTTTACCACAGTGTATTGGTCTCTGTGTACAATGTTCTCCTGGTTCTGCTCCTTTCACTCTGCATCAATTCCTGGAGGTCTTTCCAGTTCACATGGAATTCCACCAGTTCATTATTCCTTTGAGCACAATAGTATTTCCATCACCAACAGATACCACAATTTGTTCAGCCATTCCCCAATCGAAGGGCATCCCCTCATTTTCCAATTTTTTGCCACCACAAAGAGTGTGGCTATGAATATTTTTGTACAAGTATTGTTTTTTTTCTTTTTAAAACCTTACTTTCTCTCTTAATATCAATTCTAAGACAGAAGAACAGTAAGGGCTAGGGAATGGGAGTTAAGTGACTTGCCTAGGGTCACACAACTAGGAAATATCTGAGGACAGATTTGAACCTAGGACCTCCCATCTCTCTACCCACTGTGTTACCTCACTGTCCTCTCCAGTACACTTTTAAAAAGTCACTTTGCTTTCACTGTGAGGTGAGCAGTGCTTTTCACTCAATAGATGTTTAATGAATATTTGTCAAATTAGAACATCTAAGAACTTTTCCAAGGAATACCTCCAAATTCTAGGATTCCTAGTAGGTTTATTTTACAGATGAAGAAACAAATAATCAGAGAGGTTAATTGTCTTATTCATGGTCACACAGCTCAGAAGCAGCAGCGCTAGACCATGAGCCCAGCCATCTTCACTCCACGTTTTCTGTTCTTTCTTCTAAATCACCTTGTCTTTCATCCCTCTTGAGTCATCTTCCTTTTTAGCATCTCAGGCCATGGGAGGGATTCTATATAGCAATAAAAATTGTAATCATAACAGACTTGTACTTAAATTGTGATTTATATTGAAAAGTCATCTGCTTGCATTACCACATTTGATTAGCATCTGACCCTGTTCAACATTCCCCTCCATGACTATCACTAATTCTAAGATAACACAATCACTTTCCTCTAAGGTTTTTGATACTTCCAGCTCTCCAGCTATGTCCTCTTTTGTCAGTATTAGGTTCCACGCGACAGTTCCCTTCATTACTTTCTCATCCTTTGGAACCAGAAAATTATCAGTAAAATAAGTCAGGAAGTTGTGAGATATTCTGTTTGTAGGGAAAAGGCTTCTAAGCAGTTTTCTGGTGGTTGGGAGTGTCTCATCAGTGACATTAATTTAACACCCTGGGCACCACATTTTTTCCCCCTTTATTTTATTCCAGTGAAAAATTTACACGTACGTTTTTCAGTTACATGATTCATTTTCTCTCCCTCCCCACTCCCGGAGTTGACACACAAAACCCATTTCCATATTATTCATTTTTGTAAGAAAATAATTTTATAAAACCAAAACCCCAAATCCTATACCCAAATAAGCAAGTGATAAATCATATGTCTTCTTCTGCCTTTCTGCTCTACTAGTTCCTTCTCTAACGTGGATAGAATTCCTCTGGGCATCACATTTTAAGAAAGACTTCACTAAACTAGAGGGCAACCAGGATCATAGAGGATCTTGAGCTGCATCATATGAAGAGCATTTGAAGGAACAAGGGATTTTTATCCTGGAAAAGACCTGGTTGTGGAGTGGGTGGGAAAGGGAAAATGATAGCCATCCTTCAAGGGCTATTACACAGAAGAGAGTTGGACTCAAGAATAGCCATCAAAGTTTAATGACCAGTTTTCTGGAGGAAAAAAAAAGTAACCATGACACATTCAAATTCAGCCTGCACTAATAATATTTTTTATCACTTTATTAAATCTAAGTAGTTAACAAAACAATAAGTAAAGCTCTGGTTTGTAATATTTGCCAATTTCCAAAATGTAAATGCTTACATTGAAGATTGAACAATTGACCCTCTCCAGCCCTCTAGCATAATAAATAAATATAAACAAAAATAATTTTTTAAATAAAATCTTTTAAAAATAAAATCTAGTTAGACATGTTTTCCTGGGCCCCACAGAGCAGGCGAACAAGCAATGAATGGAATTTTCAGTAAAGCACATATCTCCTAGAACTAAGGGAAATTATTGCTATTTGGCTGTTTTAATCATATGCAACTTTTCATGACCCCATTTGGGGTTTTCTTGGCAAAGATACTGGAATGATTGGCCATTTCCTTCTCCAGCTCATTTTACAGATGAGGAAATCAAGGCAAATAGGATTAGGTGACCTGCCCAGGATCCTATAGCTAGTGTCGGAGGCCAGATTTGAACTTATTAAGATGAGTCTTTCTTACTCCAAGTCCAACACTATCCACTGAACCACCTAGGGAAAACTTCCTAATAATTCAGTTATAGAAAAGTGGTACAGGTTCTCCCAAAGGATGGTAGGTTTCGCCCTCACTTGAGATCTTCTGGTAAAATCTGGCCAGCTCCTTGTCAGATGTGTTATCGATGGGATGTTTCTCAGGTCCAGCATGGACTAGGTACCCCCTAAAGTCTCTTTCAACTCAAATTCTGTGAAACCAATTATGAATTTCCTTCTTCTGACCAAGGGTCTAGACCAGTGGTTCCCAAACTTTTTTGGCCTACTGCCCCCTTTCCAGAAAAAAATATTACTTAGCGCCCTGGAAATTATGAAACTTTATTGAACTCAGAATAGAATGCAATACAAAAAAAGTGTGGCCATCACTGTCTCCCTGGATCACTGCAGCACCCACCAGGGGGCGGTAGCACCCACTTTGAGAATCATTGGTCTAGAATGTCCTGCCATAATGATCATATTTGTTTCTTTTCTCTTGACCTAGTTGTTATTCCTTTAATCTATAGGATCATATATTCTCCAAACTGCTTCCCTTTCAGCATGAGTGATTTCCAAAGGGGTGTATGTCTACATGACATTGTACACATCTTCTATTTAATTATCTGACTTTTGAAAAAGGCATACCCTTCTAGTCCCGTATTCCAGGCTACAAATCTATCTTTCCAATGTCTCATAAATCCTATGAGATTTTATTTGTTTCCTTGGGTTAAAATAATAAATTCCTTTATTTAATACCATACTCTATTCAGTGATATATTGAGATCTAAGCCCTTGAGCTTTGTTCCCCCTTTTTCATTATCCTGCCCCACTCCCATGAATTATTGGACATTTCCTTTGTGGCTTTCCATCTTTGTATATCATAAAAGAAGTTCTCCATGATGAACAGCTATAAAGTCTCATTGGAGCCCTTTTCTCCAGGCATTCTGCCTCTAAAATTAAATAGTGCTTTAAAGGTTACAAAGCATCTCCATCCTAGGTTTTTCACAGATTTCTCTAGCTCCCCCTATTTTATCCCTGGCCTCCAAAGTTTGAAATTATTCTTCCCCTCTGAGTTTCTTTATATTTTCTTTGTCTGGATCCCACCTTTGCCTTTATTATCAGATTGTGCCTTATGGTTTAGTTATTTGTAAACATGTTTATGAGATCTATGTAAGCCCAGACTGTTTCCCAAGGTTTGGGGATAGATTTTGAACAAGAATCTTCTCCCATCTCTTCCAAAAAACCTCCAGTTATGGGAAATCCATCACCTCTCAAAGTAGCCTCTTCCATGTCTAGACCACTCTAACTTTTAGAAATCATTTTGTTGTTGTTGAGCAGAGATCTCCACAATTTACAATTCCTTGCTACTAGTTCTTGTCCTCTGGGGCCAAGTAAAATAAATGCAAAGTGCTGTCCCTTTCATGTGTGAATGCTTGGGCTACGAAATATGTGAGGAAAAGTGATGAAATCCATTAGTGAAGGATGAAAGAGAATGCCTTGTCATATGTGAAGAGTCTAGTTGCTGAAAGGTTCAGAAAAAGAGCTTTTGTGGATGAAAAACTAATTTAAAAATAAATTTGTGAAGAAACACAATTTCTCAGCTAAAATATGGAGACAAAGACTGTTAGCAAGACCTGATCAAACGTTGCTCCTTGGATGACTGTACCGAATCTGTTTGAAGGTAGAAAAATGATTTCTATTTGTTTAGAAATATCCAGATTTTAATTGTCCAGATGGTAAACCAAATAACTTTTTGGAGATTATGGAAATGTTAAATAAGAACTATTTTGTTAAAATATGAGTTGACTTTTTGAGTTTTACCTCTTCAGAGAAAGATGAATCACCTACTGCCAAGAGGCTCTGATTTGAAGTGTTAGAGACAGTTCAGAAGGCAGTAGGAGTCATGTGAAGAAGCCAGCAGGAGAATCAGTTGTTAAAATTGCTAAAGTTGCTGATTGGAAGAAAAGTATTGCTTTGTGGATTGACTGAAAAAAGGGCTGGAACAGTTGCTGGGCGACTCAGAGTTGAAGTCTGCTTTTTCATTTGAGCTATCGTCCTCTTATGTCATCTATCGTCTGAGAAAGGTGAAAACTCTCAGATATATTTGGTTGTTCTCTATTGCTCTCTATAGTTTAAAAAAGGAGAAAGAGGGGAAAGAGACTGGCTTTGCAGGTCATTTTCTGTAAGAAGAGGTTTGGAAACAATAGAATAAAACAGAATCCTGTTCACTAAAGAGCTAGCTGGGCTTGCCTGCGTTGCCCAGAGAGTCAGCCTGAGGAGCTTTGCAGCTCTTTGGATTAAAAGAATTTATTGCCCCTACTCTCAGAACCATGTTAATAAAGCTTTTGCGTAGAAGGACTAGTCAATGCTTCGTGTGTTTGAGAGGAGAGATTTGTGTTACAGAAGAATGAGAAGACCAGAAAGGGAGAAGCAGCTTTATGTTATGCTGAGTGTTCTAAATATCAACAAACATAAAAGCCATTGGCGTGTACATAGGGGTTTGCCCAATCATGTTCCACCTCATTAGGTTTCTATAAAACCATTATCTATTATATTTTATCTATATATTTATTATCTATATATTTATTCTATAAAAAACCATTATCCACCATTGACATTATGTGAATTGGTGCAAATGTGACCCAGGTCTATGGGAGGACCTTTTTACTTCTTCATACATTTTCTTGGTAGTAATTGTTATGTTACAATTATTTTTTCCTTTTATCTTATTAATAAATAAGACATCAAGGTCATCTACTAAATTCTGGGCCATCACCAGTCATCCTGACTTTTGTCTTGCCACCAGACTTTAATGGCTGGAAGAGAGAGTGAAGCTGAGGACTTTTGACCTCCCTTAAATCCAATTCATGCACAAGTCAAGAAATGACCAAGTGATGCCATTGGTCCTTTTCAAAACAAAGAATGAACAATAAACAAGTGTTTTGGGGTTAAGACTTAATAGTTACTGTTTTCATATTAATGGAAATCATACTAGTGGGGGCTCAAGATCTAGCATGGCGAGCAGTAGGAGTATATCCCTCCACAACAAGACCACCCTGAAGACCCCAAGAGAGTCTGAGTAGAAGCCACATGATGACAGTCCCTCTTTGGGAAATCTAGACTTACCAGTTTGAATGTAAAATGAGGGAATTGTCCCTAAGTAAAAGCCGAATCCCTCTTTCAGATGACAGCCTTTCAAATATTTGAGGATAACTATTATGTCCTCTCTTAGTCTCTTTTTCTCTAGACTAAACATGACAAGTGAAACCAATCGATTCTCTTATGTCACATAAGATGAGAACCGTATCCTAATCTCCTGCCCTTTAGGATTAGGCTGGTTTTCCTTAAAAGCTATTATAATCATCTTTAAGACTTGATTGACTCAGGGGACTAAAGACTCAAACTATTGACATCATTTCCTGGTTGCCTGAAAATAAATAAACATAAAAAATTCCAGTCACTCTCTGACACTTGGCCAGTCGTCCTGGATGGGCAACTCAGAGTCAAGGGGACTTCACTCTACTGAATAAATTCAGATTGTACTGAATGCTGTCTTTTTTTTTTAACCTTTACTTTATGTCTTAGTAACAACTCTAAGATGGAAGGGCAAGGGCTAAACAAACAGGGTTAAGGGACTTGCCCAGGGTCACCCAGCTAGAAAGTGTCTGAGGCCAGATTTCAACCTCCCATCTCTAGGTCTGGTTCTCTACCCATTGAGCCACTGACCTACCCCTCAATGTGTTCTTATAGAATAATCTTCTCCTGCTTTGGCCAAATAAATCTTCTTTTGTTAACTGTTAAGTAACCGATGAGTGTCTTGTTTCATTCCATTACTGCTCACAAACGACCCCAGGGACTGGCCTGAGTCAGGCCCAGCCCAGGACATCATGGTATCCAGGACTCTTATCATCCTTGCTGTCCTTCATGCTTTATTCAGGCTTTGCTCCAGATGGTTAATGTCCTTTCTAAAAATTGACTTTCAGAACTGAACACGATATTTCAGAATAACATGTTTTCTGCCCATGGCAGTTCACAGCAGGTCTCACATGGCTCTGTTTCTGGGATGACTAAGAATGATTAAAAAGAGGGGGCAGCTAGGTGGCTCAGTGGTTTGAGAGCCAGGCCTAGAGATGGGAGGTCCTGGGATCAAATCTGGCCTCAGACATTTCTTAGCTGTGTGACCCTGGGCAAGTCACTTTACCTCCATTGTCTAGCCCTTACCACTCTTCTTCCTTGGAACCACTACACAATATTGATTCCAAGATGGAAGGTAAGGGTTAAAAAAAAAAGAAGAATGATTTAAAAATAGGCATAGAATCATGGGGAGACACCTGACCCTGGAGAGAAAGAGTCCTACGCTGAAGTCCTGCCTCTGATCCCCACTAAGTATATAATCAGCAAATCACTCCACTTCTTAGTGTATGAGATGCTAAGTTACAGGCTGTTACTGATTGGCTTTCATGAAGAGGGTGTCTCTACTCAGAAGAAATCAAGTTCCAAAAGAAAAAAATTGCATTGGCTTTTCTGGTTTCCATAGTGACTCACTATGACTCACTGCTTAATCATTGTGAGTTCAAGTTCACTAAAACGCTCACATCTTTTCCATATAAACCATTGTTTGATCACATCTTTCCCAGCATATACCTGTTCAACTTTGCCTCCATTCATCCTGGCATTGGTCCCTGATCTTCAGGGATATGGAGTGTATTGAAGAGCAAAAAGAGTTATCACACAGGAAAGCTGGTGGTGCAAAATCTCATCTTCCCCTTTCTCTCCTCACCACCAGATCCCCACGCCCACCTACCCATTCCTAGTGGCTTCTCTCCTTAAGTGTCAGACTGGAGAAGATGTTGATGTTACCTCCTGGGGTATACTTGTCATTCTTCGCTGTTGGGCTGGGCCAATAATATCTGAGAAGTAGCCTGCTGAAGCTCCGAGATTTAAAGTGACATTTTCCTTAGCTGCCCTCCTTTCCTTGGAGGAAATGGACAAGAGAGGCCAGTTAGCTCCTTAGGTCTGGGAAGGGCATCTCAGGAAACCCAGAATTCAAAATTTAAAGATTTAGAGTTTGGAAGGGCCTTTAGAGATCATCTGTGCCAATACCTTCATTTTGAAAATGAAACCAACAAATTTTGAAACTATGCCCAAAGGGCTATAAAACTGCATCTCTTTTGATCCAGTAATACCACTACTAGGTCTCTATCCCAAAGAGATCATAAAAATGAGGAAAGGACCTACTTGTACATAAACATTTAAAGCTGCTCTTGCTGCAGTGGCAAAGAATTGGAATTGGAAAGGGATGGCCATCCTTTGGGGAATGGCTGAACCAACTGTGGTCTAGGATGGTGACAGAATACCATTGAGCTCTAAGAAATGATGAACTGGATGATTTCAGAAAAAGCTGGAAAGACCTACGTGAACTGATGCAATGAAATACATAGAACCAGAAAAACATTGTCCACTGTAACAGCAATATCAACTATGAAAGACTTAGCTACTTTCAGAAATACAAAGAGTAGATGGGGGCAGCTGGGTAGCTCAGTGGATTGAGAGCCAGGCCTAGATATGGAAGTCCTGGGTTCAAATCTGGCTTCAGACACTTCCTAGCTGTGTGACCCTGGGCAAGTCACTTGACCCCCATTGCCTACCCTTACCACTCTTCTGCCTTGGAGCCAATACACAGTATTGACTCCAAGATGGAAGGTAAGGGTTTTATTTAAAAAAAAAAGAAAGAAAGAAAAGAAATATAAAGAGCTAGGAAAATTCTGAAGGACTTCTGACAAAGAATAAGATTCACTTCCAGAGAAAGAACCATTGGAGTCAGAATGCCGATCAGAGCATATGATTTTTCACTTTAGTTTATTTGTGTTTTTATTTGGGGGTTTTGGTTTTATATGAGTATTCTCTTACAACAATGAACAATATGTAAATATATTTTGCTCGATGATACATATATAACCCAGATTAAATTGCTTACCATCTCCAGGAGGGGAGAGGATACAGAGGAAGGGAGACAATTTGGATCTCATAACTTCAAAAAATATATTTGGGAAATTATCATTACATTTAATTCGGAAAATAAAATATCTTTAAAAATAAAAAGAGAAGAAAATTTTTTAAAAAATAGAAAATTAGGTCAATTGTAGTTCAGGGAAGTTACATGACTTGGTCTAATTTTATACAGGTAGTATAAGAATGATATTAGAAATTAAGTCTTGTTACATTAGTTTAGAGATAAGAAGTGGAGAAGCTGGGTTGAGAGATAATTGGAATTTGAAACAGATCTGAGACACAGTGTCAGTTTCAAATGTTGACACTGTGTGTGGGAGAGGTAACAGTTTTTCTGTGACAGTCTCTGGGCGTGGCAGTTTCTCTCTCTCTCTCTCTCTCTCTCTCTCTCTCTCTCTCTCTCTCTGTCTGTCTCTTTCAGTGCTGAGAGGAGGTGACATCTTCTTTTCTCTATCTTGTCTGAGGTAGAAGGAAAGAAGGGAAAAACCTGAAGGAGCCAAGTGATTTTCCTTTTCCAACTTGGGAAACACTAGTGACTGTCTATTGCTGCTTCATAGATTGTTTTTATCTCTGAGAACTCCAAAAAAAGACCTGGTCTTTGGTTTGGACACTGAGTCTGTTAAGGCTCAGTCCTATCTTGGTTCTTGCTGAGGCTCAGCCAGCTAGCCTTTGTTATTTTTATAACTTGGAGACAAAGCTAAGAATTATATACTTCTTATAAGAATAATAGTGTTAGTTTATTGTATAATAGGGACATTTGGGGTTTGTCAGATCAGGAAGGATCAGTGTATTCTGTGGAAACAGGAGAAGCAGTTCCTTGCAGAACCAGGGAGTTTTATTTGGGTGGAGTTAGAATCCCTTAGAGTTAGAAATCCTTTTATATTCTTATATTCTCAATAAATATTTTATTTTTGTATAACAAGAGTCTCCTTAGTGTCCTTGTGCCTGGCCCTGAAGAGAAGTTTACTTATGAGCTTCACTTCACTTATATAATCTGAAGATACTTTGTAAGTACAGCAAGTAGAATATCCAATCAGTTTATATCCATAATCAATTCATTGGTTATTATTTTTACAGTAGTCAATACTAATATTAAAAAAATCACCCAGGTCTTCTGACTCCAAAGTCATTACTCTTTTCAAATATCATGTTCTCTGTCTCTGTCTCTCTGTCTTTCTCCTTCCCTCCCTCTTTCTCTCTCTCTCTCTCTCTCTCTCTCTCTCTCTCTCTCTCTCTCTCTCTCTCTCTCTCTCTCTCTTTCCCTGCCATTATTTATTTGAGCCCCAAAGGGATCTGGTCAATTTCCCCCCTGCTGGGGCTGGGGACCACTACCTTGATCTCTCCTTGCTCCAATCCATCCTTCCTTCTACCTTCCCTTCACCCCCTCACATCTGTCTGTCTCTTTGTTGATGGAAAATAGCTAAATGTCAATCTAGTCCTATGAGCCTACAAGCAATATATTCCTCATTCTCACTTTTAATAACTTTTCAAACCGTTGACTCTGGGAATTATCATGCATACCCTTAAGCCATCTCTTATACTGACTGACTAAACATAGTTGGGAGCTAAATTTTTACATATGGAATATCCAGAGGAAATTATGAATTCAAGGCATCTTTGTGCCTCCCTGAGGCAGGCAGGCAGGCAGGTGATCAGAGGACACAGAGTTAAAGCAAGATTGTGGCTAGAAATTCAGTGTGTGTTCCCAAGAATAAATTTCAAAAAATATATCCCTTGCTGCCTTTTATTAGGACTCCTCCCACCTCCACAGAGATTTTCTTGTCCAATCATACTAACAGGCCCTAGTCCCTGGTCTCCATAGTATTTGTAGGCCCTCAGGAGCAAGGGTCATATCTGGGACCCTGAGTTAAATAATGTTTTCCTAAATAAGAATCGGGGGGCAGCTGAGTGGCTCAGTGGACAGGCTTCCAGGCAGGAGGTTCTGAGTTCAAATCTGATCTCTGACACTTCCTAGTTGTATGACTTTGGGCAAGTCACTTAACCCCCATTGCCTAGCCCTTGCCACTCTTCTGCCTTGGATCTAATATACAGTATTGATTCTAAGACGGAAGATAAGGGTTTTTAAAAAAAGTTAGTGACAAAAAGAAAACAAAGCAAGGGTCATCCCAAAGAAAAAAGAAATTAACTTCATTTTTTTCTTTTAAAAGACACATAAAAGTCATCTGATTGTAAATTTAAGAATGAGAAACATAAAATTTTATTCAATAAATACTACACATATTTATTTTCTTCATGTCTAAGTAGCTAGCCTACTGCTGATATATCCTTCTGTGCTAAGCTCTTTGGGCTGATCTTTGGAAAATAGACTCTGTGCATTCTCAGGACCCTAGTTGAAGCCTTTCCAACACAATGGATCTGCCAGTTCTTGTCCTATGCTGACACAGCCTTCAAGAACCCATCTCTACGCTGCAATATGAAGTATACTAGAGAGGACTTTGTGGATTGTTTGAATATGACATTATATTAGTTGCATCAAACCCTGGAATGTTACAGAACCTGCTGGGCAAACTCCTTAATCACACAAGAATTTGTCCTAATCACACACAGAGGAAAAAAACAAGTGGATAAAGAATCCATCAGTCAACAAGAATTTATTAAGTGATAATTACGTGCCAGGCACTGGGTTCAGTGTTGAATGCCCATTGTCCAAGTATAATCATTCAACAAAATGCATGCCGTTGTCTGAACAATGGGCATTCAACACTAAACCCAGTGCCTGGCATGTAATTATCACTTAATAAATTCTTATTGATTGGTTAACTGATTTTTCACCCACTTTGTTTTTTAAAAAAAAACCTTGCCTCCATCTTAGAATCAATCCTGTATATTGGTTCCAAGGCAGAGAAGAGCAGTAAGGACTGGGCAATGGGAATTAAGTGACTTTACCAGGGTCACACAGTTAGGAAGTATCTGAGGTCAGATTTGAACTCAGGACTTCTAGGCTTGACTCTCAATCCACTGAGCTACCTACCTGCCCCTTTTTTTAAATTTATAGTTATATATCTTTATCAGAAGGTACAAATGGAGGATGAGGTAGGCTTAGAATTAAAGAGAAGGAAAGCAAACCAGAATGCCTTCAGGAAATTCCATTTCTCCTTTAATGACTCCAAATGTCTCCCTAAAGGAAAAACCCATCTTCTTTTTAATTTTTAAATTTTTTAAATTTAAAAACTCTTAACTTCCATCTTAGAATCAATACTATATATTGGTTCCAAGATAGAAGAGCAATAAGGGCTAGACAATGGGGATTAAGTGATTTGCCTAGGGTCACATCCAGAAAGTATCAGAGGCCAGATTTGAACTCAGGTCCTCCCAACTCCAGGCCTGGCTCTTCATCCACTGACCCACCTAGCTGTCGCAACCCACTTTCTTAACAATAATATTCTATTGGAGTCATATGGCCGTACACCATAGAACATTATAGGCACTGAAGAGTTAAAAATGAGTATCACCCATGGTAAATGTAGGTAGATTACAACTAACAAAATATAAGTTTGTATGAAGAAGAGTAAAGAATGTCATCAAAGGAATCTTTAGCAGATGGAGAGAGAGCTGACACACTATGTAGCCCATCAGCATCCTTACAATGTCAAGAGAAGGCAAGGACGACCTCTCTTCCCAACCCCAGCCTTGTGGATGGACCTTCTACAGGGAACTGGTAAATTCATGGGAGGACACGAGCAGTGTTATAAAGATGGGTGGCAATCTGCTTCACTGGAAAGAATAGCTATGCCAGTGATGTGATAATTAGATTAAGTCTACACTGCCCATCTTTATATTTAATCACCATCTTTAATATATTGAACCCATAAAACCCCCTTTTCACCCTTACAGTGAGATCACAGATCCATTTGAGTAATTTTGGGGTAGGTTGGTGGTGCAGTGGATAGAATGCCAGCCTGTAGTCAGGAAGATGAATTCAAATCTGACTTTACACAATTACCACCTGTGTGACCTTGGGCAAGTCATTCAACTTTGTTTGCCTTAGTTTCCTCACCTGTAAAATGAGCTAGAGAAGTAAATTGCAAACCACTCTAGGATCTTTGCCAAGAAAACCTCAAATGGATTCACACAGAATCAGACATGATTGAACAACAAAATGACAAAAAAATCAACAACAGATACAGCTATATTTAAATGTTAAATTATGGTCAATTAAGAGGGATTAAGAGATTTGGAGAGAAGAAATGAAGAGATATATAGATGGGGAAGAGAAATAGAGAAAAAAAGAAAGAAAACTAGGTGTTAAGGGACAGACTAATAGGCTGGCCCCTGGGTAGTTTAGATCTGATACTGGGAAAATGCGGCACTTGTAGGTCATTCTTCGTTGTTGTTGTTGGATCGTTTCAGTCCTGTGGGTCATTCGACATTTAACAAAGAGTTTACTTAGCGATAGCAGAGGAAGGACATTCGGCAAGGAGATTCTGCAAGAATGCCGTATTGATTTAATTGAGAACAGCTTCCTGGTGTTGGACGAACTTGCCTTCTGTCCATCGTCAGAAGACTCAGAGAGAGACCAGAGCTCCTCCTGGACTTTTAGGGTTGCGATCAGGAAGCCACATCCAGAAACCTAAGCCTTTAGCCATGCAAGTTTCCAAAAGAATTGCAACATGGCTTTAAAAACATGAACTCCCTAAAGCGTGTGGGGCAGTCTTAGGAAAAGCTAGTCCAGCCTACGTGGCAGGGCTCTAGGAAATGTACTGCTCTTACTTTATAGGAAAAGAGGAAACTGAATTAGATACCAAGACAAACAGAAAGCTAGCCAGAGAAAGGAAGAGGGAGCAAAGTGAAGCAGGAGACAGAGGCAGAAGGGATAAAGTTGGAGCAGTGTTGAAGTATTATATATATATATATATATATTTTTTTTTTATCCTGGGACTCCATTCTAGGAGCATAGGGCCACAACCAGTAGGCAATGGGTCGCTCAGGGTCACCCAGCTGGGAAGTGTCTGAGCCCAGATTTGAACCTAGGACCTTTCGTCTCTAGGCCTGGCTCTCAATCCACTGAGCTAGCCCAGCTGCCCCTACTTTAGGTTGCAGTTTCTTTAGCAGATGTAGTTTTTACAGGGTGGGGTTGCTAGCCCCACGCCCAACCCTCCTCCTTTTTCATCCGGGCTAGGGACCGTCCTTAGCCCAGGAGTGGTAAGGGTGGGCGATAGGGGTCAAGTGACTTGCCCAAGGTCACACAGCTGGAAGTGTCCGAGGCCGGACTTGAACCTAGGACCTCCAGTCTCTAGGCCTGGCTCTCAATCCACTGAGCCACCCAGCTGCCCCTATATATATTATATTACATGTATTTTATATATATGTGTATATATGTTATATTACATATATTATATATGTGTGTGTATTTATTTGTTTGTTTATTTATTTATTTTAAATTAAACTCTTGCCTTCCATCTTAGAATCAATGCTGTGTATTGGTTCTAAGGCAGAAGAGTGGTAAGGGCTGGGCAATGGGGGTTAAGTGACTTGCTCAGGGTCACACAGTTAGGAAGCATCTGAGGTCAAATTCGAACCCAGGACCTCCTGTCTCTCGATCCACTGAGCCACCCAGCTGCCCCCTATTATATATATTATTGAGTTAAGCTATTATATACCCCTGTCAGGTAGTACTGTTCCCTAGTGCTTTGAGATTCAGCTTAGCTCTTCAATGATTATTAATTTATTAATTTCATCCATTAATTTCTTTTCTTTTTTTTTTAAAAACCCTTCTCTTCCATCTTGGAATCAATACTGTGTATTGGCTCCAAGGCAGAAGAGTGGTAAGGGCTGGGCAATGGAGGTTAAGTAACTTGCCCAGGGTCACACAGCTGGGAAGTCTCTCAGGCCAGATTTGAACCCAGGACCTCCCATCTCTAGGCCTGGCTCTCAATCCCCTGAGCTACCCAGCAGCCCCTCATCCATTAATTTCAATGACTGTTAATCATAGTTCTACATCTGTTCCCTTCAGAGGCTCCATCATATGAGGCAGATATAGCAGTCCGGTGAAGGGAGAACATCTTCTATGGGTCACAGTAGCAGGATCTGAAGTGATTTGACCTTGGAGTCAAGGCAAAATCCAGCCTGGAGACACATTTTACTATTGATTTAATTCATTCCTTCATTTAACAAATATTATCAAAAACCAAATATCACTAAAGACAGTAGAGGAGCTCCAGGAGCCCAAGTCATGGGCTTTGTTCTTAAAAAGCTTACAGGACAGGTCTATTGAAGTTCTGGCAGCTGGGTGGCACAGTGGATAGAATGTCTGAGGCTCATCTTCATGAGTTCAAATCTGACCTCAGATACTTCCTAGCTGGGTGACCCTGGGAAAGTCACTTCACCCTGTTTGCCTCAGTTTCTTCATCTGTAAAATGAGCTGGAGAAGGAAATGGCAAAGCATTCCAGTATCTTTGTCAAGAAAACCCCAAGTGGGGTCACAGGGAGTCAGACACAACTTAAAAACAATTAAACACCACCAACAAAGGAATTTATACTGTGTGTGCCTAGAGGGACCATCTAGAGAAGAAGCCACCTTGGCAAGAAAGCATGATGAGGTAAGACAAGCTCTGGAGTTGTGCAAACCTATCGTAAGGGAGTGAGCAAAGAGATGGGACTAAACAGGCTTCCTGCAGGAAGCCTCTCCTTCCCTCGTAGGCAAGAGTTGGCTTAGTACGCCTTCCTCTGAATTGTTTAATAGGACGAATGTCTTTTTCTCTCTTCCTTGGATGTGAAATAGGAGCTGGTGAAGATGGAGGCATTTCTCAACATCAGGAAATGAAGCAATACCTGCTAGTCTTGATGCAGCCTCGAGCCATTTCCCCATAGCCTAAGTCCTCTTTCTTAAGAGAGAGCTTCAGTCTGGGGAAAAGGCGTAAATATTTGTTAATGGAGAGATGTAGAAGCATAGATGGTTGGAATGAAAATTCACCCACACACGCACACACATACATATACCTTTTCTCCCCCAGAAGCCTCCATACAGCTGGTACTCAATAGACTAACTGGCAAATTCATTCAACAAACATTTTCAAATGTATGAATGGCGAACTTTATGCCAGGAGAAACGAAGTTTAGAGAAGACCCAGTCTATGCCCTTGTAGAACACGTAGTCCAGTAATGGCTAAGATACGAGAACTAATTCGGTAACATACACATTAGAGTTTTTAATGACTATTTTTAGTTACTTTTAGTAATTTTAATATAGTAAATATAATCATTTTAATAACTATTAGGTAATGTACGCATTAGAGATGCAAAACAAAATGCTATGTGAGGATGGAAGGGAGAGGTCATTTCTGCCTGGGAGAATCAAAGAATCCTTGGATGAGGTAGCATTTGAATTAGGATAAATAAGAAGTAAATTGTTTAAGATGGAGAGAAGAAGGGCATTACCTGTGTAAAGAAAATCATGAACAAAGCCACGGAGGTAGAAAGGTGCGTGGTATATTCAAAGGTCAAGGATAAACCAATTTGGCTGGAATTAAGAATACATGGAAAGGGATGGGGGAGGGAAATATGAAAAAGACTGGAAAAGGAAGTTGTTACCAGATCACATAAGACTCTGAATGCCATGCAAAGAAAGTTGAATTGAGGAGACAATAGGGAGCCAGTGAAAATTATTAAGTATAGTAATACGACAAGATTTGTGTATGCCCATGACTCACATGGGTGGGTCACACATCTTTCGAGGATTCTTAGTGTCCAATTATCAATTCTAGACTGTTTTCTCCTCCTCTCCTCCGTATGTCTGGGCATCAATTGAAATGTGCTAAGGCACTGTCCCCTAGTGGAAAGAGCATTAGAGACCTGGGTTCTAATCTCAGTTCTGTCACTAACTTTAATCCTTGTCCCTCAGTTATCTTATGTACACTAAATGGAAAGAATAAGTTTCTATTCTTTCTATCTCCTAGGACTACAACAGTATGATGTATTTTATAAAGAGAAGGCACTGATGTCAGATGTGGACAGATTTTTGTCATCAATCAAAGCCTAGCCTCAGTTGTCTTCCCTAGTTCAAACCCTCAGCACCAATTCCCTGAATTATTGTATAGTCTTCTAACTGATGTCCTTATTTCTGGTTTCTCCTCTATCCATTCCCTTTTCTACACAGCTGCCCAGGCAACATTCCTGAAGGACAATTCCAACTTTGTTCTTCTGGTTCTCGAGAAGATTCAATGGCTTCCTATTGCCTCCAAGCTTATCAGTTTACATTTAAAACTTCCCACAATCTGCCTCCCATCTTCCTTTCCAGTCTTATTTCCTATTAATCTCTTGCACACTCTCCCCAATCTGCCTCCCACATGTGACGTTCCCTTTCCTGTTTTTGTACCTTGACACACATGGTGCCACCATCCCTTCACTTTCACCACATAGAACCCAGAGCTTCCTTCAAAGTATAGCTTGGGGATCATTTCTTCTGTCAGGCCTTTCCTGATCTTTCCAGATATGCTGTATCCCTCTTGAAGTTATATTATCAGATAATTGAAATTATATTATTTTATTCACTCATTATTAGATATTATTATCATTATTTTTATTGTTATATTATTGAAATTATATTATTTCATTCATTTACTATTAGATATTATTATCACTATTTTTAAATATTTGAAATTACTTTGTATATACTTATACAAGTCAGCATCCCCATCATCCTCATCAGCATCATCTTCATCATGATCATTACTAGCATTTACATAAAGCTTGAAGGTTTGCAAAGCACATTATAAATATCACGTCACAATAAGCCTGGGAAGTACGTGCTATTATTACCCCTTGTTTTACAGATGAGGAAACTAAGGCAGAAACAGGCTAAATGACTTGTCCAGAGATACATAGCTAGTACATGTTTGAAGCAAGACTTGAACTCAGGTCTTGGTGACTCCAGGTCTAGCACTCTATCTATAACAGGAAGATAAATTTTAAAACAAACAAACCAACAAACCTTACCTTCTGTCTTAGAGTCAATCCTAAGTAGGACTCCCAAGGGAAGAGCAATAAAGGGTAGTGTATAGATAGGAACCACTCACTAAGTTTGTCCTACCCCGCATCCCATTTTACATGTGTGCTTTGCGTGATGGAGAGGGACAAGAGTACAAAGATGTGGTGCATCAGGGGAGAGCTTGCTCTCTTTGGGTTGGTGCTGTGGTAGAAGACAGTCTTGAGAAGGAGCTCTGGTGCCTGCTGGGTGCTTTTTTGCAGGATTTGGCAGTTTGGCAGGCTGTAGATTTTGGCTTTCTGATTCAACTCAAGATATTATTTTAGATAGGTGGTATTTTCAGTTCCTTTTCTACATTTCCCTTTTTTTCTGGTTTTTTTTTTTATTAAAAACTTAATTGTTAAGAGCTACTAACAGACTCCTGACTTGAGAGTTAATTTTATAAATGGCGACCACATTTTAAAAAAAATTAATATTACATTTAATATTTTCCTTTCATTTATTACACTAAGTAATTGGTGTTAAGTGACTTGCCCGGGTTTACACAGCTATGAAGTGTCTGAGGTTAGATTTGAACCCAAGACCACCTATCTCCAGGTCTGCTTCTCTATCCACTGGAAGGTAATCTCAAGGGCAGGGATGGATCAGATAATATTACAAGATCTCAGGAATAGAAACATCCACTGAAATTGGGCTGAGCTCTCACCTTTATGCTTCAATTCCTGAAACAGTAGACTCAAACTAAAAGTGGTTGCTCCTAAAGATTCTATCCACCATATTTATTCACTTCTGGGTTTGGCCTAGCCAATGGAGAAGTTGTTCTGTTGCTGGCAGAACATCATGTTTCAGCTGCTGGATCAATGCTCTGCTGGGCTGGGCCAAGCAGGTTACTCCTCAGAATTGGCTCATCAATGGCCTTGGCTGCTGGCTGGTGCAGCTACGAGCCATTTCCGGCTGGACTCCAGCTACAGAATCTTGGAGGCCTCTTCAAACCTTTCACAACTCACAGATCACAAAAAGTCTTGCCTATCTCCACCACTCATTTGCTTAAGATTGGGAAAGAATAAATACAAAAGAATCAGAAAGAAACAGCATTACCAGGATTTCACTTGTCTCCTGAGTGAAAAAGGGTTCCTAAAGTCTCTCCCCTACTGGGAAGCCCACAGTAATTTTGTCTTATTCCTCAAAAATCACCAGGGAAGGAAGAAAAGATATTTTGCCTTTTGGAATTTTATATGCACACTCAGTTCTGGCTAGGCAGCCAGTTCAGTTGGTCAGTCAACAAGCGTTCATTCATTCACTTATTTATTTATTTAAAACCCTTACCTTCCATTTTAGAATTAATACAAGGATGGGTTCCAAGGCAGAAGAATGGTAAAAGCTAGGCAAAGGGGGTTAAGGGACTTGCCCAGGGTGATACAACTAGGAAGTATCTGAGGCCATATTTGAACTCAGGACCTCCTCTCCCCAGGACTGGCTGTCTAACTACCGAGCAACCTAGCTGTCCTTCAACAAAC
The DNA here is from genome assembly GCF_016433145.1 of Gracilinanus agilis. NCBI lineage: Eukaryota > Metazoa > Chordata > Mammalia > Didelphimorphia > Didelphidae > Gracilinanus > Gracilinanus agilis. Next base: position 105,579,830 of record NC_058133.1, on the reverse strand, counting down.
ATTTATTAAGTGTTTACTATATACTAAGCACTGAGAGTGCACATACAAGTGAAAAAAAGAAAGATAGCTCCTGCCCTCAAGGAGCTTATGTCTGATTGGGGCTTGATGAAAGAGTTTGGAATGAAACCTGGTGAGAAATGAAGAGATGATTGGCTTAGGTAACCTCCTTAAAGTTCTAGGAGGAGGCATTTAATTAGAATGAGGGACCACAGGGGTGGCGTGTACTTCTTTTTTTTTTTTAATTAAATTCCTCACATGATTGGGGATGTAGACTGGAAACGACCACACCAATGCAACTATCAATAATATGTAAATAAGTCTTGATTGATGACACATGTTAAAAACCAGTGGAAATGTGCATTGGCTATGGGGGGGGGGGGTGAAGGGGAAAGTAAAAACATGAATCTTGTAACCACGGAAAATTTTTCTAAAAACATAAATTATTTAAATAAAAAAATTAAATTCCTCATTTTCTGTCTTAGAATTAATACAATGTATTGGTTCTAAAGCAGAAGAGAGGTAAGAGCTAGGCAATGGGGGTTAAGTGACTGGCCCAGGGTCACATAGCTAGGAAGTGTCTAAGGTCGAATTTGAACCCAGAATCTCCCATCTCCAGGTCTGGTTTTCTATACACTGAGCCACCTAAGTATCCTCCTCTGAAGATACTTCTTAAGTGTGAATTCCAGGGTTAAAGTGATCTTCTAGGATAAAGAGTTTTCCGGGGCATGATGGGGATGTGGGGATGGAAGCTTGGTGAGACATAAAGAGTTTCAAGGTTTCCATCATCGCATAATAAGCAAATAGGAAACAGTTATGAAATACCTATGCATACTCTGAAATAAAGAACAAGGCCCTCCATTAAGCATCATCATGCATTTCCAGAGAAAGACTAGTATTTGCAAATGATCCTAAAGATTGGCCTCCTATTGACCAATTCCCTCTAAACTCCTCATTCATCATCAATCAACCAACAAGCACTAAGTACCTACTACAGATCAAACTCTGTGCTAAGCCCTGAAAATACAAAGGCAGCAATGAAATAGTTCCTGCCCTCAAGAAACTTACAATATAAATTGGAGATACTATACCATACCTTGATGAGGAGGAGGAATCACTAACTGTTAGAGGGACCAGGCAAGGCTTCGACAGAGAGTAGTCCCTGTATTAGTCAAGAAGGAAATCAGGGGCAAATCAAATCTGGCCTCAGACACTTTCGTAGGTCTGTGTCACTAGGCAAGTCATTTAACCCCCATTGCCTCACCTTCTGTCTTGGAACCAATACTTAATATTGATTCTAAGAAGGCAGGTAAGTGTTTTAAAAAAAAAGGAAGAAAGAAAAAAATAAGGAAATCAGCAATTTCAAGAGCTGAAAGTAAAGAGAAAATATATACAACACAAAGAATGAAGATGGATTACTATATGTGAGAAATAGTGAGACTGGTTTGGCTGAATTATTGCATAAAAAAAAAATCACCATTGAGTGGCCAACCTTCTGGTGATGAACCTCTCCAAATTTAGCTAAAGTGGTTCTCCTAAGATGGATAGGGTTCATTAGCAGGCTTTTTCCAGTATGGCAGGACTGACCAAAACTTGTATTCTGCTGGCATAGTGTTAGAAAACCCAAAGACACAAGTATATGATTATGAGTAAAGACAGATAGATAGATAGATCGGTAGATAGATAGATAGATAGATAGATAGATAGATAGATAGATAGATAGATAGATAGATAGATAGATAGATAGATAGATGGATAGATGGATCGGTAGATAGATAGAAATATAGATAAATAGACAGATAGATAAATAGATAGACAGACAGAGAGAGAGAGAGAGAGAGAGAGAGAGAGAGAGAGAGATGGATGGATACAGATGGATGGATACAGAGATAGATGGATGGATAGATGGATAGGGACATGGATAGTTGGATGGGCAGGTAGATAGATGAATGGATGGATGGAGAAACGAACAGATGGTTGGATGAGTGGAGAGATAGATGAGCAGGTGGATATATAAATTAAGTTAATAGGCTTGAAAGAAAAGATGAAAAGGGAGAGGAGAAAAGTAGTATGGTATAATGGTATGAGCCCTGACTCTTGAATCAGAGGACCTGGCTTCAAATCCTGATGTTTACTACCTGTGTGATCTTCAGTAAGTCTCTTAATGTTCTGATACCACAGTTTCCTCAACTGTAAAATGAAAAAGGTTGGACTAGATCAGTGATTCCCAAAGTGGGTGCTACCACACCCTGGAAGGTACTGCAGTGATCCAGGGGGGCGGTGATGGTCACACTTTTTTTGTATTACATTCTATTCTGAGTTTAATAAATAGTTTCATAATTTCCAGGGGGTGCTAAGTAATATTTTTTCTGGAAAGGGGGCAGTAGGCCAAAAAAGTTTGGGAATCATTGGACTAGATGGAGAAGGTACTCATGAAAATGCTGTCCACAGCCAGAGAAGGAACTGTTTGCAGCCTGAGTGCAAATGCATGCCATCTTCCACTATATTTCCTTCACGAGATTTCTATTTATGTGTGATATTTGACTTCTATGATGACATGAGCAATTTAGAAACATGTATTACATGAAAGTTATGAGTATAATCTATATCAGATTATTTACTTCCTAGAGTTGGGGGGAGTGTAGGGAGGGAGAAAATTTGAATTTTAAAATGTCAAAAAAAAAAACAATTGTCAAAAATTGTTTCTACATGCAACCAAAAAAAATAACAAACCATTTTTAATTTGGAGAAAAAAATGAAAATCAACCAAAAAGATTTCCATGTCAATGGGAAAGATCTGGTCAAGAAATGAAAAGTCAGACTTCCTCAGCAGTCAGCAGATTCCAACTGGAAGTGAATCGTAATATACTACATAAGGAGTGACAGGAACTAGTTTTACATTGGCTACTATTCAAATGATCCTCCCAACTCCCTTTCTGAACTGCAGCTCCCAAAGTCTTCTTTACCTCCCTAATCAACCTGAAAAGTGCTCTACTTCCACCTTATCGGTCCTGCCCTGGAGACAAAACAGGGTTGGCTAGGGAGACAAACTTAGTTTCCACTCCTGAATGTGGGGAGATTTGAGAATTCTGCTCCTGATTCATTGAGTGATGCTGTGATAATTAATTTCTATCTCTCAGTCTCAGTTTCCTTACTCTGTAAGGATTTGGAAGAATCATATCTGTCATTATGTTCTGCAAAAAACCATTGTGAGTTCAAATCCTGCCTCAAACACTCAATATTTTTTATTTCACATTCTTTTCCATCTGCTTAGTTTCCTCATCTGCAAATTAAGGATAATAATAGGACCTGCCTCTCAGGTGAGGATCAAATGAAATAAATAATATTTATAAAAAGCTTTACAAAACTTAAGGCATTCTATAAATACTAGTCAGTCAGTATTACTGTTCAATAAACATTTCTTGAAGGCTTGGCAGTATGTCCAGCCTACTGAAGATGAAAAAGAAAGCAATACAGATATCATAGTCTTTTGATCCCTTGAGAAAAGAAAAAGTGTCATATCTGTTCCTCAAGTGTAAAATTTGGGTTCAGTTCCTGACAGACACTTACTACTTGTATGATACTGGTAAAATCCCTTCACCCCAGAGACCCTCAAGATCTCACATCTGAATTATTTGCAATAGCCTTCTGGTTGGTCCCCTCTCCCTGACTCAAGATTCTTCCCACTCCAGTGAGCCCTCTCTATTTGGTTGTCAAACTAATCTTCCTAAAGTATGTCTGACTATGTCACTTCTCTATTCAATAAACTCCAGTGGCTCCCTATTACCTTGAGGATCAAATATAATATCCTCTGTTTGGTTTTAAAGCCCTTCCTAGCCTGGCCCCTCCCTTAGATTTCCAATTTTCTTATATCTTACTCTCCTTCCATATACTTAGTGATTCAATGACATTGTCTCCTTTCTGTTCCTTATACAAGATACTCCATTTTCCAATTCTATGAATTTTCACTGGCTGCCTCCATGCCTGGAATTCTTTCCCTTCTCATCTTTGTTGTCTAGTTTCCATGGCTTCCTTCAATTCCCACCTTCTATTTAGAGAACACATTGATGAGGATATTATTGACAAAAGCATGATACCATACCTTTACAGTCATACAAATGAATAGTAGGTGTTGAAAATAGGACACCTTACCATGTGAAAATCCCATTGCATGCATTACAAAATAACATCTGACCCAGAAAAACTCAGCCTTAAAGATTTTCCTAAAATAAAATGTTTTCTATGCACATGCCAAGATTAAATGAGACCAAGGACCATAGCTTTGGTGGCTATCACTGAGTACCACTGAGTATCAGTATTAAGCCAGGGATAACAGAGACAAACCTAACACCTAAGATGCTCACTGCAGTCACACAGAATTCTTTGCATGTGTCCTGAAGAAGAGAATGCCTACCTTCTATTTTAAATAAAAACAACTTTACTAATCCCTTTTCCCTTTCTTTTTAAAAATGTATTTTCCTAATTTTATGTAATTACATTTTTAACACATTTTCCAAAATTATAAGGTCCAAATTGTCTCCCTCCTTCCCTTCCCTCCCCACCCCTAAAATGGTAAGCAATTTGAGGTTGGGGTTATACATGTGTGATCATGCAAAATATATTTCCATATAGTTCATATTGTGGGAGAATACTCATATAAAACTAAACCACAAAATAAAAATACACACAAATAAAATAAATAGTAATGTGCTTCAATCTGCATTCAGACTATATAGGTTCTTTCTCTGTCATTGATAGCATTCTCTGTCATAAGTCCTTCAGAATTGTCTTGGCTCACTGTGTTGCTGAGAATGGCTGTCTTTCACAGTTGATCATTGCCCAATGTTGCTATTACTGTGTACAGTGTTCTCCTGGTTGCTCATTTCACTTTCAATCAGTTTATGTAGATCTTTCCAGGTTTTTCTGAAATCATCTTGCTCATCATTTCTTATCTTGCAGCAGTATTCCATCATAATCACATACCACAATTTGTTCAGCCATTCCCCAATTGGACAACCCTTCAACTTCCAATTCTTTGCCATCACAAAAAGGGCTGCTATAAATATTTTTTGAAAAACAAGCCCTTTTCCCTTTTTTATCTCTTTGTGGCACAGACCTAGCAGTGTTATTACTTGATCAAAAGATATGCACAGTTTTAGAGCCCTTTGGACATAGTTCCAAATTGTCTTCCAGAATGGTTGGATCGGTTCACAACTCCACCAATAATGCATTAGTGTCCCAATTTTGCTACATCCTCTCTAACATTTATCACTTACCTTTATTGTCATAATAGCCTACATGATAGGTGTGAGATGGTACCTCAGAGTTGTTTTAATTTATATTTCTCTAATCAATAATGATTTTGAATATCTTTTATCTAGACAGCTTCAATTTCTTCATCTGAAAACTGTCTCATCATATCATTTGATAATTTGTTAATTGGGGAATGACTTGTATTCTTATAAATTTGACTAAGTTCTCTATACATTTGGGAAATGAGCCCTTTATTGGAGAAATTCATTTGTTATTTTTTGTTTCCTTTCAAATCTTGGTTTCATTGGTTTTGTTTGTACTCAGTCTCTCTTGATTCTGGTGCTTTCTCGCTGTGATAATATCCTGTTTATAACTTCTTTGTACATAGTAGCTTATAGGTTGTTTCCCCCGTTGGATTATGAGCTGCTGGAGAGCAAGGACTGTCTTTTACCTTTCTTTATCTCCCCAGGACTTAGCACAGTGCCTACCACATTAGTATATGCTTATTGCCTTGACTTGACACTCTGATCTTTGTTGTTTTTATTCAGTGGTTTCAGTCATGTTTGACTCTTTATTCAAAAATATTTTATTTTCCCAATTACATATGATAGCAATTTTCAATGTTTTCCAAAATGATGAGATCCAAAATGTCTCTCTTCCTCCCTTCCCTCCTTCTTGGATACCTTTATTCAAAGATATTTTATTTTCCCAATTACATATAATAACAATTTGTGTCTGACTCTTAGTGAACCTGTTTGGGGTTTTCATGGCAAATACTGGAGTGGTATGCCATTTCCTTCTTTAGCTCATTTTACAGATGAGAAAACTAAGGCAAATAGATTTAAGTATTTTGCCCAGGGTCACATAGCTAAGTATCTGAGGCCAGATTTAAACTCAGGAAGATGAGTCATCTTAACTCCACACCAGGCACTCTATCCACAATGCCACCTAGCTCTCTCTGATCTTAAGTTTTCATATCTGTAAAATGGGGGATGACAACTCTTGAATTCTTTTCCACACAAGACTGAGGAAAATGGTTTGCAAACTTGAAAGTACTTTATAAATGTGAGCCATTAGGCCTCATCCATAATGGCAAATGGACAAAGGAAATTAACAGATGAGTCACAAGAGGGAAAACACAATAAATGAGGATTAAGTAAAAATGATCAACCTCATTAATTACTAAAGAAACATAAATTAGTACAATTACAACACTCATGAAAATGGAAAAATAAAAAATAAAAAGCACAAAGCCAAAAACTGTTGGTGGGAAAAGAAAATCTACTCATTTATCATTATTCCTGGTCATAACACTAATTAGTGTAATCTCTCTGGACAGCAATCCAGTAATAAGGAGTAAGATCCACAAAATTGGTCAAACTCTTTAACCTGATAATCCTACTTCTGGGACTGTAACCCAAGAAGCAGTTAGAAGGAAACTAAGATCTTTCCATATGAAGATATTTAAGAAATGAAGGCCAGTTTTTAAAAAGCATGAAAAGACCTACATGAATTTATGAAGAGTGAAATGAGCAGAGTCAAGAAAACATTATACCCAGTAACAAAAATATTGTTTGAAGAATGACTTGTTTATGTCCATCTCCAGAGAAATAAATAATAAATAGAAATAAGTAAGACATAGTTTTATATATAGACATCGACATCTTTTTGTCAAGTGATACCTTCTCTAATTGGAGGAGGAAAGGGCAGGAGTTACCTGGGTATTTTAATGTGACAAACAAATACATTTAAATTTATTTTAAATCTATAGTCAAGTCAATAAGCATTTATTCTGCATGTACTATGTGTCAGGCATTGTGCTAAGCCCAGGATATACAAAGAGAAAGAAAAGCAGACCCTGCTCTCAAGGAGCTTACACTCTCATTGGAGAGACAACATACAAAACAATTGCAGCAGAGTTTTGGTGCATGTCTAGACCACCTGAGATGCAATCACCCACAAGGAAGATGCTAGAGACCTACTTCTTGAAGCCTAGATATTTGGAACATTCTGTGATAGCCTACCTTGTGATTGAAAGTAATTTTTCATTTAGCTGCATGGCCACACTTGTCCATATTCTTAAACCTGCTTTACTGAGTATCATTTGGGTTTTTCTTATATTCCCATCTGAGGGACACCACTCAGTAAGAGAGAAAGACCCGAAGGCTGCCTCATTTTGCCTTCTTCTCCTTTAAACTACATGAGAAATAGGCCTGGATCTCTAATATTTCACTTTGTTGTTTTCCATTTTAAGTATGGGTAGAAGAGTCTCTAACCTAGAAGCCAGAGGGATCCAGCCAGGAATTCAGGTCTCCAGGCTAGGTTTTACAACCAAACCAGTAGCAAAGCTATGGGAAGCAAAGAAATTGAGGATATTAAGCCAGAAAATGGTTAATTCTGGGAATTGAGTGAACCATGCTGACTCCATCTTGTGAATCAGTTCTGAAATAGCCTAGTTTCCTTTCTATTCAATTAGAGCTTGGTCCAAATTCTGTCTTGGGAGAAAACTTTATTTAATTGTGGGAATTGGGAAATTTCTTTTATTCAAATGTGGGAATTGCATTGTTTGAACCTAGTCCTGCATGCCTGAGAAACTGGACCACCTATAACCAAGGACTTAGGTTATGTTGACCAGAAGCACAGTTAGATCCCAAGATTGATGTAAGAAGTTTTCTTATAATTGTACATCTCAAGCAATCCATATATCTTTTTTTAAACCCTTACCTTCTGTATTAGAATAAGCACTAAGTATCAGGTATTCTAAGGTATAGGAGTAGTAAGGGCTAGGCACTTGATGATTAAATAAATTGCCCAGGGTCACACAACTAAGAAGTGTCTGAGGTCAGATTTGAACCCAGGACCTCCCATTTCCAGACCTGGAGACATTAATGAGATCATAGATCCTTATTAGGTCATCTTATAGTCTAGGTTCCCAAATTTTTAGTTTTTCTTTTCACTTGCACAAGTCAGTATTTAAGGGAGTTGTTTTAGATCATTCACTTGAAAGATTTAGCAGTTTTATTTTTAAATTCTCATGAGTAATTTTGTTGGAACCATAGAACTATGTTTAAAAATTTGATAACATAATCACAAGAAGTAAACCCAAATTGAAACTAGCCATCATCTGTGTAGTAAGGTTGAAATGGCCCATAGGGGCCATCTTATGAAACATGCTAATTGTGCTCAATCCTGGTCCTGATCATCCTACGTGGGAGTTTGGGGGCTTTCTTCTTAGCCACATATAATTCAGAACTAAAAGTTTTGCATGTAAGATGTCAAAAAGCCTTCGTATTCAAGACAGAAACAGAAGAGCTGATGACTCAGTGGATAGGCAAAAGAACTAGAGATCTTCCTTTTAACTGCTTGTCATCAAATGGTGTCAAGACTGTATTGAGCTATTTTCCAAGGGGGGAGTGGAGACAACTTTATTCCCAGCCATCTCCATATGTCCATGAGCACATGGCTGCTAAAGATCCTGCCTAGGGAAGCTTGAATCTGGATCTGGACTATCCCTTTTGTGTTTATTCTCTTTTGATATTAGGCAAACAAGTACTTATCCCAAGATGGTTGGGAGGTATCCTTGAGAGTTTGAAAGGTTCAGAAGTCTCATTGATTTGGAACTGTGGTAGCAGAGAAAGGGTCCTTAGTAACTGTTTTAGTTATTTTGGAAAGTATATCCACCAATAAGAGGATTGGTTCAAACCTTGTCATTTTACCAGTAAACATGCACTAAGAATTACTTATTGGCTAGCATAGAGCCAAGGTGAGCTATAAAATGCCTAAATTTCAATCCTGGAAACAGATTTATGGTCTTTTTTTAATGTGTTGATACACTTTTTAATATTTGTTCTCTGATATTTTGCAAACCATGTTATTTCCTTCCTTCTCACCCTTTCCCCCTCCCCAAGAAGGCAGGTAATTTGATATTGGTTGTATATATATTATCATATGATGCGTATTTCTCTGTTCATCATGTTGGGAAACAAGACATATATTGCTTACACTAGAGAAAAAAATTCATGGAGGAAATAAAGTGAATAAAAGAATCATAGACAATGAAGTAATATCAATATATATGTATATACAAAATACAACTAAATTTCTAAAGAAGAAATTACATGAGTTACAAGAAGAAACAGACAACAAAACCATATTAGTAGGGGACATTAATCTTCCCCTCTGAATTGAATAATCAAACCAAAAAATAAACAAGAAAAAAGTTAAGGAGGTAAATAGAATTTTTTAAAGTTAAACTTGATAGACCTCTAGAAAAAATTAAATGTGAATAGAAAGGAATATATCTTTTTCTCAGCAGTACAAGGCACTTTCACAAAAACTGGTCACCTAAAATCCTCACAACCAAATAAAGAAAAGCAGAAGGACTAAATAAATTCTTTCCAGACCATAGTGTTATAAAAATTGCATTGAAAGGATTGGAGGGGAAAAAATGACTAAGAACTAATTGAAAACTAAGTAACCTTATTTTAAAGAATGAATGGATCCAAGAACAAAGCATAGAAAAAATAAATAATTTCATTGAAGATAATGACAACAAGGAGACAACATACTAAAATTTGGGGGATTCAGTCAAAGCAGTACTTAAGTAAAAATTTATATCTCTAAATGCTTACATCAATAAAACGGAGAAAGATCATATCAGTGAATTGGGTATGTTTGGCAGGTCGAAGTATCAACATCCCAGGAAATTGTAACTATAGTTTTGAATTAAGTTACTGAGTCCTGTTTTTCAAAGACATTCTGTTAATGCATGCCATGAGTCTTTTAGATTGAGTATCTCTTTTGTGAGCTGGAATAAATTATTTGTCATTGATCTGATACATGTTGTATTGTAGGTAGTTTTCTATACCTCTCTCTTTTTAGGAAACTCCTAGAGATGAGCCATAACCTACACATATCCATGGCATCAAGGCAGGAGTTTGATGAGCTAACAAAGGTAAGAAAAGGGAATCTAGCTCTTCCCTTTGGAAGCCAGAAGACTGGAAGAAGAATCTTCCAGTACTGAACCTGGTTCAAATATATGTCTGCCCCTACTCCCTACACATACACCAGGGTTAGAGAAGGGAATGCTGCAGTGACCTAGTCCCTGTTATATCCAAAGTAATTCCTCAAGCTTAGATAAAATTTGCATTTCTTTCATATTTATGCTTTGGTTCTTGTAGCTTCAATATTTGTTACAATATCAAAGTCTTTGTCATTAATTTGTCTCAGAATTTCAAAGTTAAAAGAGACCTCTGCTACCATCTCATCCAATGTATTCCCCCAAAACATTCTTCTCTACAATATTTCTGACAAGTAGTCATCCAGTCTTTGGTCTAGCAGTGAATGCCAGGAGCCTCTTCAACAATCAATTCCACTTCTCTACAACCTTCTTAGGAATTCTTTCCAGACATGAAACTTAAATTTCCTAAGGAGGTCAGAGAAAAAAGGAAAATAACCTACATGTTCCAAAATATTTGTAGCAGCTCTTGTGGTGGCAAAGAGTTGGAAAATGAGGGAGTGTCCTTCAAGTGGGGAAATGGTTGAACAAATTTGGCATATGATTGAGATAAGATACTACTGCTGAAATGATTAGCAGGTTAGGTTTTTTTGAAACTTTGAAAGACCTACATGAAATAATAAAGAGCAAACAAGTAGAACTAAAAGAACATTATATACAGCTACAGAATTAATTGAAATGTAACTTGTAAATGTCCATCTCCAGAGAAAGAACTAATAAACAGAAACATGAAAGACATGTTGATTGATGTCTTCTTTGGTGTGCAGGGAGGGCAGGGAGGGCAGGAAGACTCCTGAAAATTAACTTTTTATAGTATAGAGAATTTTTTTAAATGCTTCCACAAAATTCTCTTAGTTTTGCCCTCTGAAATCATAGAGGACAAATCTAATATTTTTCCTATGTAAATAGTCTTTCACATGTCCCATCCCCAAATCTTCTTCTCTCCAGGCTAACCATCTTCAGTTCCTTCAACTATTTCTCATTTGGCAGGATATTTAAGGCATTTACTATTCTAGGTGCATTCCTCTAGACCTCTGAATCTACCATTTCCCTTCAAACTTCCCAACTTTACTCAATCATAGATGTCATCAGACTTTGGTGGAGACCTAGCTCAGCTGACAGACAGGAATTCCCCAACATGCTTGTAGTGAGCACTTGAAGCACTTAGCCCCTTTCATTTTCTAAGGAAGGGAGAAGAAGAGTAGAAGCCTTGTGAGAGGTGATTTCAGAAATTGCAGACAAAAGAAAAAAAGAAAAAGGATGAAGAGGGTTTGAGGAAGTGAGAAGATAAGCTATTTGTGGCCACCACTGCAGCCACTACCAAAGATGAATAGAACTACAAAGGCATCAAGGAAAGCCTACATCAAAGATGAGAAAGGAAACTAGGACCCTGACAGAGTCTCACCAGAGACCAAGACTTACCAGACACTGCAGAGAACAGTTTCCATGGAAACAGAAGCAGAGCTGCAGCAATAGGGACAGTATTAGACTCTCTTGCCAAGATGAACATATGGGCATATCTAGGTCTTACTGAGCTTACACAGAGGGGCAGACCCTGGGCTGGTAATTCTGCCTCTCTATCCCGAAGGAGTATGCAACTTGGTCCAAAGTTGATTTCTGTTTCTTTAAAGTTCATTTTTACAGTTCCATTTCACCTAGTTTCTAAAAGTCAGTAATAAGATGCAACTCTGCTTAATCACTGAATTCCTGGTCTGGATGTGTTACAGTTGTTCAAGGGTAGTTGAAAAGGAAGTCATGGTTAGAGAGAGAAGTAAAGTGGAGAAGAGGGCAAGAGGAAGAAAGGAAAAGGGAAGAGGAGAAGACAGATACATAGAAATAGAAACCCAAAGAGAGACAGAGAAGGATTTCTCATGACTACTATGACATTCCCAGCATGGGGGCACAGAGCTAGAGACAAGAGATTTGAAGAGATTTGCTTATTCACATTCTTATACTTTTCCCAGAGCTAAGAAGAACATGTATATTCTGAACAATACTTGGAGGCTACAGCTTATTTATGTGGTAATGCCTTTGACTTCTTCATCTTTGCCATTGTTCTATCCTGTACAGGTTTAAAAGGAAACCCTTCCCCCTATGGTAGGGTTGAAGGTATTAGTTAAAGATAAAGTCTCAATCCTAAGTCAGAAGATAGAAACAAACCGACAAGAAGTAGAGGGCCAATCAAAAAGGAATAACTAGTACTGTTCACTGACTTTTCACCCTTTATCCTATACTATTAAAATCATAACACTATCTAGCACTAGATATATAATGGACACTGGGCCAAAATTATTTACAAGATGAAAAGATTTTAAAATAAAAATGACCACAGAGTATTTTACACTAGTTCTGCCAAGGCATTCTAACAATCAATTCATTGTAAATAATACTTTGGTGGGCATTTTCAATGGTCAATTGTAGAGTAAAAATAAACCAACTTTTCTACCATAGATTCCATTTCAATTCTAGTCAGTCTCTCCTGGATCCCCAAAACATCAGAGTTAGCAAAGCAAGCATATTAGCTGTCAGTAAGTCAACAAATATTGCACCTACTATGTGGCAGGCACATGGTAAACACTGATGATATGAAGAAAGGCAAAAACATTTCTTGCTCTTGATGAACTCACAGCCGAATAGGTAGATAGCATGCAAATAATTATGTACAAACAAGATATGTGCAAGATAAACTGAAGATAAGCTAAAGGAGGAAGGCATTAGCATCAAGGAGTATTGAGAATGACTTCTTGTAAAAGGTAAGATTTTAGCTGAAATTTAAAGAAGTTGAGGAATGCCAAAAGCTTAAGATACAAAGAATTGGAGGACAGTCAATGAAAATTCTGAGTCAGGAGAAGGAGCATCTTGTTTGAATAACTACAAGGTCAACTTCTCAATCAGAGTACAGAGGAGAATAAGGTATAAGAAGACAAGAAAGGTAGGAGAAAGGCAGGTTGTAAACAATTTCTTTTTTTTTTTTTCAGTTTAAAAAAAATATTTAATGCTGCCCAAAACGTATAAAAATACAATAAGAATGGCAGAACATTACAAAGTAGTCTCTCCTAATTTGCTCCTTTCATATCTTTCTACAATTCTTACAAGCATTTAAAAAACACTAAACAATACATCAAATTTATAAGTTTTGCAAAGTCTTCTTGCTGGTGGGTGCTCTTTGTCCCCTGGATGTATAGTTTACGTTGTAAACAGATAACTGTGAGGCACTCTAGAGATTTATCAAACCTCACTTTGATTCCAGGAGAGGGCTTCAGATCTTGCTTTGCATGTCAATGGTTCAAAATTTATAGCTTCAGAGCATTCACAGATCATGGAGATTTAGGTGTCAGTCAGTCTTGGCCTTTTTCTTTTTCGTTCAGTCTCATTTAGCCTCTGTTTCATCTGCTGCACCTTTTGAGCTGTATTAGCTTTTCTGTCCTCTCGGTATCGCTTCCGAACAGCACTTTCAGTGCTCTCTGTCACTGTATCTTGCATCTTGGTGGAGAGTTCTGTAAGGTTTATTGTGTCATCTTTTTCGCCACCTTCTAACTCTACCCTATTCCCATTGTACTTTCCAATAATTATTTTAGTTGGATGAGGTGGTGAATGTTCATAGTTAGGTGCCTCGTCTTCATTAGACAGTTCTTTCCATCGCTTCTGTATATTTGAATCTCCCATTATAAATTTTGCTCCTTCTATTACAGCCATATATGAAAATCTTAGTTGATCTGGAGTCTGAATAAGTCCCATTCGAAATTTTCTCATATTCACTAATACTTGCTTAATATTAACAGAGAAAGGATCATCTCTTTTTTCCATCAGGACAAGACAAGTATCAACTAATGAAAATGTGCCAGACCGGCCAATGCCTGCACTACAGTGAATTATTGCAGGTCCATGTTCAGCATTCAGGGAACCAGATTCTCGAACTTTAAATAAGAAGTTGAGGAATGAAGCTGGTGATTGAGGGACTCCAAAATCTGGCCATGTAGTATAATGAAAGTGAGATATTAACCTGATCTCACCACTATGAATATTTTCTAATTTTAGTAGATGAACTGTATAATATGATTTGATATCTTCTGACACTAGTCTCACACAGAATCCTGTCTCTTCAAACAACATCACTTGGTCTTCTTTGGTTGGCCAATATTGTGCACATTTTATTGAGTCTTTCTCCACAATTCGATTTAGCATAACAACTGCTTTGGACTTTTGCTGCCATACCATTAGCCAAAAATGACAACAAGTATTAGGAAGTGGACCCTGCGTTAAGATGTAATTTCTTTGTGCCTCTTCTATGGCAACAAAGCTGGCATTGATATAATCATTTTCAGTATTTTGCAGTTTAACACGACTATGATCATATGGGCTGACATCTCTGTATCTGTTTCGATTTCTATTTTCTAGAGATTTCGCCACTTTATGAGGGTAGTCATGGGACTGACTTCGAATTTCCAAGTACATGGGCTGCCACCGGTTCTCAGCATCCACCTCCTCAAACTCCCGCTCGATGGTGACGGACATGGTGGCAGGCGAGACCTGGCGCGAGAAGAGCCGCCGCGGCCGGAGAGGCACATGCCCCGTCCTCGCTGTATAACAGCAGAGTGGGAGCCGCACTCGTCTCCCCAGCGGCGGCCGCCTAACTGTAAACAATTTCTAAAGGCAAACAGAGGATCTTATTTTTGATCCTGGAAGTAAATGGTTTATTATATAATTCGAGTTTATTAAATGGAGGGGAGGAGGGAGTTTGACATCTTTAGACCTCTGCTTTAGGAGGGTCAACCTATTCAATAAATTCCAATGGTCCCCCATAACCTCCAGAATGAAATGCAAAATCCTCTGTTTAGTGTTCAAAGCACTTCATAAACCTCCTCACATACCTTTCCAAGCCTTTTTACTGGGTATACTTTCCACCCCACCACAAACACATACTCTGATTCAGTGACACTGGCCTCCTCCGTTTCCTTGAATAAGACACTCCATCTCTTGCCTCAAAGAATTTTCAGTAGTTGTTCACCATGACTTCTTCAGGAAGTTTTCCCAATCCCTCCTAATTCTAGAGCCTTCCCTTTGTTGATTATTTCATATTTATCCTGTACATAGCTTTTTAAAAATTAAATTTATTTTTTTAATGAATTAATTTGGAATATTTTTCCATGGTTACATGATTCATGTTCTTTCCCTCCCCTCCTCCCACCCCCTTCCAATAGCCAATGATCAATTCCATTGGGTTTTACATGTATCATTGATCAAGACCTATTTCCGTATTATTAATATTTGCACTAGTGATGGTTTAGAGTTTACATCCCCAATCATATCCCCATAGAACCATGTGATCAAGCAGTTATTTTTCTTCTGTGTTTTCACCCCCACAGTTCTTTCTCTGGATGTAGATAGCATTCTTTCTCATAAGTCCCTCAGAATTGTCCTGGATCATTGCATTGCTGCTAGTAGAAAAGTCCATTACATTCGATTATACCACAGTGTATCAGTCTCTGTGTATAATGTTCTCCTGGATCTGCTCCTTTTACTCTGCATCAGTTCCTGGAGGTCGTTCCAGGTCACAGTCTTTTAGCATCCTTTGGGCATAGGTTCAAATTGCCTTCCAGAATGGTTGGATCAATTCACAACTCCACCAGCAATGCATTAGTGTCCCAATTTTGCCACACCCCCTCCAACATTTATTATTTTCCTTTGCTGTCTTATTAGCCAATCTGCTAGGTATGAGGTGGTAGCTCACAGTTGTTTTGATTTGCATTTTTCTAATCATAAGAGATTTAGAACACTTTTTCATGTGCTTATAGGTAGTTTTGATTTCTTTTTCTGAAAATTACCTATTCATGTCCCTTGCCTATTTATCAATTGGGAGATGGCTTGGTCTTTTTGTATAATTGATTTAGCTCCTTATAAATTTGAATAAATAGACCTTTGTCAGAGGTTTTTGTTATAAAGATATTTTCCCCAATTTGTTTCTTCCCTTCTAATTTTGTTTGCATTGGTTTTGTTTGTACAAAATCTTAATTTAATGTAATCAAAATTATTCATTTTACATTTTGCAATATTCTCTATTTCTTGTTTGATCTTAAAATCTTTCCTTTCCCATAGATCTGTCAGGTATATTATCCTATGTTCAACTATTTTACTTATAGTTTCCTTTTTTATATTTAAGTCATTCACCCATTCTGAATTTATCTTGGTGTAGGGTGTGAGATGTTGATCTAAACCTAATCTCTCCCATACTGTTTTCCAATTTTCCCAGCAGTTTTTGTCAAAAAGCGGGGTTTTGTCCCAACAGCTGGAATCTTTGGATTTATCATGTACATAGCTTTTTTTTTAAGCCCTTATCTTCCATCTTGGAATCAATACTATGTATTGGTTCCAAGGCAGAAGAGTGGTAAGGGTGGGCAATGTGGGTTAAGTGACTTGCCCAGGGTCACACAGCTGGGAAGTGTCTGAGGCCAGATTTGAACCCAGGAAATCCTGTCTCTAGGCCTGGCTCTCAATCCACTGAGCTACCCAGCTGCCCCCATGTATAGCTTTTTGATAGATATTTGTTAGCTTCTTGTCTTCCCAATTAGATGGTAAAACTCCTTGAAGGCAGGGACTGTATTTTGCCTCTCTCTGCATTCCTAGCATTTAGCACAGTGCCTGGCAAATAGTAGAAGCTTAATAAATGCTTATTGACTGCCTGATTGCCTGACTGAAGGATGGACTATGATTATGGAGGAGAATGGACTAAAGATTTAATGATATTATGAATTCAGTAATACAAGTTAGTATAGTATTGCTCATAACCGCATCTACATATATTTGAATGATAGCAATGCCTTATATATGAGACATTATTCAATTTATAGAATATATGTTTGCTTGCTTTTTTTTATTATATCATTTAACAAAATACATCCCTTTTGATAGTTCTACAATAGCCCCAACCCCGCCAAAAAATCCAAGAAGAACTATTGGATGGGAGAACCTAGACTTTTCCCCAGGGCACCAAAATTATAGGCATAATTATCTTTTTTTTAAACCATTACCTTCTGTCTTAGAATAGATAGCAAGTGTAGGGTCCTAGACAGAAGAGTGGTAAGGACTAGGCAACTGTTCAGTGATTTACCCAGAGTCACACAACTAGAAAGTGGCCAAGGTCACATTTGAACCCAGGACCCTATTTGAACTCAGACCTCCCACCTCTAAGCCTAGTTCTCTATCCATTGAATCCCTACCTGCCCTAATTGTCTTCTTTAGTAGTACAGAAACAACTGAGTTTAGTTGACTAGTTAACGAGAACAATTAATTAAATAGAAAGCTACCACATGATGTATTTTCTGTCCACCTTCCCAGTTGGTGACTATACCCCAGGTGAGCATCTCATTGGATCTTGCCCATCCTATTTCCTAACCCAATTCTCAGCCATAGGCTAACGTACACACTTTGATGTAGTAATGAGAGAAAGTAGAGTCCATTGGAAAGCCAGGAGGGATCTTGCAAGCAATCAAGTCCAATTCCCTGATTTTGTAGATGGGGAATTTGAAGACTTGAAGCCAGAATACCTCCTCTGGCATCTCCATTTCCTGAGGGTGTATGACTACTAAATGAGGGTGTTGAGACTAAAATACACACCTTTGGCTTCCCAGTCCCACCATCTTTCTAATGCATTATGATCCTTCTCTGGTATTTTTTTCATGATAACTCTCAGGTATACTTCAGCAGGTCTTTAAAAATAAAGCATTTATTATAATTATTATAAATTATTATATTTATTTAATGTATAAATAGATATTATAAATAATTATAATTATTATAAAAATCCATACTAATGCAAGGTTCCACTAAAGATCTGTTTAAAATGAAAGATTCTTTAAAGTTTGAAAGTCACTGAAATTGATCTCTGAGGTCTCTTTCACCCCCATCTCTGAGTTCAAATAGATTAGTGTTATGGGTCACCATTACAAATGGAGACATTTGAGAAAGTTTACTTTTTATAATACAGTTAAGAAACAGAAAATTTAAAAAGCAGAGATGAGGTAGGAGAGGGGGAAGAACTTTGTTCACCTTCTTGACTGGACAAAATTGCCTCTAAATCATCTCAAACCCAAGAGTGTCTATTATGGCCTTAAAGATGCCAAAAAAAGGAGACTTCTTCAGACCTCCGTTATACAGGGTCCAAAGTCCAAAACTGAGATTTGAAGCATGAGGGTATAACATAGATAAAGAAAGAAAGGACTCCCACCTCATTCTGATTGAGAAGAAGTAGTGCCTGCAGGCAGGTGGGTGACTGAGAAAGCCCCTCCACAGGTAGAGAAGGAGCTTTAATTAACTTCATTTTAGAAAAAGCATTAAGCTTTGGAACCTTATTAAATATTACCTTCCCATAGTCTGCAGTCAGACAAACTAGTCTCTTTACTACACTTCATTTAGAGTTCTCCAATTCTTATCTCTATCTTGGCACTAGATGTGCCCCCACCACCACCACCACCATGCAAGAATGTACTCTCTCCTCCCCTTTCCCTTTTGTTTACTTTTCTTTTGGGCAGCTGGGTAGCTCAGTGGATTGAGAGGCCTAGAGACAGGAGGTCCTAGGTTCAAATCTGGCCTCAGATACTTCCCAGCTGTGTGACCCTGGGCAAGTCACTTGACCCCCATTGCCCACCCTTACCACTCTTCCACCAAGGAGCCAATACACAGAAGTTAAGGGTTTAAAAAAAATAAAATAAACAAAAACCTTTTCTTTTTTTCCTGTGGCACAGATTAAATTTTTAAATTTACTTCAAAATTCAGCTAAAATGGCACTTTCTACCCCTCCTCCTGTGCTACCAGTGCTTCCTCCAAGCCAAATTATCTTGTATCTATTTTGCATATTCCTTGTTGTTATGGTTTAGTTGTTTTAAATCATGTCCAACTCTTGGTGAATCCATTTGGAGTTTTCTTGGCAAAAATATTGAGGTGGGTTGTCATTTCCTTCTCCAGCTCAATTTATAGATGTGAAACTGAGGCAAACAGGGTTAAGAGACTTGCCCAGTGTCACACAGCTGGTGTCTGAGACCAGATTTGAACTCCTAAAGATGAATCTTCCTGATTCCTAGCTCAGTGCCCTATTCACTATGCCATCTACCTTCCCAGGCAATTGGTTATCTGGAATTAATGCTCAAGGAACATACACATGTTCTGCAGACAGTCCCCAGGAGTATCACGAGCAGTGTTTAGAGCTTCTTAATGGAGCTCCCAGGAAATTATAGTGTCTCATGTGTAATCTTTAGCACAAATCTGAATTTCTATTCTCATGGTTTGGATTCAGACTTGAAGAGTTTCCAATAATTGTTTGATAATGGCTTTGCCTGTACCCAGGGCTTAGACCCTAGGAACATCCACATTTGGTCTATTTTTCTTTCCACCAGAGCTCTTAGGTTCCCCTGCAAGTCATCAGGCTAACAATAAAATATTTAAGTATAGAACAGTTTTATTTAAAAGTCTGTGAAGAATAAAAAATGAGTTAGGCAACTTAGAACATGAATAGCTATAGCTTACCCTCTGGTGAGTTGTTTCTTTCTTTCTAGATGCCTTGCAGAACTTTAGTCCAAGTCCCCACAAACTCATAAGACCAATTAGTCAAATACTTTATATTTCTGGTATTACAAATTCCAGAGCCAGTATCCTGGCTGCTGCCCTCCTTTTCTCAGGAGTCTAAACTTCACTTGTTCTGAGATCTGCTGCTTTTATCCCTGTCCCCAGCTTTGGGTGTTATGTGGAAGAATCCTTCCTTCTTTCTTCCACTCAGAGAGCAACCAGGCTAATGAGGAAGATAGCGTTTTAGCTTCCAGGAGCTCTGAGCATGATGGGGAAAAAGCATCCCTCCATCTTTATCTCTGTCTGTCTGTCTGTATCTCTCTCTCTCTCTCTCTCTCTCTCTATATATATATATATATATATATATACATATATATATATATATATCTTAA
>NC_058133.1:105547171-105559544 GCF_016433145.1 Gracilinanus agilis | reverse complement strand
ATATATATCTGTCTGTCTCTGTCTCTCTCTCTCTCTCTCTCCATCTCTCTCTCTCTCTATCTCTGTCTCTCCATCTCTCTCTCCATCTCTCTCTCTCTCTCTCTGTCTCTGTCTCTGTCTCTCTCTCTCTCTCTCTCACACACACACACACACACACACACACACACAAATGAAAAAGCAGATATACTGAAGTAAGTTATAAATACTCAGGAGAGTGCCTGCAGACAAGTAGCACTCAGCCTTAAGTGGAGTTAATCAGGAAAGCTTCCCAGAGAAGGGGAAATTTGAGCTGGATTTGGAAAAATCAGAGAGCCATGAATTCAGTTGGGAGGTGTGGAAAGGGTATTTTCAGGTGAGTATGGGGACAAACAAGCTGAGAGTTCAGAAAATGGGGAACAGATCAGCTTAGCCATGACAGGAAGCCTTTGCAGGGAATTAACAAAACTGCCCCCATTCATTTAACAAGCTGAAGCAGGCCAGATGTCAGGTAGGGAAATTGTCTGAGTGCTGATCTTGGCAGCCCAAGAGAGATTTAGCCACTGGTATTTCTTGGCATTTCTATCCTTGTTTCTCCCGGAATTCCATCTGCCACCCCGCACAGAGGCCAGACCCACCACTAACCATCTCTCTTGTTCTCTAAGCAGCCTTCCCAGCCTGTGGTGTGGCAATGAGAGTTAGCATCCTAGACCCCATTTCAAACCCACTATTGCCCTTCTACAAATGCCACAGGGAGATATTTATGTGCTGGGGTGGGGTGAGGTCAGCTAAGGATGGGACAGCCAGCCAGAAGCTGAAGAGTCTATGCTCAATCGCCTAGAGGAGAGCTATCTATCGATTTTTCAATCTATCTATCATCTCCCCATCCTTTATCTGTCATCTCTGTTCCTTCAGTTTGTTTGTTTATTTAACTGGACTTGTGATTTCACTGGTCTAAGGAAATTCCATGTACCAGTAGAGTTCTACAACCACTTTGTAACTTATAGTCATCCAGAGTTCCCTGGAGCATGGGAAGTTATGAGACTTGGCCATGGGGTTACATTGCTAAATTGTGTCTAAGGTGGGCTGTAAATCTAGCTCTTTCTGAGTGTAGTGAATACTCTATGCACTAACTGTCCATAGTGCCTCTGGGTAGCAAAATGGCAAAGACTGAGCTTAGAATCAGGAAGACCTGACTTCAAATTCAGCACCCTGATCCTGAGCAGTTAATGTAGCCTCTGTCTGCCTCAGTTTCCTCAACTATAAAATTGGAGTAGTAATAGCACCGAATTCTCAGGGTTGTTGTGAGGATCAAATGAAATAATATTTGTAAAGCACTTGGCACTGTGCCTGGCATATAATAGGTACTTAATAAATCTTTATTTTCTTCCTCCCTCCCTTCCTTCTTTCCTCTCTTCCTTTGTTTTTCCTCCCTTCCTCTCTTCATTCTTTCCTTCCTTTTCTCCTTCCCATTCTCCCCCTCTCCTTTCTTCTTTCTGCTTTCCCTCCCTCCCTCCCTTCCATTCTTTCTTTCTCCCTCCTTCCCTCTCTCCCTTTCTTCTTCCTTCCTATCTTACTTCTCTCCCTCCTTCCTCCCTTCTCTTTTTCCTCCCATTCTTTTTCCTACCTCCTTCCCTTTCTTTCTCCCCTTTTCTTTTCCTCTTACCCTCTCTCCCTTCCTTTCTTCTTTCCCTTTTTCCTTCCTTCTGTTTATACTAACTCCCTAGTGCAGTCCCTTGATCTATCAAGACCTCAAAAGGAATAAGTAAAGATTTAACAATCCTCCACTTGTCCATCTAAGGAAAGTTGGGAGACAAAAGATCAGAAAGCTTAATGAAGAGTGGCCACTTGGCTTAGGCAGAGCTACCCATATCCAGTGTGCAATATGAAACAGGAAGTACTTAGGCCAGGGGATGACAGTCCAGGCTTCACTTTGTAGCTCTTTCTGGATCAGATCTTCACAAAATGTTTTTGGTCTGAAATGTGATGAATTGCAAGAACATTAGCAAAAAATATAATGGAAACAGATATATCCACAGACATGGAGCCCAAGCTCCCCATGGGAACTACATCCCCCAGGAGGCTGTGAGTATTCAAAGATATTGAGGAGAGTCTGGCAAAGGACAGGGCTGGAGAAGGTATGGAGATTCACTGGATAGAGAAGAAAAGAAAATAGAAACTGTGTTCTGACCTTCAGGGATCATCTGATTCTCTTCCCTAGGAGAAACAACAGTGCTCTTTACAATGGTCCCATAGTGAGAAGTTAATATTACTTAGCTCTGCTGCTGACACCCTGCTGTGGGTACCTTAAGGTATCCTCCTGCTGTGTTGTGGAAAGAGTGGTTAATAGGAAACGGAGCCTAGCACTCCTCCAAAGACACGAGGCAGGAATATGGCTATTTAATTCAAAACCTTTGATTTACTTTGCTCTCCTGTTTTCATTAAATGCCTTATTTGAAAGATTTCACATGCCAGACTGGTTTGGTCTACCAAAGACTACACTGGGTAAGGGGCTCAAACAAGAGTTTGAAACCTGCTAGCACCAGATAGCACCCCAAAATCCAGAAAATAGCAAGGAGTCCCAGAATCATGAGGAAGCCTTGGGGACCTGTCCTTAAATGCGTACTAAACTGAATAGAGATGAGTCCTTTACTATTTTGAAATTTATACTTTTTTTGGCCAAACCTAACAAAACAAGGAAGCAGTAAGACTCCAATTTAATTTTCAGCCCACCTTGCTTATGGCTGTAACAGCCTGCTGCTACAAGATCTTCTTGCATGGGTTGAGCACCTAGAAGGGAAGCTGGGGACTGAGGGAATACAGGTGGAAGGGTTAGATTAAGGGAGAAAGGACATGGGTAGAGAAAACAGACAGAGACATAGGATTCTTCAGCCTGCCAGCGCTTCCTCTGATGGTTAGAGAGTCTGGAGTCAGACAGGTGAACTGAATTTTATTGAGGGTTCAAGGAATGGAGGGATGTGGGATTGTCAATCAAACAGGTGGTGTGATAGAAACAGTAGCATCATATTGGCAATCAACAACAAGACAAAAGAAAGGATCCCAACACAATGGCATGGACGGTGCCCAGACCTGAAGCTCATTGGGAAGTTCTACCTCCTCTATAGCCCTGGCACCATCTCATTCAAATGCTGAGTGTTGGTCTTTGCCATTACAAAGAAGCTATAGAAATTGCATGCCAGCCTTCCAGACTGCAGAGTGGGGAGAGGTTTGAGTTCCACCAAATTTGAGCCCCAAATCAATTCAAGGATTCAGAAATCAATCATGTGAAATATCAGAAATATACCCATAAGTCTGGTCCATGAATACTTTGCTCATTAGAGTCAGCTTTTGATGCATCTTTAATGTGGTCGTTATTCATTTATATCTAGAACCCTACAATGGTTTCTTGCCTCTTCGAATCCTAAGCCAGTTTCTTTTCCATCAGCCTGTGTCAACAGTGTTGTACAGTAGTTCAGGGAGCTGAGGGCACTTAGCATTGAAGAATAGTGTTTGTCTAACCAGGGAGAAAATGGGGTCCTTGTTCAGGAAACCTACAAGTTGCATAATCGCACAGGGCTTGTTTATTATATTGATGCCAAAACCCAAGTGGCTGAGGGACTTGAGACAAGTTTGCATGGATGAAAGATTCCAGCAATTTAATCCAGGAAGTAGTCTGGGAGAGAAACTCCAGGCTAGGGCAAGGAGAGGGGATAAGAGCGGGAAAAACAGGGCAAGTTTCAGGAAATGAGGCTAACTGGCATGGGGAGTGTTGAGATTTGTTCTCTGGCAAGGTAGAGTGATGCAGTGTGGGATTTGGGAAGGGAGGCAATGATTATTACTAGAGGCAAGGCAAATGAAAACACCCATTAAATTGGACTCTAACCTTTGCAGAATTCTAGAAAAAAAACAAACTAATGTGGGGAATTATGTAATTTTTCAACATTTCACAATGCATTCTCTCTTTGCCCAAAGCACTCTACCACTACCAGCAGTCAATCCTTAGTTCCTTTATTTATGAACTGCTTGATTCCTGCAAACTAGGATGGGCTTGGGGTGGACAGTAGTTAAGTGGAGATAGATATAAAAGGGAAGCCAGGAGCTGGGAGAAACCAGACAAGCAGCAAGGAAGCAGACCCAAGTACCAGTCGCAAACCCACAGGCAGTGGGCAGTGGGCAGTGGACACAGACAGCAGCCACAGCTTTGTGGCATCCTGCATTCCAGTCAAGATGGGTCTGAAAGCAGCTGAGATAGGTCTGTGAGTCAGTTGAGGAGTTTGGAAATTTGGATTTTCAGGGTTAAAGTCTCTATGTGTGGTTCCCACTGCCAAGAGGCCATTTCCGGTGTTCAGCCTCCCACCTATTTGCCCATGGACTGGTGTCAGGCTAGTAGGGGGAAGAAGAAGCCTGACTGCAGTCCAGGTTCCTTTCTGGAAGGCTGGGTTCCAGAGATGCCCCAGGGAGAATGGCTACATACTACTGGCTGGATGAGGAATAGAGGGACTGGCAAATATCCTGGTAGAACCCAGGATAAACAGCTCCTTCTCTGACAGAAGGTTTATTTCCTTTTAGGTTTCAGCATCTTGGTGTTGTTCCAATACAGTAAGTATTACCTGGGATTCCATGGAAGAAGAGTTTGGGAGGAAGGGAGAAAAAGGGAAAATGTATGTGTCAGGGAATGGGGTTCAATCCAGGGGAACCTTCTCCTGCTTCAGAGTGGAAGTTCAGGTCTAAGGAAAAACTTTCAATTCAATTTGATTCAATCCAAACCATTTATCAAATACCCTCTATGTGCAAACACCCATTATGTCCTCTCCTCATCTCTTCTCTCCTCTCCTCTCCTCTCCCCTCCTCTCCCCACTTCTCCTTTCTTCTTCTTTCCTCTTCTTCCCTCTCTTTTTCTCCTTTCCTCCCCTCTCTTATCTCCTTTCCTCCTCTCTCTCTCCCTTCTCCTTTCCGCTCTTCTCTTACTTCTGATACCACCCCTCCTTTCCCCTTCTCAACAGAACACTTTGCCTCATACTTTATTGAGAAAATAGATCTCATTTACCACAAGCTACCTCTTCTCCCCTGTCTCACATTTCTAAACCACTTGCAATCTGGCTTTCCTCATTCAACAGAAACTATCTTCAAGGTTAATAATGATCTCTTATTGCCAAATCCACTGGGCTTTAATCCTTACACTTTTTGATCTCTTTGCAGCATTTGTTTTGTTTTTGATACTGAGTCTCCCTGTATCTCCTAAACTGAAGGCACCTATAACAATGTTGATTGGCTTGGGAGATTGGTGTGCTCCCAGGTCCAACTTCCCTTGGTTCAGCCTCTTGTTCCCTGAGTCTTAACCATATTGGTGCCAGATTTAGTGCAGACATCTGATTGGCCCAGTCTGCTGAACCTCAGAATTCTCAAACTCAAATAATCTACTAGCCTCAACTTCCCAAGGAGTAGAGATTACAGGGTTGGACCACCAAACATGGTCCCCTCTGCAGCATTTGACAGTTGACCTCCCCCCTGCTCTAGGACTGCCTCTCTTCCTTGAGTTTTCATGACATCACTCTCCTCTGGTTCTCCTCTTTCTTGACTGGACATTCCTCTTTTGCAAGATCATCAACTTTTCCCCATCCCTGTTATGTGGCATTACTCTGTGGGTCTATCCAATATCTTTTTCACATATCTCTAATACTTTCTCACTCTTTTTTTTCAAACCCTTACCTTCTATCTTAGAATTGGTTTCAAGGCAGAAGAGTGGTAATGGTTAGACAACTGGGGTTAAGTGACTTGCCCAGAGTCATATAGCTAGAAAGTGTCTGAGACTATATTTGAACTCAGGACCTCCCATATCCAAGCCTGACATTCTATTCACTGAGCCACCTCACTGCCCCTCAGATGGTCCCTTCTAAACAAGACCTTTCTTAATTCTTCCATATGCTAATGCTTTCCTCCCATTCCAATATCTTATAACTAATAATCTGTGGAACATGTTGTTTCTGCCCAGTAAAATATAAGTTTTGGGGGATCAGGGACTGGATTTATTTTGGCCTTATATCCCAACACACAAGTGTTTAATCAGTTTTTGTATCTTTCTTCTGCCATTCCTGCTTTGTCAAATCCTTTTCTCGATCAATTGACATATGTTCTCCCTTTCAAAACCTCCAAACTCTCCCAGCTCAAAACTCACTGCCTCCTGGAAGTCTTCCTTAAGTGAACTCATCTGACTCCCACCCCCATTTGGTTCATACTTGCTCTATATTTCCTCAGTACTCTGTACTATAGTCATATGACTTTCTCCCTATTTAACTCCTCACATTCAGAGATGAACAGTCATTTCTATTGTATTTATCAAAAATTTTGTATGCTTTTGGCACGGGAGATACTTTCTTGGAGGAGACATGATAATGCTGAGTTTTGCTTTACTGAGTCAAAAGTCATACTGTAATCAACAAACAAATATGGCAGCATCCTGCATTCTTTGTGCTATTTACTTGGATATATGATTATGAAAATGCAATGTTCATCAGTAGTTGACTGTCTTCTCCATAGCCTTTGGGGGGGGGGGTAATATCTTTAACAATTCATTTAATTTGGGTAGTTAGTATCATTCAAGTTCCCTGAGAGCAAGAACTCAAGAATTATACCTCTCTCATTATTAGGTTGCCATCTCTCTGAGGATGGAGCTATAACAACCCTACCAGCCTAGGAGCTCCCCAAGATCAAAGACCATATATCCCCTCTCTCTAGTTATACCCTTATCCATACCCAGAGGTCCTGTCAATGTTCTTCTCCCAAGGAGTATTCTGAATAGTGACTCATGGACGCCTGCCCATGCACCTATTTTCTGCCCCCCTTCTCTTAGGCTATGCTTACAAGCTCGTCTGCTACTATACCAGTTGGTCCCAGTACCGGGATGGAGATGCCAAATGTTTACCAGATAATATTGATGCCAACCTGTGTACCCATGTCATCTATAGCTTTGCCAACATAAGCAATAATGAGATTGATATCTGGGAATGGAATGATGTGACACTCTATGAAACTTTGAATGAGCTCAAACAAAGGTGAGCCATCCAGACCCCCCTTTCTTTCTTCTCCCCAAATGGGACCAGACAAGGATGGGGCAAGAGGGATAGCAACCAGGGTGGGACAACTTTTGACCTTCTGACCAAATAAATGTATATAATGCTGGACACCTGAAAATAGATTCTGAGGGATGACACTTTAATGGTTTTAAGGTTAGCCTGAAGAGTCCTATTGGGGCAGGGAGAAGGTCAAAGAAGAGGCTTCCAGGACAGAGCTTATGAAGCTTGGCATTTGTCATAATAAAGTCATAGGAATAGAGAATTTAGAGCTAGAGTAAATTTTATTATTTTTTCTCTTTTCTTTTTTTTATTGATTCATTAAGAAAATTTTCCATGGTTCCATGATTCATGTTCTTTCCCTACCCTCCTTCCAGTCCCCTCCCATAGCCAACGAGCAATTCCACTGGGTTGTTTTTTTTTAAACTCCTACCTTCCATCTTGGAGTCAATACTGTGTATTGGCTCCAAGGCAGAAGAGTGGTAAGGGCTAGGCAATGGGGGTGAAGTGACTTTCCCAGGGTCACACATCCACTGGGTTTTACAAGTGTCATTGATTAAGACCTATTAGAATAAACTTGAACAATCAACTTTCTAGATTTCTCATTTTACAAATAAGAAAACTAAGGTCTAGCCAAGGTCATATATATAGTAAATAGGAGAGCTGAGATTTGAGCCAGTCTTATCTCTTGAAATCCAATGTTCTTTCTGCCACATCAAATTCAAAGTGAAAATGGAATGGAGGTGGAGATTCTGTTACTCCCTATAGCAACTTCTAGAAAATTGACTGCTTTTCTGGAAGTCCAACCCTACACTCAGCAGGAGCAATGCCTCTTGATGGTAGATGATTCCTTATCAAGGAGTTGGAAAACTCAGTTCCGTAAGTTCCACAGCAATGACAGATGTTCATGAAGGCAGAGAACTGGATCAGATGATCTGTGGTTTCAGGATGTCAAGATTCCATTGCAGTCATCTTAAAATTTCCTTTAGAGAACACAACAGAAAGGACTATTGGAGTCAGAAGGGTAGATGCCTCCGAAAGGGGTCAGAATATATAGGGTTGAATCCAGATTCTGTTACTTATTAGTTATATGGTCTTAGACAAGTCATTCAAGGATTTTGTCTTCTCTGAAAAATGAAAGGAATGGACCAGATGACCTCCAAGGTTCCATTAGCTCTAAAGCCTATGAACCCCAGGGGTCTCCAGATGCCCCTTTGCTCCTGGCATATATTGACAAGTCTAAAACTGGACATTTTAGAAGCAGTGTGATATTGGGAAGGATACTAGCTCTACATTCAGAGGACTTGAGTTCATTTCAAGCCTACCTCCCACACTTGCTAACTGTGTGACTTTGACTAAGTCATCTTCATTGGTCTCACTTTCCTCATCTGTAAGATGACAGGTTTGGATTAGATGACCTCTGAGATCACTCCAGCTCCATATCTATGCCTTCTTACTACTTAAGGTACTGGACAAGTCTCTAAAATCTCAGTCTTCTCTTCTGTAATATAAATCATTTGGACTAGATGCCTTCTAATGCCTCTTCTAGTATTAAATCATATAACCTAATATTTCTCGATGAACCTAGTACCATGAGAAAGGATATAAAGACCCCTTAGAATAATAGGATCTTTGAGTTGGATGGAATTAGATACTTTCTTGCCTAATCTCTCAAAGACCAAGGATTCCTACAGCATCCTAGAGAGGTGGTCATCTGGGTTCTGTCTAAATGCTTCTGCCTAACATTGTCTTCTTCTCCCTTGCCTTACAGGAACACCAAACTGAAGACACTCTTGTCTGTGGGTGGTTGGAAAATGGGCACCAAGAGGTAAGATTTCATCCTCCCTAGACAGTCTTACCTGACCACTCATCCCCCATTCCCTTTTGTCTATTAAACAAAAAAGAAAATGAGGGAGGCAAAGTTTCAGAGGTAGGTGATGTTTGGTTCGGTTCTAGGACACCCTAGTAAGTCCTCATCTGAGATACTGTGTTTATTTTGGGGCATTCCATCTTAAGAAGGGCATTGGCTAAAAGGAGTTGAGCACTGGAAATTATGACATCCAAAGACTGATCGAAAAAGCTAGGAATGTTTTGCCTAGAGAAGAAAAGATGTAGGGTGGGTGACAGATCTTTTCAGACATCTGAATGGTAACGTTGTGGTACAGAGATTAGAATTGTTTTGCTCAGATCCAGTGAAGAGAATTAAGAAATTTAGAGTATGGGAAGGATAAATTCTTCATAAATAATACTGTCCAAAAGGACAATGGATTGTAGGGGTCTTCAAGCAAAGGCTGGATCATTGAACACTTCTCAGGGTGGTAATAGAAAAGGTTCTTATGGGGTTTGGGATCACAATGTGTCAGAATGGAAGGGTCCATAGAGGTCATCTG
The DNA here is from genome assembly GCF_016433145.1 of Gracilinanus agilis. Taxonomy (NCBI): domain Eukaryota; kingdom Metazoa; phylum Chordata; class Mammalia; order Didelphimorphia; family Didelphidae; genus Gracilinanus; species Gracilinanus agilis. Next base: position 105,550,108 of record NC_058133.1, on the reverse strand, counting down.
CTCCTAATGGCACCTCAGAAAGAATATCTTTTATAAGAACTAAGATAATTGGTCATGCAGCCTCCATATGAAGACCTCCCAGGGACAGAGAGTTCACTACTGCTCTCTCTAGGTGGTGCAGAATAGATTTTCAATTCAGTCAGCAAGCACTTATTAAGCACCTACTGTGTTCTAGGCACTGTACTATGAATTGGGGCTACTGGGGATAATCGAGAAAGGCAAAAATATAGTCCATGCTCTGGAATCGCTCAGAGTTTAATGGAGGAAAGTAAATAACTGTGTATAAACAAGCTATTTACTGCATAAATTGGAGAAGATCAACAGAGGGAAGACACCAAGAAAGATTAAAGAAGTCGGGGAAAGATTTTCTTTCAGAAACTCAAGGATTTTAGGGGAGACTTGAAGAAAGCCAAGGAAATCAGGGAACCTGGGTGAGGAATGGGGGACAGCTAAGGAGAATGCTTAAATTTAGAAGATGGAGAATTGTGTGTCAGAAACACACAGCTCTAGGGTGTAGGGGCAAGGAAGTGGGTATAAACTGCATAGTTAAGCAGTCATTGTCACCAGCTCTATAAGGCACAACCATAAAGCTATTGGATGAACTGAGCCAGGTGTGGTTAGACCAGGAAGGCTTCCTGGAAGAGGTGATGCTAGACTAGAGTTTGGAAGAAGCAGGACAGGATTTGGAGGAGGAAAAGTTTGAAAGAATTCCAGGCAGTGGGTATGGACTTTAGGAAGACTCAAAGACGTGAACAGGAGATGGAAAGAAATGTTCTCAGGTCATGAAGGGAGAAAACAAATACAAGCAAAAAGTAATTAAAGGGGGGTAGCTGGGTGGCTCAGTGGATTGAGAGCCAGGCCCATGGATGGGAGGTCCTGGGTTCAAATCTGACCTCTGACACAGGTCAGTTGTGTGATCCTGGGCAAATCACTTAACCCCCATTGCCTAGCCCTTACCACTCCTCTACCTTAGAACTAATACACAGTATTGATTCTAAGATGAAAGGTAAGTTTTTTGTTGTTGTTTTTGTTGTTTTTTTTTAAAAAAAAGCCTAAAGGAGGGCAGCTAGATAGCACAGTGGATACGATGCCAGCTCTGGAATTGGGAAGACCTGGGTTCACATCTGGCCTCAGATATTTTCTACCTGTGTGACCCTGGACAAATCACTTAACCCCAATTGACTAATCCTTGCCCTTCTTCTGTCTTAGAACTGATACTGACTGAAGGTAAGGGTTTGGGTGGGATAATTAAAATGGTTATTTTTTTGTCAAATATTTTGAATCAGAGGGTCGGGGAAACTTATCAGTGACAAGTATGTTGTCTCTGCTTCTGCCTCTCATCAGATATTCAGTATACTATGGTTCCAGACTTCTCTAGTCCCTCAGAAACCTGACTTGCATCATTAGAACAGCCTTTGACTGAAAGAAGATTAGGGGAAGCAATACAATATAGTAGAAAGTGTGCTGGATTTGGAGCCGAGGACCTGGGTTCAAGTCCTGCCTTGGCTGTTGTTATAATCATTTACTATTATATGTTTTTTAAGTCATTTTCAGTTGTGTCCAACTTCATGGTCCCATTTGACCTTTTCTTGGCAAGGATACTTGTGTGGACATAGATATATTACTTAACATCTCCAGACCTTGTTAAATGAAGTGGTTGAATTAAACATACTCCAAAGTCAATTCTGGCCCTAAATCTATGAACCTAGAAGAGGAAAACTTAGAGATAAATTGTTCATTTTTACAAAAGAGGAAACTGAGGCCCATAGAGGGAAGTGACTGGTCTTTAGTCATATAATGCTTAAGAATAAGAGCCAGGACTAGAGCCAACTGTCCTAAATCCCAGTTTGTTTGTTTTTTATATCCATCCTGGAATTTCCTTGCTAGGCCTTCTGCACTAAATTTATAATTTGGGGTGGGATGGGTTCTAGGTTCTCTGACATGGCATCCCAAAGTGAGAGCCGACAGACTTTCATCAACTCAGTCACAGAATTCCTGAGAACACACGACTTTGATGGACTGGACCTAGCCTGGCTCTACCCAGGACGGAGAGACAGAGAAAATTATTCCTTATTGCTTCAGGTATGGAAACCCAGCGGGGTTGGAGGATGAATGAAGGAAGCTAGAAGGAGTTGGGTGGAGGACAAGACATGTATCTTAGTTACAGTCTGGACCTGTTCTCGATTTCTGCTGAGGACAGAAAAAAGAGGAAATGGGCTCAAACTGTAATGGGTGGTATTCAGGGTAGACACTGGGAATGCCTTTCTGACTTCATAGGCTGAATGACTCTAGATTAGGAATGAGAGGCTGTCAGTTAATAATTATTTATTAAAGGCCCTACTATATTCCAGGCAATGTGCTAAGCTCTGGGGATATAAGGAAAGGTGGAAGATGGTCCCTGCCCTCAAGAAAGCTCATGAGCTAATGGGGGAGACTATAAGGAAACAAATATTCAAAAAGAAACTCTATATAGCATAAATAGAGAGTTATTAGCATTAGCTAATGGAGAGAAGGTACAAGTAGAATTCTTGTTCTATAGATAACACAGAACAGATCTATTTGTGGTCTTGGTGTGCCCAGAAGCTAGAGAATATCCGTTCCAGGTTTGCAGTTCTCATGAGAAGAGAGGGAAGTGGATGGTGTTCTTTTTGCCTCTGCTTTAAGGTGACAGGAGATGGTTGGAGAAAGTGCTACTTCTTGATTATTGAATAGAGCTCACCTACTTCCCAAGTTTAGCACCTAACTTTCAGGGTTGTTGTGAGGATCAAAAGAGGTGCTATTTTTAAAGTGCCTGGCACATGGTAAATGTTTCATAAATGTTTTCCTTTCTTCCTTCTCTCCTTCCTTCCTTCCCTCCCTCCCTCTTTCCTTCCTCCTATTCTTCCTCCCATTTTCCTTCCTCCCTCCTGTCTGTCCTCCCTCCATCCTCACTTTCTC
>NC_058133.1:105491821-105546782 GCF_016433145.1 Gracilinanus agilis | reverse complement strand
CCTTCCTTCCTTCCTTCCTTCCTTCCTTCCTTCCTTCCTTCCTTTCTTCCTTCCTTTCTTCCTTTCTTCCTTCCTTCCTTCTTTTCTTCCATGGCAAGTATTTAATCCCATGCTGCATACTTCCTTGTGTGCTTCTGAATCAGTGAAGTCCATCTCTGGTTTAGTGATAACCTAAATGTCTCTATTTACATCTAAGTCCTTAGGAGGGAAATCCTTTAAGAAAAAAATACTTCAACACAAAATACATTTTAATTCTCCTTAATTTTCTGTTATGTGTGTGCTAGGGAGACAAAGCCTCCTTTTATTAGTCTGAGCAAAGCAAAATTAAGCCAGAAAACTTATGATCCCAAGAGATCATAAATATCAGAGTGGTACAATGGAAAGAGCCCTGGCCTTGGAGTCAAAGAGCCTGGGTTCAAATCCTGCCTCTGATTCTATGTGATATTGGGTAAAACAATCACTTGGGGCTCAGTTTCTTTGTGTAAAATAAGACTAGAAAGCAGCTGAGGTCCCATTGAGTTCTAGCTCTATGATCCATACATAGGGAGGAGTTTAAGATTACTCCTCTAGTTTGGATTTTTTCCTAAGAAAGAAGATAATTCTGAGTTGGCATTCAATGGACAGGTATAAATTAGCCTCTTAAGTAAAAAAGAATGGGTGGTAGGCTGCTAGAAATCACAGTAGATAGAGTACCGGGCCTGGAATTGAGAGGACCTGGATTCAAATCTTACCTCAGACATTTCCTCATTGTATGACCCTGAGTAGTCACTTAACCCTGTTTGCCTAGCCCTTACCCTACTGTCTTACCATTGTTACTAAAACAGAAAGTAAATGTTTAAAAAAAAAAAAGGAGTGGGTGAAAGGATAGGAACCTCTCTTTCCTCAAGCCTCCATTAGAGTTGACCAGCATAGAGGGAGTAGGACAGATTGGATCAGAAACTCCCAGCACAGTGCCAGTGTGAGAAATATTTCCTTTTAGGAAATGGCTGATGAATTCTCCAAAGAAGCCCAGAGGACCGGGAAGGAGAGACTTCTGCTCAGCGCAGCACTGCCTGCCGGGAGAGTGGTAATAGATGCAGGTTATAACATCCCCCAAATCTCCGAGTGAGTCTTCTCCTTTGGTCTCTCTCTTCCTTTTAGCCCAGCACCCCACTCTTTTTCCCAACCGCCCCTTCCCAAATCTCTGCTCCCCTGTTTCCTTACCTCAGCCTGCCCAATCTGGATATTGAAGGGAAAGGACAATGAACAACTGGACAAAAGGACAATGGACAATCTCAGTTTTAGTCTCAGATCTGCTATTAATTCCACGTGATACTGAGGTCACTGGATCTCGTTGGCATCTCTGTAATCTCACATGCCCCAAGGAATTCCTGCCTCCCCTTGCTCATGGGTTAGATTCTAGGCACGAGAAACAACTTATACAAATGCTTGGAGGAAGAAGATGAAACATTAGGAAGGAGAATTGTGAGGATAAGATGAGACAAAGAATAAGATTCTACACAAATAATGATGGCAGTGATGTGGTGGTAGTGGCTGCTGTGGGGAGAATACTGCCAATAGTTTACATTTGGGTCAGCTAACCAATTTACTGACCTCTTTCATACGTTCTTTCCCATCTGGAGAAGTCGAGGCAAGAAGGAAGAAATTTGTTCCTCCAGGACAGAAATTTATTTCCGCAGTTTTTTTCAATCCGGTTCAGGGGACACCAAAGAAGTGCCTAATATGTGCACTCCTCACTGTTCACACTAGGTGTTGGGAATACAAAGATGAGAAGCCTTGTTCTTAAAGAGCTTTAGTTCTTCTGAGTGGATTGGTACAACATGGGCACAGAAAATAAAATAAGGTAATTTGAGGAGAGAGAGTGAGAACATTAACAACTAGAGGGATTAGACAGGCAATTAACAAGATTTTATTAAGTGCTTGCTATGTGCCAGGCACTCTGCTAAACACTGGAAATACAAAGAAAGGCAAAAACATATAGTCCCTGCCCTTAAGAATTTCTCTTAAAAATAGATTTTATTAGCCAGGTCTGCAAATGGGAGATTCTGGGTTCAAATGTGACCTCAAACACTTCCCAGATGGATGACCCTGGGCAAGTCACTTTATCCCCATTGCCCAGCTCTTATCACTCTTCTGCTTAGAATCTGCACTTAGTATCAATTCTAGAAGAAAAGATAAGGGTTTTTTTTAATAGATCTTATTGATATCTTTAATTTTAAGTATTCCAGATTTTCCCTATATCCTTCCTTCTTTCCCTTATAATAAAGAATTTTTTAAAAAGTAATATGAAGAGGAAGGGAAAAAATAATTCCGCCACACCAATCCAAAAAAAAAAAAAATCTGCCATTATATACAATGTTCCATATCCAGCCTTGGCCCCCTCCCTCCTTCCCTCACATCTCTGCAAAGAAGGTTGATAGGGGTACGGTTGTTTTCTCATATCTCTTCTCTGGGGCCAAGCTTGTTCTTCATAATTTCTCAGTTTTTCTCTTTTTTTCTTCATAATTTCTCTTCATAATTTTCTTTGGTTGGTGTGGTTTTTTCTTTTTTTATGGTGATATAATTATTGAAGAGTTTACATCCTTTTTTTCCCCTTAAGACAAAAAGGGTTGACTTTCCCAGGATCACACAGCTAAGAAGAATTTGAGGTCAGATTTGAACTCAGAGCTTTCTGATTCCATGCCTGGTGCTCTGTCCTTTGCACCACCTAGCTGCTCCCTCTCTATTTCCCCCCATCTTCTTAATATGTCTTATAGAAATTTTTTTCATTACATTTTAATTTTTTCAATGATCAAGTATTCATTTTTCCCTCCCATTTGCTCTGTTCTACTGGAAACAAAACCAAAACAAAACCTTTGTCATATATGTATTGTAAAGCAAGGGGTGGTGGGAAATCCCTATATTGGTCATGTCCAGAAATGTGCATCTCCAGTGCCTTGAAAACCCATCTTCTCTCTGATGCTCATCATTGGGAGAAGCCTTCATTCCCATGGGGGCTGCCTTTAATTCCGGGAGATAGAGTCAAGGAGGGAGCATGTTCCAATCTTGGGGGAAGTCTTGTGCCAGTACCCAGCAACGGAAGATAGAAGGAGGAAGGTTGAGTTTGGGGAAGAGAGACTAGTCCAGTTTAACTATAACATAGAGCACATGAAGGGGGATAATTTGAGATAAGGCTGGACAGAAAGGTTAGAGTCAGATGGTATAGGCAAGCTGAGAAGTTTGTATTTTATCCCAAGACAATCAGGAGCCATCTGAGGCTTTTGAGTAGGGGAGTAGCATGGCCAGAACTTTTCTTAGGAAGACTATTTCAACAGCTCTATGGAGATTAGATAGGAGACAAAAGAGATTGGTATCTGAAATATCAATTGAAATCTTTATAAAGATATGCAATCATATAGAGTATATATAATTCCTATATTCCTATATATTATTTTATTTTATTCCTATACAACATATATTTCTAAGTAGAAATATATGTTGTATAGGAATAAAATATATAATTCTGGGAAGAAATGTTGTGAAGTGATAAGCGGGTGAGTGGACCCCAACCCTGCATTCATCGTTGCACATTCAAATATCCAGTGTACAACCTATAGACTTCATCCTCTCATGCAAGAGTTGGTGAGTCGGTCATAACAAGTAATATTTATTAAGCACCTACTATGTGCCAGACACTCTGCTACAAGAGTTAGTGAGACGAGGAAAGGTCGAAGACAAACCCTGCTCTGAAGAAGGTCACAGTCTAATGGGGAAAATAGCATGAAAGCAGCCATGTACAAACAAGATCTATATAGGCTAAATCACGGATGATCTCAGAGGGAAGGCTTTATGTCTAAATCATGTACCCATCTTGGCCTTATCTTAGTATATGGTGCGAGACGTTAGTCTATCCCCATTTTCTACCATACCATTTTCCAATTTTCCCAATGGTTTTTGTCAATGAGTTTCTTCTCCCAAAAGCTCAGAACTTTTGATTTATCAAACACTAAATTACTCTGATCATTTATCACTAAGTAGTGTGTATATAATCTATTCCACTGATCCAGTGCTGTATTTCTTAAACAGACTGTATTGATGATGGCCACTTTGTAATAGAGTTGGTGATCTGGTACTATTAGGTCACCTTCTTTCACCCTTTTTTTCATTAATTAGTGGGGCTTATAATGATGAGCTTTGTTAAGGCTTGGTGATGATGATGGCAGTGAAGATGATGGTTACTTCTGGTTCTCTCTCCTCCAACCCAATCCTTTCCTCTACCATCCTCCTTCAGGTACTTAGACTTTATCAACTTCATGACTTATAACTTCATTGGACCCTGGCAAAAGACCACTGGACACCATAGCCCCCTCTACAAGGGAAGGAAGGATAATAACTACAGCAATGTTGTAAGTAATCATGTGAGGTTGGGAAAAGAAAGATGATCATTGAAAACATGGAAGTAAGTTGACAGGGCATAGAAGGGAACTAGAGAACCCCTCTGGGGGTCAGTAGGCTAGTCCATGGGACGGGCAAGATGGCAGAGTGAAGAAAGCACTGCCCTTGGAATGTACTGGTTTCTAGCTCCAGAGTGTGATTTTGCATAAATCTCTGGATTTCATTTCCTTCCCAACCAAGTAAATGTTAATGATATTCTTCCCTTTCCTTCTCAGAGATATGCTGTGAATTATATGCTATTGAAGAAGGTCCCAGCCAACAAACTGGTCATGGGTATCCCAACCTTTGGGAATAGTTTCACATTAGCCTCCTCAGACACTGAAGTTGGAGCAGCAATCCTGGGTCCTGGAACTGCAGGACTTTACACCAAGGAGCCAGGGACCCTGGCCTATTATGAAGTAATTAAGGGGAAGGGGTGGTGGTATCAGCAGGAAGAAGTCTCCTTGCCTAGCCTGAGGAACCTACTCCCTATTAATCTTTTTCCAATTCATGCCTTCTTCACTAGAATCTCTGATGGGAGGTAGGAATAAGAGTAGAAAACTTCTCGTAGGTGAGAGCTGTGATGAGAAGAGGCTAAAGCCCTTCCCCACATGGCCCCAATCTACCTTTCTAGATTTAGTATACTTGACCCCATACATTTTTGTCTCCTCCATATAAGCTCCTTGAAGGCAGAGATTTTTATTTTTGTACTTATATCTCCCTCACCTTACACAGTTCCTGCCACATAGTAGTTGCTTAATATATACTTATTGATCAATTGACAAGTATCCCCTGTTCCCTCTTTCCTCCCATTCCAACAAGAGAAGACTGCTATAGGCTGTTGAAGCACCTAGTCTAGGAGTCTAGGCAGTAGGCACTCTGCATCTCATTTTGTGTAAAAGTCAGTCTGGATATCTTCATGCCATCCGGGTCTTGATGTTTCTACTGCATGCAGAAGTGAAGACCAGAAAAGTAGGGAGACATTCCTAGGATCTATTATTAAGTGGAGCAAATTCTCAACTAGTACTTCCTTTTTCCTTTTTTCTCCCTCTTTAGGTCTGTGAATTCCTCCCTGGGGCCACTGTCAAGAGGATTGTGGAACAAAGGGTCCCCTATGCCACAAAAGGCAACCAATGGGTGGGGTATGAGGATCAGGAAAGTGTCAGAACCAAGGTAGGGACCTCCCTCTTTGGTGGGCCCAGGAAGCAGGGAGGGGGAAGGAGAGACAACATCCCTGTTTCTAGGGTGGGAGACCATGGAACTGAGTCCCTGGGGACTTAAGTTACTCCTGCCTCCTCACCCTACCCTTCTCTTCTAACATGGTAAACATGTTAGAAACTGTCAGAACAGTATACTATACATATATATGTATGTCAATCTGGATATGTATATAACACAAGGTCCTCTGAGATATCTAACCCTGCCCATCATTTCATCTTCTGTGCTAGGTACAGTTCTTGAAGTCCAGGCAGCTGGCAGGAGCCATGGTGTGGGCCCTTGACTTGGATGACTTCCAGGGTACTTTCTGCAATCAGAAACCCTACCCCCTGACAGGGGCCATCAAAGAAGCCCTCTTTTCTACTTAGACCCCAGCATATGTCTGTCCCTGCTCCCCATCCTTGGGGCCAATGTTCAAGTCTCTCTCTCTCTCTCTCTCTCTCTCTCTCTCTCTCTCTCTCTCTCTCTCACACACACACACACACACACACACACACACACACACACACGAGTTTGTGCACTCTCATACATATACATCCCACAACTATCACGACCACCATCACCCAGCCACAGCTGGGAATAAGAGCTGGGTATGGGAAATATGTTTTCTAGTGAGAAAATGCCTTTAGCCATCAGAATGTCTGCCAAATTTGAATGTATTTTCCACTTCTCTTCTACTTTGTGCCTTAGAGGTTACTTTGGGAAGTTTGGAGGGGGAGATGAGTAGGCAATAAGGGATGAAGACGAAGACCCAGGCTGGCCATTCAGTTGACCCTCAGCAATGGGTTGAATATGCTTCCAAATCCTGGAGTTGTCCATGGATTGATTCCTAAGCCCCAGTCACTGATGGATAGTCACTCAATACCCTAGAGTAGCAGCCCCCCACCCTCAGCCCTATCCTAAAGTGATAATCACACAGGCTGTGCATAGTCATGTTCGTTGTTCTCCTTAGGGAAGAGATTTGGCCTTACCCCTGGATCATCTTCCTTTCTACTTTCTTAATTCCACTGAACAATAAAGGGAACAATTCAGAGTTTTTCTTGAGCCTCAGTCCATCTCTGTGTCTCTGGTGGTGTTTCAAACTTTACTGGTCCTCTCCAAAGCACTCTTCCCTATTTCTCCCCTCCCACTCACATTTTATTTAGTCTTTGGTCCAAAGAGAAACCATACCAGTTGGTGAATAAAGCCATAGAACCTGGGGCACTGAGGTTCCTAAGATCACGGAATGTTAAAGCTGGAATTGAGCTATCTACAGTTAGAATGGGCTACCCTGCAAGATGGTGGGTGGGTTCCTCCTTGGAGTCTACCAACAGAGGCTGGATAAGGACTAGTTGAATATGTTATAATGGGCCATCCTTTCAGGTATGGTTCTAGTAGATAGCCACTGAGCAAAGAGATCTCTTCCAATTCTTCAAATCTTAAGATTCTGTGATTCTGGGCCTTTAAGGATCCTTTGTCTAAGCCAAGTATCTTATTTTATAAGAGGAATACAAGTTACAGCATTTAGGTAATTTGCCCAAGCTGACATGACTAGTAGGAACCAAGATTTCAACCCAGAGTCTATGATTACAACTGCATGGCTCTATTGTGGAGTACAGTGGAAACCACAACATGTCTCTAGAGGCCTCTCCTAGTTTCGAGTCTCATATCCCTTTCTATATTTCTAAATCCTATCCCTTTGGTCTCTGTTCCCCTCCACTCTCCAGTGCCCCATTTCCCTGATGCCCAAGCCTGATTCTAGTCCTTCCATAATCATTGAAGCTCTCTAGAGTCTCTAAAGACTTTTTGGAGCTCCTCTGGCCAGGAGGGACTCCACAGAAAGAAGATCTCCCTTTTCTTGGTAACCCTCTCACAGTCTGTAAATGAAGGATAGCTTAAGAGCTTTTACCCCTTTGTCATTAAGGTCTGGTAAAAGGTCAAATTTTAAAGAAATCAAACCACATCCAGCCAGTGGGACTGGAAACTAGCAATTAAGGGAGCATGTATGGGGAATATTGCTCTTTCTGGATCTTTTTTAGGTGGTTTTCTAGCCTAACTAGGCTCAGGATAGCCCTGGCTTTTGGTATGCCCCATGAATTCATTCATGAATTCACCAAAGGCTGAGATAGTTCTGGCCCAAGCTGTGAAATAAAGCGAGGGAGTAGCAGGATAGAAAAAGGGAGGTTAGTTTTGCTTGGTATTTATTCTCAGTTCAGCATTATCTGGAGACTGATGACCTGCCTTGGGTTTTTAAGTCCATATCTTTACTTTCAAGTAAAGTTCCTGTTAACATGGGCACTCCTCAAACATTCAATGATTTTGATGATCTAACACATTTAATTGTTTCTCTTTCAAATGAATACTTTCTTTGTTTAGAGTAATCGTCTTAAATTCAAACAGTTGCCTGACCAGTCTCCAGGGTAGTTGGTATGCACTAGCTGGCTAAGAGAAAACAGCTTGAACCTTAGAATCTCAGAATTGGAAGGAATCTCAGAGGTCATCACAATTGCTGATATTTAGATAGGCTTTAAGGCTGGCATACATTCTCATTTGAGCCATGGTGGCAACTCTGTAAGTTAGCTACAACAGGTCTTAGTATCACCATTTCACAGATGAGGAAATTAGAGTTCAGAGGGGTGAAACCCATGGTCATATGTCCACTATCAGTAACAGAATTTATACTCTGAAGTCTAGTAAATTAATCCAACCTCCCATTCTACCATGCTGGCCTTAGATGACTTTGGAAGACAGTGAAGCTGATGACTGTGTAAATAGGCCTCACTTCAATCCAGTTCACACACAAGTCATCACTTTGGAATGTCTTTGGTCATCTTCAAAAAACGAAGAATGAGCAACAACAATTAGTAGTAGTAAATGCTTTCTGATTGACTGGTGGATTCATGGCTCTTGGGCATCTTAAGTTCAACATGGTCAAAACAGAACTTATCTTTTCCCCTAAGCCACAAGTTCTTTTGTTTTTTTTTCTTATTATAATAAGTTTTTAATATTTTCCAGTTTACATATAGGTACAATTTTCAATAATCATTTTCTGACATTTTACAATTCATATTCTCTCCCTCCTTCTTCCCCTTCCCCCTTCCCCAAGATAGCAAGTAATATGATTCAGGTTATACATGTGTTATCATACAACACATATTTCCATGTTCATCATGTTGTGAAAGAAGACACATATCGCTTACACTAGAGAAAATTTCATGGTGGAATTAAAGTGAAGAATGGCATGCTTCAATCTACAATAAAACTCCATCAGTTCCTTCTATGGTGGTCGATAGCCTTTTTTTGTCACGAGTCCCCTGATCTTGTCCTGGATCCTTGCATTGCTGACAATAGTTAAGTCATTCACAGTTGATGATCATACATTATTGTTGTTACTGCACACACCTTCTCCTGGTTCTGCTCGCTTCACTTTGAAACTGAAAGGATGTCCATCAATTAAAGAATGGCTGGGCAAATTCTGGTACACGATTATAATGGAATACCATTGCGCCAGAAGAAATGACAAACAAGATGATCACCAAAAAAAAAAAAAAAACCAACAACCTGGAGTTACTCAGATGAAGTGGATGCACAACCACAGGTTCTTAACCTTTTCAAGTGTCATGGACAACTTTGGCGGTCTGATGAAGTCTACGAACCCCTTTTCAGAATAATCCTTTTTAAAATTCGTAATGAAAGGAAACATTGCATTTTAGGTAGAAGGGAACAGCTAAGTTACTCAGTGGAGAGAAAGCCAGGTCCAGAGACAGGAGGCTTTGGGTTCAAATCTTGCCTCAAATGCTTCCTAGATATGTGATCCTGGGCTTTAACTCCCCTTGCCTAGCCCTTACTCACTTTCTGCCTTGGAACCAGCTTAGCATGGATCCTAAGACAGAAGGTAAGATTTTTTTTTAATTATGTAGAGCTTAGTAAACCTCCCCATGCCCCCCGCTTTCTCAATCTTCTTCTACTCCAGACTTCCTTATTCCTACTGAAGGTGTCATCATCTTTCTAGTCACAAGCCCCACGTCAGCCTTGACTATCCCTCTCTCTCGCCTCTCACATCCCATCATTTGAAAAGTCTTGTCAATTCCACAGTCTCTCACTTGGGTACCATTTTCCCCAGCCACGTGGTACTCCTCTATTTTATTTCCCTTCCAGCTCTCACCTAGGGTATTACCTTCCAATTGCTTCCACTTCAATTCACCCTCCAAACCACTCACAAATGGATGTTCCTCAAGCTAAAGTCTACACTTGTCACCGCCCGATGCAGGCTGCTTCAGAAAAAAATACAAACTCCTTCGGCATTTCGGATTCTCCAAGCTCTCTTTCCAGATGTACTTCCCCCTTCTTCCCCCTCAACAGCCCTGTGTTCTAGACAAACTGTCTTATTCATTGTTCCTCTGTAGGATATCCAGTCTATCCCCTCCAAGCTTTTGTTCAGCTTGCCTCCCACAACTGAAGGACTTCCTCTATTCACCTCCTGCTCTCAGAATCCTGTTTCTTTAAGGGTCAGATGTTCAAGTGCCACCTGACTCAACTTGACTCAACTCCCACAAGAAGCTGTTCTTGATCCCTTCCCACTGAATTGCTAATATTGTTAGGGGACACAGTGGAAAGAACATTGTGCCTAGAATTAGAAAGACCTGAATTCAAATCCAGTCAAACTAGCTGTAAGACCCTGGGCAAGTCGCTTAATGACTGTTTGTCTCAGTTTCCTCATTTGTAAAATAGCACCCACCTCCCAAGACTGGTGTGAAGATTAAATGAGAGGGGCAGCTGGGTAGCTCAGTGGATTGAGAGTCAAGCCTAGAGACGGGAGGTCCTAGGTTCAAATCTGGCCTCAGACACTTCCCAGCTGTGTGACCCTGGGCAAGTCACTTGACCCCCATTGCCCACCCTTACCACTCTTCCACCTAGAAGCCAATACACAGAAATTAAGGGTTTAAAAAAAAAAGATTAAATGAGAAAATAATTGTAAAACAATTAGCACAGTGCCTGACATATAATAAACACTATATAAATGTTTGTTGTTGAGTAGTTTTCCAAAGTACGTCCAACTCTTCACCCTTTTGGGGGGTTTTCTTGGCAAAGATACTGGAGTGGTCTGCCATTTTCTTCTCCGGCTCATTTTACAGATGAGAAAACTGAGGCAAATGGGGTTTAAGTGATTTGCCCAGGGTCACACAGCTAGTAAATGGCTGAGGCCAGATTTGAATTCATGAAGACGAATATCCCTGGTTCCAGACCCAGTACTCTGTGCACTTACATGTGTTATATGAATATACTCAGCATCTAATCATTCTTTCACATAATATAGCCATTTATATATTTGAAGATATCTATGTTCTGAACCTACTTAAGCTAGTCTAAGAGGTGATGCTGTGTGGTCCCAGGATGCAGAATGAGGAGGCTCATCTATTTCCCTTTACTCAGGGGATATCTCACACGATTCTCTTCAAATATAAGAATAATCCCCAAGAGGAAGGATTTGGGGCTCCTCTGCTTTTTTTAGGCTACCTTCCCTCCACGGGGATGAATAATAAAGAGTTGCCTTGATTACTTGCAAAGCTAGTTCCCAGGTGCAGAGAAGGAGATACCCATTAACTGTTCAGAAATCTGAAGCCACTTAGAATATCTGATCTCAAGGGCAGGAATCTTGCCTAAGGGCAAAGAATATGAAAACTTGGCCCTGAATCTGCCTGGGTAACCAGAAAAAAAAGCTCTAATTTTTCAACTGACATTGGAGGGGGAAACATTTGAGATTTTACCCCTTATCTCTTCGGTTATCGATGCCCCAGAAATTATAGATTGCCTTCCCCTTCCTTCTCTGCTCCAAGGGCTATTGATGGCCCAGGAATTATAGATCGCCTTCCCTGCCCCCCTGCCTGGTACTATGCCTCTCCAGGGGCTGACTCAGGGTGCTTTGAGCTTACTCACAGTCACTTATAGCCACAGAGTCAGAATCCAAGGTCAAGGATCAGGTCTCCAGGGTCCGCCCCCTATGAGGCAGGACGGACACTGAGTCACCTGGCAGAGAAAGCCAACTTTGGGGAGTGGGCATGATCCTAGGGACCCTACCACAACCAAATATTGACCACCACTGTCACACACACACACACATACACACACACACACACACACACACACACACACACACACACACACACTGCAAAGTTCTCAGTGGACATTTGAGAGACCAATTCTTCTCCCAGGGCCAAATGCCCTCCAGAGCTCGCCCCTGGGGAAAGGAGAGAGGCAGAGGGTAGAAAGGTAACTTGGCTCCATCCCTCGCCCCAATAAGGGTGACATCGGAACCCCAAGGTGATTTAGAAATTCAGAGGTGGTGATCCTTAGCCAAAGGGTCTCTAGATTTCACCTTAGCCCATTCCCTGGAACAGGTTGTTGTGGATGACATCATGATCAAATACTTCTACTAAACACGGGGAAACTGAGGCATGGAGAATCAATCGGGAGAAACCAATGATTTTGCCACTTCAGAGCCACAAAAACATGGAGTCCTGGATGCAGGGAGGGTCGATCAGGATATGGCCTGATTGGCTAAAGGTTTTCCGTCAGGTGATCTCTCTCCCACCTTAAGAAGTCTCACTTCCCCAGAGCCCCTGGGCTCTAGCCCCACTTGGTCCAACAGGAGTAAAGACACCCTCAGAGAGTGAGGGAGAAGGAAAGCAGAGATCCTATGAAATCAGGGATTGCAGGTGAAAAGTGACCAGACCAGGGAGTCAGCAGCGAGGAGGCAAGGTATTTGGCTGAGAGGCTGAAGGGAAATACCCCACGAAGGAGACTTGGGTGTCTCTCATCTGGACATTTGGGCACCCGGAGGCTCGGTTAGAAAAGTCCCTGGAGAGCCTATGGGAACTGGCCTCATGCAATCTGATCTAAAATCATGTTCCAGGTGAAAGGTTCCCCCTCCCTGCCTGCCCCTTGCCCATCGCTGTCCTCTACGGATGCCCTCCTTACCTCGTAGGTACCCTCTCTGGGCTGGAGCACTGGAGGGTCAAAGGATCCCCAGAGCTCACTAGGGGTGGCAGAGGAGCTGACTCCTCAGGGGGCTATGGAGGCCCCTCCCCCTGGAGCTATTCCTGGCTACAACTGGCTTGGCCTTCCCTCTACTCCACCTGCCCCCCCTCATTCCCCCAGCTTGACCTGACCCCACAGCTGGGAATAGTTTGGTTGGGGGGGGGAGTGGCGGGGTGGCTGCTGACTATATAAGCCCTCAGTCTGGCATTGGGTCACCCAGGAAGCCTGGAGCCCTCCATCCCTACCTACCTGCAGAGCACTCCAGGATTCCCCTGAGCTCAGAGACCCCCCAATGATGCCTGGAGAAGCAGAGGCCGAGACCCCAATCTGTGGGCCAGAGGAAAAGACTTCAGATCCTGCCAACGTGTCCATCCCAGAACCCAGTGGAACAGAAGCAATTCCAGAACCCGAAGGGGGAGAGGCGGCTCCTCCAGCACCCCAGGAACCAGCCTCTGAGGAGCCTAGCCCAGCACCGCCCGCAGCCCCACAGCCCCTGCCCCCGAGTGAAGGTGAAGTACAAAGGGAATGGAGACAGTGACTGGTGGAGGTGGGAAGCCCATAGTATAAGAGGGAAAATGCTTTGTTAAATATCACAGAAATGGGAGTTACTCGGGGCGTTGGTCTATAGCAGAGATAACACTGGATTGATACTCAGAGAAACCCGGGTTGGAACGCCACCTTCAGTAGAGACTGGCTGGGTGACTGTGGGCAAGTCTGTAATTGCTGTAAGCCCACACTTTCCTCACCTGTAAAATGGGGTTAATACTTTCTGTAGTTCTTGCCTCACCGGTTTGCTGTGTGTTTGTTGTTTGTAAAGCACTTTTCAGAACCTTAAAATGCCACAAAAATGAGGCAGCTGGCTAATACTGCTCATAGGGTACCAGCCCTGGAGTCAGGAGCACTTTCTTGGGTTCAAATCTGGCTATGTGACTCTGGACAAATCACTTGACCCCAATTGCCAAGCCCTGGCTGCTCTTCTGTCTTAGAAGTGATACTAAGACAGAAGGTAAGGGTTATTTTTTTTCAGTTGCTATATAAATGTCCTTTGTCATCTATGTGAGAGAGTGGTGGTCCAGAAGGCTTGGGTTCAAGTACTACCACTGATTTATTCTAATTTTGTGACCCTGGGCAAGTCACTTAATATCTAAGTGACCCCCAAACAACTCCCTAGGCAGTTAGGTGTCATGGTGTATATATTGGACTTTGAGAACAAGTTCAAATCCTGCCTCAGGCACTAGCTAGCTCTATGACCCTAAGCAAGTTACTTAACAATGGTGTGCTTCAATCTCCTCTTCTGTAAAATAGGACCTAGCTCCCAGGGATGTCGGGAGGATCTAATGAGATGACATGTGTAAAGTGCTTCAAGAACCTTAAAGCACTATATAAATGATATCATTACTATTATTATCTTCAAGTCTGTCAGTCGCAGAGCAGTGTTCAAATACATGGATGCGGGAAGATTCTTTCCACAAGTCTCGTCCAAAAACCAAAATTAGCCTCATCATGGTGGTAAAGGAAGGGAGAGGGTGGTTGGGCGCTGACCCCAAGACTTCTCCCTACAGATCTCCCCAGCTGCCCATTGCTGCTGGCCGTGGAGGATGTGACTGACAGCTCGGTGGCGCTGAGCTGGGAACCCCCAGAAAACCTGGGACGGTTGGGGATACAGGGTTACGTGCTGGAATATTGTCAACAGGGAGGTGAGTAGCCCAAACTTGAGTAGAAGAACCATCAGATAAAGGAGGCTGTTGGGTTAAGAGATCATCAAACTCTTTAGCTAGAAAGGGATTTCAGGTGAAATCTGGGTTAGTCCCAGAAGTGGTAGCCAAGGAAAATCCAGGAGATCTCCATTTCTTCAGGACTTCCAGAAGAGGACAAGGTCTTCTCCGGACTCCCTCTATCGCTTCTCCCTATTCCACACATTTATCTCGATAAAACAGTCCATAATCCCCAGAGTAGATTTATGAGCTCCTTGCATGCTAGGCCTACACCATTTTTCATCTTGTAATTTTCAGTACTCAGCATAGAGCCTGGCATATATTAAAAGCTTAATAAAAGTCTGATAAATTGGATTATAAATAGAGAAATAGATGAGATGACTACAAGAAGGTTTCCCATCTCTCCCCATCCCTCCAAGATTCTCAGTGAATCTAATATGAAAAATAAAAGGAGCTATTTTAGCTTTCCTTTTTGATCTCTGTCCCTTCATTCCCATAAAAATCAATGGAGGATAGTGGGGGTAGGAGGGGCGCAGCTAGAAGGGTCAGTAGATTGAGAGCCAGGCCTAGAGAGAGGAGGTCTTTGGTTCAAATCTGGCCTCAGATATTTCCTAGCTGTGTGATCCTGGGCAAGTCACTTGACCCCCATTGCCCAGCCCTGTCCACTCTACTGCCTGAGAACCAATAAACAGTATTGATTCTAAGATGGAAGGAAAGGGTTTAAAAAAAGCCACTGAGATTCTATTCCTTCTCTGCCTCTACTTTACTGTGTAACTTTGAACAGAGTACATGCCTTCTCTGGTTCCCAGCAGTCCTGTCCCTGCCCAAGATCCCAGGAAGAAGGGTGAGCTAGAAAGGACTTGGAATACGGGGTGTCTTGGACAATGGGAAGAAAGAGGGAAGGAAGCAAGGTCCAGAGAGGAAGGGTAGCTTCCCCAGGTCCCACGGCAAGTCATCCGTGGAGGTTCTCACTTGACATCTCCCATTGTTCCCCAGCTTCAGAGTGGGTGCCTGTGAATGCACGGCCCATGATGGTCACCCAGCATACACTTCGAAACCTGACTACGGGAAGCAAACTCTTCTTTCGGGTATCTGCCGTGAGCTCTGCGGGAACTGGCCCGGCCACTGTCTTGGACCAGCCTGTCCATATCAAGGAGATCATTGGTAAAGTGACACCCCTGATTACCCTTCATCTCCCAGCCACCTCCTCATCCCCATCCCTCCTAGAGCCTCAAGCAAGGCGTAGGAACCATGAAGCCTTCAGAAGGGATTAGAGACTTGGGATGAATCAGTCTCCTAAACTTGAGGCATCTGGTCAAACCAGCAGTTTTCCAATCGTGTCTCCAGGGTAGAAAATTCTCAGGCCCTTCAATCAGTAAGGTGCCTCTCCCTCTGGACCATTGCCCTGTCTCTGGACAGAGGCTGCCCAAAGGGGAGTATCCTTCAGGGAAGGATAATAGAAATCACTTTAATTAGATCCAGAAAGAAACTTAGAGATCATTTTTGTGCAGCCCCCTTATTTAATTTAATTAATTAACATATTTTGAACCCTTACTTTAAGTTTCTATTCTAAGGCAGAAAAATGGGAAGGGCTAGGCAACTGAGGATGAGACTTGTGTCCAGGTTCATACAGCTAGGAAGTGTCTGAGGTCACATTTGAACCCAGGTCCTCCCTATTCCAAACCTGGTACTCTATCCATTGTACTACTTAGCTGCCCCTGGCCCCCTTATATTACAAAGGAATAAATGTAGAGTTAAAGATGTTAAATGATTTCCCCAAGGTTGTACAGAGTTAGCCACAGAATTGGGATTTGAACCTAGATCCTCTAATTCCAGATCCTTTCTACTACACCATGCTGCTTCCTAGGCTTTCATGTCAGGATCCCCAAATCTTCAGAATCAAATTCTACACCATATCTAAACTCATTCTGTCCTAATTTCACAGAAATGGGTTTCTTGGCCTCTAGAAATTCTCCACAATTCTCATTGTTCTGTCTCAAATTCTTCTACGGGCCCTGAGATTCAGTCAATTGATCAGTCTATAAGCATTTATTAAGATTGTCAGGCACTGTGCTAAGCATTGGGGATACAAAAAGGCAAAAAGTCTCTATTCCACCAGAAGTTCACAACCAAATGGCAGAGACAATAAGCAAGTGAATCTACAAATGAACTATATACAAGATAAAAGGGAAATCATTAACAGAGGGAAGGCACTAAATGAAGAACATTTAGGAAAGACTTCCTGTAGAAGATAGGATTTTAGTTGGGACTTAAAGGAGGTCAGGGGATAGAGGAGAGAGAATATTGTAGGCTTGGGGAAAAGCCAGAGAAAATGCCCAGTGCAGAGAGATGGGGTGTTTTGCTTGTGGAACAACCTGGAGGCCAGTGTTACAGGATAGACTGTTGGGGAGTAAGGTGTAAAAAAAAAACTGGCAAAGTGGGAGAGGAAGAGGTTATGAAGGGCTTTGAGTGCCAAACAGAGCATTTTGGTTTTGATTCTGGAGGCAATAGGGAACCGCTAGAAATTATTGAGGGGATAAAGAGATATGGGCAGATCTATGCTTTAGGAAATTCACTTTATTGGCTGAATGGAGTGGAAAGAGCTAATTAGAAAGAAAGCTAAGAGGATCTCAAAGTCAGACCATAGCCTGGCCATGTGACCCGTGATGGGAAAGCAGAATTAGGAAGATGGGGAGAAGGTGCTGGGAAGAATGAGAAAGGGCAATAGATTCAGAGTCAGAAGGACTTCACTTGTGTGAGCTTGGCCAAATCTGTTTAGCTCATTGAGCCTTGATTTCCTCATCTGTAAATGAGGATATTGAACTATCTGACTTCTGTGGGTGTTTCTGGTTTTTAAATCTTAGGATTCTAGGAGGGAGAACAGATCTGGAAAAGAAAAATAAGACAGAAAGAGGCAGGCTTAGAGCTATGGAACTCAACCACCCTATCCCTGTTACTAATATTTCTATTTGCAGGGTGCATTAGCCTCATTCCTATTAGTTACTGCCTTGGAAGGGCTGATCAGGTTTCAGTATCTTAATGGCAATGAGTCACTTGGTCCACGATGAGCTCCCTGGGGATCATTTGTGCCCCTAGGGTGGAGAAAGACATGAAGAAGCAGGTGTCCTGGGGTCTGCATCTTCTCTTTCCTTCTTTCCCTAGCCACAAGGGTTTTTTATCTCCTCCTCACCCGGAACAACGAATGGGAGGAATCTGGTTCCCTCAGGTCTTTGGGACAATCCATGGTAAAGACACAAAACTACGAATGAGCCTTTTAAGAAGAAAAGAAATGGGCCTCCATGGCAGAAAGAAGGGCTTGGGTTCATGGGACTTAAAGCTGGAAGGGACTTTAGAGACCATTTAGTAAGACCTCTAAATTTTGTGAGTCAAAAAACCAAGATTTGTGATCATCAGATCATGAATTTAGAAGTGGAAGAGGCCTCAGCATCACATTCAAGACCTTCAATTTACAGATAAGGAAACAGACACAGATAAATCAAGTCTCTTACCCAGGGACATACAGCTAAAGCCAAAATCAAACTTAGTTCTTCCTAGTTCTAAGGGTCCACCATGACATCTCGCCTAATGTAATGCTTAGCCCGTTCACAAAGAAGTGGGATCCAGAGCTTGGATTTAAACTAGAATCTTCTTTTTTACTCCAACTCCAGTGACAAGCAAGACTTTCTAACTACAAGGTTTCCAAAACTCTAGAACAAGTGGTTTAAATTGCTTAGGATAAAAGAATCTTATGGTAAAGAATCCTAATTAGAGATTGTTTTATTCTACCCCTTCATTGACAGTTGAGGATAGTATAGCCTAGCCAGAAAAGTGAAACAATTTTCCCCAAAGTCATACAGCCAAGACTTAAACCCAGGTCTCTGGATTCCTGGTTCAGTCTAGAACTCTTCTCATTATTCCTTTCTTTTTTTCATTTAAAAATTGTTTGGGTTTTTTCCCATTTCAAACCCTTGCCATCTATCCTAGTAACAGCTCTAAGACAGAAGGGCAAAAAGGACTAAGTGATTTAGTGATTTGCCCAGTCACACAGCTAGGAAGTGTCAGAAGTCCCCTCACTATTGCTTTCTTCTGAGCTTTCTTCCCTTGGGTTTTCTGAGACCCCAAAAAGACTCCCATCATTTAGAGCCAGGTGAGATTCAATCCTTCTTAGAGGCAGAGCAAAGGAAAAAATGATCTCCAAAAGTCCTTCCAAGTCTGGAGAACCTGATTCTTTGCCCTCTCACCATTCCATGAGATGGGGAGAATGTCCAGTTTGTGAAGGAAAATGACTAAATGGGTCCACTGTAACTGGACTTGGGAAAATAAGAAAATGTCAAGACCCCTAACAGTCAGCCTAGGATCCCAAGGGTCCCTCTCTTTAGCCTGTATATCTAGAATAGAGCTATTTCCCCAGCACAGGCCATCATGCACCTGACAAGAAAGGACAGGAATCCCAATTTCCTGGCATAGGTGCTAAGCTGAGCTAGGCCCTGTTGGGATCTCAAGGCCTTTGTGGAGGAAGATGGAACACACCAGCAAATAAGCCAGACATTGCTTACACTTTACTTCATTAAAATTCCTCTGGGGCAAAAGGAGGAAGGAATTTCCTGGAGAGAAAGTGGGAAGGATGGGGGCAGGGAGAGAGTATGAATAACCAAGTCCCTCCCAAAGGAATGGAGGGGAGGGCCCTGTTGTCCAAGGACCTCAGCTGCTCAGCTGTCCTTCCCTTCTGCCACCTGGGCCTGCCAAGCATAGCTTTCCCCCTGTCAGCTGCTCCAACATCATTCCTCTGCTCCAAAAAGGAATGGAATTCTGGACAGGCAGATGCCTGCTGTCTAATCCCAGGGGAGACAGAGTGTTCCTGCCCCCCCACCCCCCTTCCTGCCCCAGCCCCTTCCATCAGGCCTCTCCTCTCAGAGCCATCTGATGGCATGGAGCATATCGATCCATCACTCAGTGATCCCTAAGATCTCTTCAGTGGAAAGATGGCAGGTTTTAGAGTCAGTGGACCTGGGTTCAAATATTGGTTCTACTACTTATCTACCTGTTACTACTACTACTACCACTATTACCAAAAGTCTGAGAAGTAATACACAGTAAGTATCTGAAGCAGAATTTATCCTAAAGTCTTCTTGAATCCAAGTCCAGCACTCCATGCACTGAACCACCTAATTGCCTATTATTACATCCTGAATTACTATTAGCAAGCCAATTAATCACTCTACTTCTCAGTTTTCTCATCTACAAAATGAAGAGGTTGGAAGAAGCATGGTATAGTAGAAAGAGGGCTGGATTTCAGAGTTCAAGGACCGAAGTTCAAATCCCAGTTCTGCCATTTACTATCTATATGATCCTGGGAAATTTCACTTTCTGGGCCTCAGTTTCCTCATCTTTATTAATAAATGGGTTCAATTAAATGGCTTCCATGATCTCCTCCAGTTTAGAATATATCATCCTGTAATTCTATTATTATTTGATCTCTAAAGACTCTTCTAGAGATGGTCCCTCATTGCTACCATTCGTGTATCCTCAGAGTTGGCTACCAAAGCGACTGTTCTGAGTTGAGATTCCAAAATTTGAGGAGCCTGAGAATCTCATCCATGGAGGAATCAGCTCCTCTTTTGGGGATGAGTGGGGCACAGCCTCTGATGACAGTTATATAGATGTTATGGATGTCTTCTCATAGCACCTTTACATCCCAAGGGACCTGAGGAATCATGAAGTTCTACCTTATTCCTTCCTTCCTTCCTTCCTTCCTTCCTTCCTTCCTTCCTTCCTTTTCTTTCCTTCTCTCTTTCTGTTTCTTTCTTTGTTTCTTTCTTTGTTTCTTTCTTTGTTTCTTTCTTTGTTTGTTTGTTTCTTTGTTTGTTTGTTTGTTTCTTTCTTTCTTTCTTTCTTTCTTTCTTTCTTTCTTTCTTTCTTTCTTTCTTTCTTTCTTTCTTAAACCCTTACCTTGTGTCTTAAAATCAATACTAAGTATCAGTTCCAAGGCAAGAAGGGCTAGGCAATTAGGGTTAAGTGACTTGCCCAAGATCATAAATCTAGTGTCTAAGGTTGAATTTGAACCCAGGGCCCTTTCATCTCCAGGCTTTGGCTCTCTATACACTGTGCCCTCTAGCTGCCCCTTTTGCCTTGTTTTTACCACTTGGCTCCTATGCTCGAATGGAAGCTGGTTTCTTGCCTCCCTGAGGTTTCTGCAGCCATTCGTGTTCCTTCTTTCCATGTATACTGCAGGAGTATTTGTGTACTCTCCCTCCCTCCCAGATTGTCTCCCATCTCTCAGGGAATCCATAAGGAAAGTAAAAGGTTTCGGACTTCATCTGAAGGGATTAAGGTGAGACTTTAGGAATGTTTCCCCGGCTAAGAGGTTAAGAGATATATAGATATGGTGACAGGAAGGGGCTGAGGCATCCCTTTCCCTGGCTATAATTAAGAGAGAAGAGACACCCAGGCAGTGTCATTTGCATCTGAGGCCGTCTAGCCTAGAGCAACATGATCTCTGAAGGGCTGAAGTGCATCTCCCAGCCGGGAATGGAGGAGGTAGAAAGATTTATTTGCTCCCTTCCTCAGAAAAGCTGAGGCCATCAGGTGAACAGGTGCAGTGTCTGTTCTTCATCAGGGTGAGGCCAGGGAGGAACTGAAGCCCAGGGCAAATCCCAGGCTGACCTGGCTGGAGTTGCCAAGAGAGTGCCATGGATGTTTAACACTTCACACTCTTAGGCAACATGTGCAGGGGTTCCCCAGGAGAGCCTGAAGTCATGTCAGTCACTCTGCCTCCCCTGAGAGCCTCCCCTGGCTATGCCCAACACTGGGATCTCCAAGCATGGCCTAGGATAGGAGACATTGCCCTCTCCACCCGAGGAAGTGCCATCTTGGGGTCCCAAGAAAGTAGGCAGGATCCTAGAACTCATGAAAGAGAGAGACCCAGGATAGATTCTTTGCCCCAGCTGTTTCCCTCTTCACCATCTTAAAGCCCCACCTTCCTGCTCAAAGGGGCTGATGGCTGAACCCATTGTTCTCTTTCTCACTCAGAGGCCCCCAAGATCCGAGTCCCCCGCTACCTGCGCCAGACCTATATCCGCCAAGTTGGGGAGGCCATCAACCTCCAGATTCCTTTCCAAGTGAGTATGTCTTTCCTCTGGGGGGATGGTTGAAACTCTGTCCCTTTATACCCTAAGCCTCAGTTTCCTCCTCTGTAAAGTGGTCTCTGTCAGCTCTAGATCTATGATCCCACAAGCCAGCTCACTGACCCCAAAGGGTAAGACTCCTTCTACTCACAAGACCTGGCGGGGCCTCATAAAGCTGGGCTCTGGGCCACAGTACTCATTTTTCTAGCCTTATGATTTTTGCTCATTTGCTGGCCAGGAAGACCCAATATTTGCACCCATTGTTCAACAACCCAAGTGTGACAACCATCCCTTATCAGAAGTACTGCAAATACAGGTGGGAGCCTCTAACTGTATGACCACAGACCCAGTTTCCCCAGGAAAATGAAGAGTTGAAGAATTTACTTATTTCATGGGATCATTAGGGAAAAAAAAGTATTTTATAAACCTTAAAAGTGCTATAAAAATATGAGTTATTGTAACTGTTATTATTACCACCATCCCTTCTGCTTTTCTTCCCTCTCCTCCACCCCTCCCAGAGTACAACTAAGCCTCAGGTCACCTGGACCCATAACGGTCATGCCCTAGACACCAAACGTGTGAGTGTGCGCAATGGGGAACAGGATTCCATCCTCTTCATCCGCTCAGCCCAGAGGGTTGATTCAGGACGCTACGAGCTCAGCATTCAACTGGAAGGCCTAGAGGCCAAGGCTACCATTGACATCTTGGTGATCGGTATGGCTAAGGGAGAAAGGAGACAATTAGGGCTATCATTTGGGAACCCAAGTGTCCCTGGTCCTGGGAGGGGCCAGACAGGTCATGGGGGAAGCAGCAGGCAGGGAGGTGTGATCTTTGCCAATCTGGGTTTTGTGAGCCAAGGGAAATGGGTGCCATGGTAGAAATATGCTGCCCTGGAGAGAATTGTAGTCTCAGCTACTTCCTGGCCTTTCAGAGAGACCCGGGCCCCCCAAAAGCATCAAACTGTTGGATGTGTGGGGCTTCAATGCTGCTCTGGAGTGGACACCCCCTGAGGACACTGGCAACACAGAGTTACTGGGCTACACAGTGCAGAAGGCAGATCGGAAGACAGGGGTGAGTAAGGCTGAGTAGGCAGAGTTGGACAGGTCTTGGGGGGGGGGTCCCTTCAGAGGACCAGAGTGGGAGGGTTGATAGTTAGGAATGGATCCCAGCAGGGATTGCTTATTAGCTGTGTGACCATAAAGTGAGTCAATTCACATCTTTATTTCAGTTTCCTCATCCATAAGATGGGAATAATCAGTAAGATGGGACTATCAAATTTCTAGATTTATTATGAGGAAAGCTTGTTGTAAACCTCAAGACATTACATAAATGCAAGTCATTCTTCTCTTAGACTAGTCTCTGGAGTGTGGGGAAGAGGAATTAATTTGGGGAAGTGCCTGATCAAGTATGAAGGTCTAGAATGGGAAGGGAAAGCCTCAGACTATCTTTCTTCTACTCTCTGAGACTTCTCCCTTCTACCCAACTCTGGTAGGACCATGACTGGGATAAATGGCCCAGGTGTCCAGGGATGGGTTGGGGTCAGTGAATAAAGGAAGGTAGAGCAGGCTCTCTGGGTGACTGGATGCTGGGGTCCCCACAGCAATGGTTCACAGTCTTGGAGCACTGCCACCGGACAAACTGTACGGTGTCTGACCTCATCATTGGGAATTCCTACTCCTTCCGGGTCTTCTCAGAAAACCAGTGTGGCCTGAGTGCCACAGCTCCTGTCACAGCTGAGCTGGCCCACATCCAGAAGGCAGGTAAGTTTGTGCTCCCAGGCACCTGGAAGGATAACTCTTCTTATGGCACCAATCTGGCTTCCTCTTCCTCTTTATGGGCACTCTGAGCTTCTCAAACTCACCCTCCTCTGAGCTCTCTCTGTTCTCTCTGTCTCTCTCTTCTTTATCCTGGTTCACTCACACAGACACACATATTTCAACTTAAAATACTGAGGCCAATTGTTCTTCTATTTGGTGACCTTTAGGGGTTTCCCATCACCTCTAAATAGAGGAGAAGTTCCTGAGTGGCTCTCCACAATCTGACCTCAACCTACCTGCCCAACCTCATTCCACACTAATATTACTACCACTAATGATAATAGCTGGAATTTATATAGCACTTGGAGGTTCTGTCTCATTTGGTTCTCATAACCATCCTGTGAGGTAGGGATTCAGTATCACCCCCATTTCACAGATGGAGATTCTAAGGCAAACCAAGGTTGAAGTGGCTTGCCCATGGTCATGTAACTAGTGAGTACCTAAAGCAGAATTTGAACTTGGGTCTCCCACTTTATCGCTTGGCTTCTCCCCTTCATGTCTACAGTACTATTATGTTCCATGTTTACTAGTGTAGCCACTGGACTTACTCTTGTCCTTAGCTCTAGTGGAACTCTTCCCCCATTCTCATTCTGCCCTGTGTCA
This sequence comes from Gracilinanus agilis, assembly GCF_016433145.1. NCBI lineage: Eukaryota > Metazoa > Chordata > Mammalia > Didelphimorphia > Didelphidae > Gracilinanus > Gracilinanus agilis. The sequence continues at coordinate 105,522,875 of NC_058133.1, read as the reverse complement.
TTCCCCTGGTTTTGCTCAAGACCATTCTGGAGTGAGTTACCCTCTCCCCCACTCCTGCCCCCTACCCCCATCTCTATCAGTTGAAGTTCTTGCCACATTTCAAGGTCAAACGCATATGCCATCCCCTAGATGAAGCCTTCCCCAGCTATCCCCTCCCTAGAGAAAGTGATCTGTCCCTACTCGGGTTTATAACAGCATTTTGCCTGGGCCTCTCTCCTTTGCACTAATCTCATCAAAGTTATCTTCTCAGAGCTATTTGTGTCCTGGTCCTTCCTCCATTGGATTTTATGTTCCTTGAGAGTCAGGCCCAAGTCATATCTTTGTATCTCTCTTTTGGAGTATGGTGTTTGCACAGGGTGGGTGCTTTTTAAAAAGTGTGTTGCATTTAATTATAGATGCAACTGAATATTGTCCCCTTGGGAGGCCAAATACTTATTCTAGAGATGTACCGCTCCAAGCATGTGGGGGTCTCTTCTTCAGTCCTCAGTGGCTATGGCAACATTTTTTTAATAACCTCAGTGGTGACAGGTCATTAACCAAAAAGGGTAGGTTTGATTTTCGAAGACAGCTAAACATCATTCAGAGCCTCATTGGTTTAGGGTCCAAAGTGTGGGGAGGCCAATCAGTGGGTCCTGAAAGCAGTTTCTAAAGAGAGAAAAATTTCCATGGTTGGAGTATGTCACCTTCAGAGGATTTTAGGATTTACAGTTGGAGGGGACCTCAGAGATCATATTATCCACACCCCTAATTTTGCAGACGAATGAGGCTCAAGGAAGGGAATTAAGTGGCCCAAGGTCACTTAGCTAAGCAGCAGAGGGGACTGCTTAGAATGACAGAATGTCAGAGCTAAAGGAAACCTTAGGAATCATCTAACACAAAGCCCTCGTTTTACAAATGAGGAAACTGAGGCTTAGAGGACACAGTGAACTGCCCAAAGCCACAGAGCAGAACGAAGACTTAAGGCTGGTCTCCTGACCCACAACACTACACTGCACTCATTTAGTTCTAGTTTTTGTTCAAATTCGGTGGCATGATCATCTGGTCCTCCAGCTGTCTGATCCCAGAATGGCTGCCCCCTCCCCGGTATGCCACTCTTTCCATCAGAAGGGGGAGGTTCAAGGAAGGCAGTCTCACTGTGCTATCAGCCTGAGTGTTATAGAATAAAGAAAGTGAATATCTTGCCAAAAGAAAAATCAATGCTCTCAGATCACCCAGAGAGACAGTAGCTTATGTGTATACAAATAGATCTCTATCTGTCTTTATTTCTCTCTTATCTTCAGTCTCTGCTTTCCTCTGCCTCCATGAGTGTCTCCCTATCTCTAGGTTGCTGTAAATTGCTCACTCCCTGCCTCCCAAAGGCCCCAGGAGTTGGGGGGGCCCTGTCTCAGGGTTCTAGGGGAACAGAATAAGGGATAGAGGAACCGGATATATCTAAATCTCTGACTCCAAGAACTATCTCTCTCCTTTCCCTTTCTCAGTTTCCTCCTTATCAATTCCAGCAAAATTCTAACCCGGGGAACGCCTATCCCCTAAAGTTAAAACTCATTGGGCAAGACACTTACTTGAGGCTCTGTAGACTCAGCTTCCCCATCTGCAAAACAAGGATAATAATCCTTAACCTTACCTATTTCAACAGTATCATTATAAGGCTGCATTAAAGTCATACATGTAAAAATGTCTTCAATATCACAGAATATGTATTGGGAATGCTGTTTTTCCAAGGGGATAAAAGGAGAGACCAGGTCTCTTTCCCAATGGCTCCAGCTTCCTGGGGTTCTAAGCTCTTGTTTTATCCCACTCCCACCCCTCCTCATCAGATACTGTTAGCAAGCGAGATGGCATCCGTGAGAGAGACTTCTCAGAAGCCCCCAAGTTTACCCACCCTCTAGCAGACCACACGACCACCCCCGGTTACAGTACCCAGCTGTTCTGCTCTGTTCGAGCAACCCCCAAGGTGAGGAGTTCAGATGGGAAGGGAATGGTATAGTGAGGAAGGGGAAGACATATAAGTGTACTAGCTGGGGCTTGCCAACAGGGGGTTTCCTGGCTCCCCCCATATCCCTTATGTCCCTTCTTTTCCAGCCCAAGATCATCTGGATGAAAAACAAGATGGACATACAAGGTAACCCCAAATACCGGGCCCTCAGTGAGCAAGGCGTCTGCTCCTTGGAGATTCGGAAGCCCAGCCTTTTCGACGCAGGAGTTTATACTTGCAAGGCCATCAACGCCCTGGGTGAGGCCTCTGTGGACTGTCGGCTGGACGTGAAAGGTAAAGAGTTCAGTGAAGAAAGATGGGGGTGGCAGAAGACTCCCATTGTAGACGTTCATGAGTCATAGCAGGTCATTTTTTTAATCCTATTTCATCCCCTTGGAGCTGAATAAAGCTAGGTAGACTCTAAGAGTATCCTTGGAGAATGAATTGGAAACTTGGGGGCTTCTGAGATAGGATGGAAGGGATGGCAGTAGGACAAAGCAAGGTCAGACCTTAGAAAGGCTTTTCACGTGAGGAAAATACAAGATGTGACAGCACGGTATCCCAGAGAGGGTATGGAGCCTTCCTAACCTGGAGACACTGGACAAGCCCAGGGGGAAGAAGAGGGAGGTGGCTTCTTTGTGGTGTCCAGAAGCTCAGAGATGCTGACCCATCTCCCCCAGGGGCCTTTTTTTCCTCCTCCCTGGCCCATAGGCTGCAGACCTGACAGACCAAATCTCTTACAGCTTCTGCCACACACTGAAGAGTGCCAGAAGTTTCAGACTGAAAAGGTAAGTTAAAGTAGGGCCTTTGACTAAGGTGATGGGCTGGGGGGAGGGTGCCAGGGATAGAGAAATCCTGAGATCAGCAGGATTGGGGTGCATGGGAAAAGAAAGGACAGGGAGGGTTTATCACTAAGGAAGAAGGGGAATCTGTAGACTTAGGTGGAGCTAGATTGGAGTTGGGGGGGAAGGGGAAGGACAGGGAGGGTTTATCACTAAGGAACATAGGGAATCTCTAGTCATGGGTACAACTAACCTGGAGTTGGAGGGAAGGACTTCCTGAGGTTCCTCCAGGGGGAGATATGGGCACAGAGAGTAGAGTGGTGGACTTGGATTCCAGAAAACTTAAGTTCAAATCCAGCTTCACACACTTACTAGCTATGTGTCCCTAGGCAAGTCACTTCACTTCTGTTTGCCTCAGTTTCCTCATTTGTAAAATGGGCTTAGTAATAATGCCAACCTCTCAAGGTTGTTGGGAGGGTCAAATGAGATAATATTTGTAAAATGTTTTATAAACCTTAAAGCTTTAAATAAATGCTATCTAATATCTTTTTGGTGGAGGGAGGTGCCAGTACTAGGGAGATACTGTAGTCAGATGGAAAGAATACATAACTCTAGTCATTGAAGGAATCTAAGTTCCAGTCGCAGCTCTACCACTTTTTAAATTTAGACCCTTGCCTTCCTTCTTAGAATCAATATTGTAGATTGATTCCAAGGCAGGAAAGTGGTAAGGGCTAGACAATAGGGGCTAAGTGACTTGCCCAGGGTCACACATCAAGGAAGTGTCTGAGGCCAGGTTTGAACCCAGGTCCTCCTGCTTCTAAGCCTGGCTCTCTATCTATTGTTGTGACTCTTACATAAATTCTTCTTTGTCACTCCCTCCACCTACCTCATAAGCCTATTTCACAAGTCACTAACTTTTCTGGGCCTGTGTTTTATCCTCTTTAAAATGGGGGTGATCTTTGTTTTGCCTCATCTTAGGTGGGACTCAGTGGAGGAAGTAATGTTGCTTGTATTTAAGGCATTCCTAAGAAGCCAGAGGGATGGGAAGCAGGGGTGATAATGAGGTTAAGGCTGCAAATAGGAATTTAGGAGAGGAAAACCTGAGATGAGAAAGGAGTGGAGTTGACATGGGGTTTTGCTTTTCCTTTTTTTTCTTTGGAGGAGGAGCTCTGTATCTCAAGGGGTGAAGAGGCCTTATCTCTCCTAGATGCTACTGGAGCTTCCACCAGGACCAGTTGTGATCCTCAAGCTGGAAGACCCCTACCTGGGCACCCAGTAGCGGGCAGCTCAGCTCCTTCCTCCCCTCAAAACTGGAGCCAGGAGAACTGGTCTCATTGGACCACCAGGGAGGGAGCTACCCAGAGCTTCGAAGACCAGCATGGGGGGAATTGCAAAGGGTGGGGTCCTTGAATAAAGAAGTGTGTATGTTGTTATTCAAGAAGGATGACTTGGAAAGGATGTCAGTGTCAGTGGACACTCTGGAAGGGGTTGCTCTATCCTAGCCTGCAGTTCTGAGGGGTCTCCTTAGATGTAGTCCTTACCATTGCCACTGACACACTCACTCTCGGAGTTCCTAGGTGTCACTCTATAATTGTGTGCCTTTAAGGATGCAACAGGGGTATCATCCCATAACTGGGGTACAGGTGACTGAGTGTGTTACTGAGGACCTGGTTCTCTTGGATATACCACTGTAAGTCTGGGGGTCCCATTTGTTGCATAGGCAAGTCATTTAGGGACCCACCTCCTATTAGCTCCAAATTCCATCAGCTGACTTGAAGACCAAGTAGGTTCCCAACTACCCACCCTTCCCTCATGCCTCCAAAGCACCCACCACCACCATCCCATAGGCTGCACCAGATTCTCTCCAAGTTCCCTTGTTCCCACCACCCTTGGTCAACTAGTGCTATGATTGTATCTTGTTGGTTTCATAATCTTTTATTGGTCAGTTCTTCCCCATTCTGGGAGCCAATGGAGTGATGTTCTTCCCTACTCCCCATTCCACATTAAGGAAAGTTGATGCAGATTGATGGAAATCTGATCTAGAGACAAGATTCAAACTCAGTCACCCTGCCTTCCCCTCTAATACTATAGAGCAGGGTCCCACCTTGGCACTGATCTTTCCCAGCATGCCTTTGGGGGCTTGGAACAAAACCAAGGTGGATCAATTAGGCCCATTAAAAAGTTCCCTAGTGGCTTCTTTTAAAGGTGTTTCCCTTCTGATTTAAATGGTACTGAACAATTCTTGCCCAGCTTATAAGGGTACCGAAGGCAACTCCCCAAGTGCGTTAGCACTGGGTACAACAGCCTTCACCTCATGTTGGCAGATGGGCTCAATTTATTGATATAATTATTCCCCACCTCATCTAGCTCCCAGGAGAGTATAAGTGATGTCTTGGCATCTGTGCCCTGCTCGCCCATCCCGTGAGCTTCAGCTCTAGAGTCAGAGTTCCAGTCCTTCTGAAAGAAACTATTTCTTCACTGAGTTGGGTGAGAGTCCCAGATGGTTCTGGCATGGCCTCATCCCCAACGTGCCAGTGTATCCTAGCTCTTCTCTGGGGTCTCTGGTTTCTAGTAAGCAGCATAGGGAAGCTTGGGATGAGATGGGGGAAGCCAACACTACCTCCTGGTGGAGAGTCCCAGCAATGTATCCAAGAGCATCATCTCTGCTCTATGCCCCCATAGTCCATAAGACATTGCTTCTCCTAGAACCCACCCAGGTCCTAGCTCTTGGCAGTATCCTGGGAGTTAGCAAGGAATGGGTTGTTTTAGGACTCAATTCCTACATTATCCCCAACTGCTGGAGCAACTAGAGTAGGTGCCTGGCACTGCCTAAAATGTAATATGCTTAGATCAGGGCGCTGGTTGGTACTGCTTAGTACCAAGGATGTCAGACCACGACATCAGGGGGTTAGGTCTCAATTGCTTCTCCCTAAATACCTGCAGGCCTATTTTTCTTCTAGTTCCAGGAAGGGAGGAAGGAGAGGCCTCCCTCCTTCTTGACAACTACCCCACCCCTAGTCTGAGTCTGTCCTATCCTCCTCCAAGCCACACCATGAGAATCTGAGGGACTCTAGGCACTATCTCCCCATTTGATCTTCTGCTGTTTAACCTCTCTGGGCTCCCACAAATGCCTCAGAACATTAAACGTGGGGCACTGGTATTGACCAGAAGAGCAGGGAATCTTATTTTGCCCCCTTCCTTCTCCATTATAAACCCAATCCCATTCACTTCCATAGGCATCCCCCTTTCTTTCTGCCAACAACATGTAAAAATAAGGACAATTAACTCCATGGTCACCCAGATCTTATGGCCAACCTGGTGGGGATGGCAGGAAGATGGTCTAAAGTGCTAGGTTTCACTTTAGGGCCCCCCCTCTGCTTATGCCCCATGCCATTGCCAGGAAAACTATGGGCAGGCTAGGATTGGGATTTGCAGAGGGGAGTAGAGGAGAAAGAGACCATGGTACCCCAATGGAGAGGGGGATGGATAGGAACAGGAAAGTTGGGTACTGGAAGGTACAGGGTCTAATTATCCAGTCTCTCCTCGGGGGGATCTTCATCATCAGATGGGGGCACTGCCCGGCATCGGAAATGCTGGTTCCAGATCTGCAGGAAGGTGGTCCGAAATTTCTGAATGCGGAAGGCGTAGACAATGGGGTTCATGGCTGAGTTACCGTGAGTGAGGAAGATGGCAATGTAGGTGAGGATGCTGGGTTTTTGGCAGTCTGGGCAGAAGAGAGTGATGCAGTTGAGTGTGTGTAGGGGCAGCCAGCTGAGGGCAAAGAGGAAAAGGATGAGGGCTAGAGACTTGGCAATCTTCAGCTCCTTCCCATAGTACTTCTGGGGATCCCCAGAAGAGCCTGATACCTTCTTGTTGAGCTGCTTGCGGATCAGGTAGAACACCTCCAGGTAGATGAGGACCATGAGCAACAGAGGGGGAAGGACCCAGACAAAGAAGTTGAAGTAGACCATGTATTCCATACTGATGACCTTCTCAAATTCACATTTAATCACCAAATCACCGAGACTGCTGTTGGCCTCCTGTTTCAATTTATTCAGGTTATTCCAGCCAAACATGGGTGTCAAGCCTACGACGAAGGAGAGTAGCCAGCACCCTGCAATGGCCACTGAAGCCCTCCTTGGTGTCACCACCATCTTATACCTGAAGACAAGGAAGACAGAATTATAACGGTCCCTTCTTTTCTGGGGCAAAGCCCAGGCCACCCCAATTCTCCCTGGGAACCTAAGAAGGATTCCTCCCCACCTCTCATTTGTCCCCTTCACTATGAAGTGTGTTGATTTGTACATTCTTAGCAGAACTTTGTCTGTCCATAACAAGGACAAGAAAGAATTATTAATTTTATAGTTGGGATAGACCTTAGGAGCTATCTAGTCTACCCTCTCACCCCCAAATAGCCTGACTCCCTTGTGTGTCTAGAGTTGATGGGAAAATGAAAAACTGGGTTGAGATTTAAAAAAAAAATAAACCTAAGGTTTGACTGTGCTGACTAAACCAACCAGATGATTAATATGCTGATGGACCAAAATTCCCTTTCCCCCAATCCCTACCAAAACTAACAGCCCCTGCCCCCTAACCCCAGCACCTGTCCAAACAGAAACAAAGCCCCAACATAACCTGGCAGAACACCAGGACTTTCCTGTCAAGCCTGGACAAATGACCTCCTGCATGACTGACCATCAGCCTGGGAACTAACCCCTCCAACCTGAGATGAGACTCCCCACCCTCTCAGGATCATCCAATGAACTTTACCCAAGTATCCCACCTTGACCAATAGAGGCAGTCCAGGTTACCTCATCCCTGACAACCAGGGATGAAATCCATCTCCACTCAGGTGGAGATTCAGCAGCCATCTTTACTGGTGCTGATCTCCCCCTGGCTCCCCCTTGCCTCTTCTTCCCCTCTTCCACCCCAGGACCCCATAACCACCTCTACTGGCATTTGGACCCCCCTTGCCCCTCCCTGCCTCCAATAAAGTCTTGCTATACCACCTCTGTCTCTTCTCTCCTTCCCCCCCTCCCCCTTCCTTGCCTCCAATAAAATTTTGCTCTACCACCTCGCTCTTGTCTCATTAGTCTTGGGTCAAACCCCCTTCAGTCAGACTGAACCATAAAAATCTTTTTTTCCCCTTTGGTCTTATGAGCAGATTTTATCAGAAAATGACCAGAGAAGTCTACTGTCCATGTCCCATTCTTCCTAGAGTTCTCTCCATGCAAGGACTTATAGCTCTGGAACATAAATTAGGGGAGCATCCCCTTTCGGGAAGGATCTCAAAGCCCTTAAGGTTCGGTACATTACTTCTCTAGGTTAATGTGGAGTTTTTAAATACTGTGCTCTCACCCATTCCTCCCACCCCTAGCAATCTCAATCCAAGCTCTTAGAAGATGGAGTCAGTTAACCCAGTCTCAACTTGAGAAGTTGACCCAAATCCAAACCCACTTTCCCTGGGTGCCCCACCCATGCCTTAGCTTTGGTGACCTCAGAAAGTCCTCCCCACCATAGGATCCTATTGGTGACATTTTAACTTTAATATTCCCTGGTTTTTCTCATAAAGATCTTTTTCTTAGAGGGCATATGTTCAAAATCAGGCTACCATTTGTAATCTGTGACTTTGGGATTCTATAAAGACCTACTCCAATACCTTATTATAGCATGAAGCCAATCCTGGCTTCTCAAAGGTCATGCCAATAAGTGATACACTTTGAAAGTTCCTGCCATACTGGAAAGCTTTGAAAAAGATTATATGAGCTTTCTGGGGGCCAGCCTAGCCAAGAAAGGAGAGGCTCTCTACCAATAGGCAGATATTGGTGATATTGACCCATGAAATAAATAAAAATATAACATGGATCTAAGTCTGTACTCCTTATGCAGTGGCAGAAAGGGGACCAGAAGGAATATTTAGATCATCTATAAATGTGAACTTAATCATTGGTATTCTAAATGTGAGGTCCTTGATCAGTGATCAGTGAAGGAACTAAATGGTATTAGTCTTCATGTTCTTGATATAAATGAAACAGAAGATAAAAGGAAGTTGCTAACTAAATAGATAGCTCACAGACTCTTCATCAAGTGGCAAATAAGAGAGTTAGCAGAGTTGATCTTTATCATGCATCTAGAGGTGGTAAGAAAAATCATTTCTTACCACTATGGTTGTTTCTTATTGCAGTGTTAATAATTAGTAGTTGCAAAAATAACATCATGAAGACTAGCATTTGTTGCAAAAAATGAAGAGGCAGAAAAATGATAAGATCAGGAGAAAATCATCTAAATTAAATCAACATATACTTTGCTACTCAGTGACTTCAATGCAAAGGTGGTCAAAGGGGAAACCACAAAAATATGTGATTCAGAAATAAGAAACTAATGACTTATAGACGACACAGAAGCTATATGCCTTTTCATCACAAAAGCATTTTAAAAACAAACTCTTACTTTGTCTTGGAATCAATACTAAATATCAGCTCCAAGGCAGAAAGAAGAGTAGTAAGGGCTAGGCAATTGGGGTTAAGTGATTTGCTCAGGGCTACACAGGTAGGAAATGTCTGAGATCACATTTGAATTCAGGTCCTACTAACTCCAGATCTGGCATTCTATCCACTAAGCCATCTGGCTGCCCAACATTCTTTTTTTTTTTTTTTTAAACCCTTACCTTTTATCTTAGAATCAATACTAAATATCTGTTCCAAGGCAGAAGAGCAGCAAGAGCTGGGCAACAGGGGTTAAATGACTTGCCCAGGGTCACCCAGCTAGGAAGTGTCTGAGGTCACATTTGAGCCCAGAACTCTTCATCTCCAGACTTGTCTCTCTATCCACTGAGCCACCTAGCTGTCCATGAATACATTCTTTAAGAAAAGATTCAAGAAAAGATCTGCATGAACTGATTCTGAGGGAAATAAGCAGAACGAAGAGAACACTGTAGGGGACAGTTGGATGGCTCAGTGGATTGAGAACCAGGCACAGGGACAGGAAGTTCTGGGTTCAAATGTGACCTCAGGCACTTCCTAGCAGTGTGAATCTGAGAAAGTCACTGACTAACCCTTACTGCTCTTCTGCCTTGGAACCAATGCACAGTTTGATTCCAAGCCAGAAGGTAAGGGTTTAAAAATTTTTTTTAAAAGAGAGAGAATATCATACACAATAATATTGCATGATGATCAACTGTGAAAGACTTATCTACTCTCAGCAATACAATGATCTGGGACAGTTCTGAAGGACTTGTAACAAAGAAGCTCTCCAACTCCAGAGAAGGCACTGCTGGAGTTGGATAGATGTGGATCAAAGCATGCTGTCTTTCACATCAGTATATTTACAGCTTTATTTGGGGGTTTTAGTTTTGTATGAGTGTGCTCTCCTAACAATGGCCAATATGGAGGTAAGTTTTGCATGATAATACATGTATAACCCAGATCAAATTGCTTACCATCTGTGAGAAGGGGAAGGGGAGGGAGGGAGACAATTTAGATCTTATAATTTTGGAAAATATAGGTTGAACATAGTTATTACATGTAATTGGGAAGACAAAATACCATTGAATTAAGAAAAGATTCCAGAGTTGTTGGATGGGTTGAACATCAAACAAGATCACAAAAAAATAAATTGGTCACATTTTAACTGATTCGTTACTAGTGTGGGAATCATTTCTGAATCAGCTGGCTAAGTACTGTCAGAATACTGACACAAAGCAATGATCAAAATAACTCTAAAAGAATAAAAATTAGAAAAAATATATAGTGTACAATTAAAACTACTTCAATGTAACCCATTTTAATGAGCTTTAGGTGACAAAAAGTGATAAATGGATTGAGGAATTGGCACCAGCGCAGATTATACCATTTCTTAAGAAAGTTAACCAAAGTAAATCAATTACCATTACTAAGAAACTAAAAAAGCCAGCAGACACTTGAGATCTCTATGCTAAGCAGAGAGATACAGCAGCCAAAAGAAACATGCATTTAGATCAGTGATTCCCAAACTTTTTTGGCCTACTGCCCCCTTTCCAGAAAAAATATTACTTAGCCCCCTGGAAATTAATTTTTTTTATTTTAATAGCAATTAATAGGAAAGATAAATGCACCTGTGGCCATCACTGCTTCCCTGGATTGCTGCAGCACCCACCAGGGGACAGTAGCGCCCACTTTGGGAATCACTGATTTAGAGCATAAGCTCTTTCAGCAAGTCTTACAGGAGGAAAAATGGTACAATATTATAAGATGCATCACCTCATAAAACAGTGAGAAGGAGGCAGCAAAGGGAGAAACAAGTTCACTAAAAATCTTGAGCATGACTACTAGGCAAAGTTATTCCTAGGGTTTTTAAGGATGAAACTGAAAAGGCGATCATAAACAAATGAAAAATGAAAAAGATCTGGGCAGATTTAAAATCAATTTTAACATCAAATTTCCACATAAGTTTTCCAAAGTTATGTGATCCAAATTTTCTCCCTCTCTTCTTCCTTCCCCTTTCCCAGAGCTGACAAGCAATTCAATCTAGGTAATACATGCATTATCACACAAAATATATTTCCATATTATTCATTTTTGTAAGTGAATGATTTTATAAAACCAAAACTCAAAACATATGTCTAAATAAACAAGTGATAAATCCTATGCTTTCATCTGCATTCTTACTTCAACAGTTTTCTAGATGGCATTCTTTTTCATAAGTTACCCAGAATTGTTCTGGATCATTGCATTTCTATTAGTAACGGAGCCTATCACAGCTGATCATTCCACAATATTGCTGTTGCTGTGTATAATGTTCTCTTGGTTCTGCTTATTTCATTCTGTATCAGTCCATATAGATCTTTCCAGCTCTACCCGAAATCATCCTATCCATCGTTCCTTATAGCACAATAGTATTCCATCACCACCAGATACCACAATTTGTTCAGCCATTACTCAATTGAGGGAAATGTGCATTTTAAAATGTTCTAAGTCCTGGGAGACTACATCTCCCAGGGCTCCCTACCACAACTTCCTCATTCACGTCACATTTTAAAATGCACAGACATAAAAGCAAGAATCATATAACCATGGAAAATTTTTCTAAAAAAATAAAATATCTAAATCTAAAAAAAATACACAGACATCATGGGCAGATTCTTATTACAAAAACAGTGAAGTCATCCTATCTGGACCCTTAACATTCCAATCCCAGATGTGCTATATGAGAAAGCAGAAATGATGCTTACAAAACAAAAATATGAAGAGTAGCTGAATTAGATGAAGTCTACATAGAGGAGGTCTGTGCTATAGTGACCCAACTTTGGGGGAGCGGAGGATTTAATTCTCAAGGTATCTCTGATGGAAGAGGATATCAAAGTCAGGGGAAAAAATCTCAGATATTGTTATCCAAAGAAGGCAATGGAGAGAATGTCAACTGACTGACATGTCTGTCTCTACAAAGTTGTTATAAGTACAATTTATATTCAGACTGAGAGTATCCTTGATGATAACAGGAGAAGGGAACAAGTTTTCCTTAACAATAAAGATCACATCTTTCTAGACATGCAATTGACTGAAAGCTATAGCAACACACGATCCATTGTGCTCATTGTTGGTTGATTGCAAAAAAAACCAAAACATTCAATTCTGTAGATCAAAATGTTTTATTAAAAGCTCTCTTCCAACAAGATATATATCCTATGTACAGATCAGCATTGCACAAGGTTTCCTCAAAGATGCAACAATGGAAATAACTTTATCATCCCTCTGATTACTAGTACTGAGAAAGGCATAAAACAGCAAGACCCATGCCTACCAAAGATGTTTTTACATTGTCTAATGAGTTCATATTAAAGGTAGATTCCCTCTAGATGGTGAGGTACTTCAAATGCTCCCATTTGCTGATATGTAATTGGGCAAATCACATCAAGCCCCAAAATACTGTGCAACTTCCTAAAAGGATTCCATAATTACATAAGAGCTCAGATAAACTAGCCACATAGGAAAAAATGATTATGATATGCAGTTGGATGGACAACCCATAGAGACAGGCCATCTGTACAAATATATTGGATAGATATTGCAGCTTGAGAAAAAGTTGAGGACAGAACTGAAGAAGAGGAGGAAAGGGGACTACATTGTCTTTGGAGAACTAGGCAGTTCTTTTAATGATGCCAAGTTTCTCCCTAAATCAGAGGCTCATCTTTTCCAAGATAAACATTTTTCCAGTAATGTTGTATAGCTAGAACACCATAGACTCTGAAGAATTGAAGTTGAGGTTGAGTCTAGTGGCATCTGCTGGTAATTTCAGCAACAAAGGAGGCTGAGTTTGGTGGATGTCTTGAGCTCTGGAGTTCTGAGCTGCAGTGGGCTATGCATATCAGGTGTCCATATGAAGTTTGGCATCAATATGGCGACCATGACTAGCCCCTGTACTTCCACAGCCTGGGCTAGACTGGAGACCTAGTCTTAAATGCTTTTCTTTTTTTTAATTAAGAAAAAAAGAATTTGTTGAAGTTGAAGATCACCTAAATGGCAAATGTTTAGGAATGTGTTGGTTATGGACACATTGCAACATGTTATTAAGGTAGAATTATGATAGAAAAGGAGAATAAACGATGTCAGCAGCAAAAAAGATGTAATGACTGGGGAAAAAAAAAGATGGAAAGGAACCATTTGGCAGATTGCAGGAGAACAAAGATAAGTCACAGCATTATGGATGAGTTGTGATCTGAGCCAGTGAAGGGAGCAGTTAATTCATCAGAGGTTATCAATTTGTTGAAGTGTCAGAGAAGTGGCCTCAGGCAAGGCAGGGCACCTCTGAAGGCTTCTAGTTTTCTCCTCCATAAAAGAAGGGGGTGAGAATAGATGAACCTTTTCTGAAAATGAATCGCTAATACTGGAATTTCAGGTCCCATAGCGCATACCTTGGTGGAGTTTTGTGCAAAGACGGCCTCCTTTCGGATTAACCACTTGGGTAACAAACAGACCCTCCTTTACCTAGACATCAAGGGTCACTGCTGACTGCCAGGGCTTCCCCCCGCCCCACACACAACCTCTTCTGGAGAGAATGCTGAACCAGGCTCTTTACACTTTGCCTGGCTGAATTTTTCCAATGCAGCATCAGAGATGGATGGTGAGATCTCCCCGGACCACAGCCATGGAACCCCAGGCTTAGAGGAAATGGGGAGTCCAATTAAGCAAGCTCATTTCATCCTGGCCCTCTATACAGTGGCCTGCAGCCTTCTTCCTTACTTTAAGAAGCAAGAACCAATCTGTTCCCACTCTTAAAGGGAGGCAATGTGGTGTAGTGGGAAAAGGTATGGATTGGGTGTCAGAAAACCTAGGTTTGAATCCCGGCTCTGCCACAAATAAGCTATGTGCCTTTGAACGAGTCATCTGACCTCTCTGAATCCTAGTTTTTTTCTTCCACTATAAAATGAGAGAGGCATGGGGCAGCTAGGTGGTACAGTGGAGACAGAGTACTGGGTCTGGTGTCAGGAAAACTTGCCTTCCTGAGCTTAAATCTGGTCTCAGACACTTACTAGGGATGTGACCCTGGGCAAGTCACTTAATCCTGTTTGACTCAGTTTCTTCATCTGTAAAATGAGCTGGAAAAGGAAATTGCCAACTACTTCAGAATTTTTGCCAAGAAAACTCCAAGTGGGGTTACAAAGAATCTGACATGATGAAACAACCTTATAAAATGAGAGAGCTGAGCTAGATGATCCATATGATTTTTTTCTAGCATTAAAGCCTATTATCCTATAAGCCGCTGTCTCTCCCAAACTCCCTCCTTTCCTTCCAGCAAAAGATTTCTCCTCTTTGAAGTCTTCCTTTCTGAGAAGGACAGGAATAGAAGCATCACAGTGGCTTCACTTATAGAATCACAGACTACAGAATGTGAAGATAGAAAGAAACTTGAGAAATCACTTCATCCAACTCCCCCGTTTTACAGATGAGGAAAACTGAGGGGAGAAATCTATAAATTCCCCATATCTTGTTTGTTACAATAATTTTTTTTCATCCCAGACTAGAAAAAAAACCCTCTAAGACAGTGATGGGCAAACTTTTTAAAGAGGGGGCCAAAAGAAAGGAAATGCTCATCTGTTTCTAAGGCAACTCTTTTGAAGTTTCATTGTATTGTATTCGTCAGATTAGGAATAATGTCCCACCGGCCATAGTTTGCCCATCACTCCTCCAAGAGCATCCATTCCATCCCTCTCATTTCAGGTAGAACTATACCTTGCTATGTTTCTTGCTTCCATTTAAGTGGGCATAGCAAAATGAGTCAAATCTGGGGCAGTTATGTAGCACAGTGGATAAAGTGCCAGGCCTGGAGTTGGGAGGATTTAGACTTAACTCTGGCCTCAGACACTTCCTTGCTGTATGACCCTGGATAGGTCACTTAATCCCAATTGCCTAACCCTAGCTGCTTTTCTTAGAATTGATACTAAAACCCAAAGTAAGGGTTTAAAAAAAAATCAAATGACCCTTAGGGTATCAGCTATGCATTCTATTTGTTTTTGTTTAGTCTTTTTTTAGTCCTGTCTGACTCCTAACACCCTCTTTTGGGGTTTTCTTGGAAAAGATATTGGAGTGGTTTTGTTCCGTCCTTCTCCAGCTCACTTTACAGATAAAGAAATGGAAGCAAAAGATTAAGTAACTTGTCAGGGTCCTACATCTAGTGTCTGAGGCTAGATTTGAATTCAGGCCTTCCTGTCGCCAGTCTCAGCACCCCATCTACTGAGCTACCTAACTGCTTCTTTTTGTTTTATCCCTCTACAAACTCTAACCTGGTCCTCTTCTGCCTAGAGTTCCTAGTATATTACCAGACACCCCCAAAACATTTATCCAATCCAACTAAATAAGAAAGCTTACGCTGAAAAACTTCTCAGAACTATTTTTCTGAGGTTCTCAAAGCCCTTTCCAAACATTCTCTCCTGTAAGTTGGTAGGAAGAGTGGAAAAACCAGACCTCTGCAGATCTGGAGATTCTAGATTATATCCAGAATCTTAAACATGAGAAATATGGGCTTATTCTCAAAGGGTGCTGGAAGACATCCCCCTCCTCCACCACCATCCCTGAGGAATCTCTGGGTGGGGGATGTGAACGTTACCCTCCCTCAGTCACCTTCCTCCCCTTCAGTCCTCTGTCTAGGGGAAGGCTCTCCCTCCAGGGACTGCTCCTGACCCAGGTGATTAGAGTATCAGCTCTGATCTGTTTTTCTTGCTATTTTTTCCCTGTGTGGGAAAGGGCCCAAAGGACACAGGGCCCCTGGGTGGCGTGGGACAGGTTCTCATGGGAAGGTCAGCCCTCCGTGGTAAGGAGGTGAGGACACACCTCTCTCTGATCGTGGGAAACAGGAGCAAGCCTAGGAGTCATTCTGAACAGGGAGGGGGGCCAGTGTGGACACATATCCCCACAGATATCTCTTCTTTCCCCATTGCCTTCCATCCCCCCTCCCCAGCCCTTTCCCCTCCTTCTGCTCTTGATCTCCAGATCAACCCCACCTGAACACAAGTAAGAAGGCACCACAAATGATGCTTGTTACACCACCATTATTCATTCCTTTGAATTAAGGTTCTCTCCTATTAACAAAGACAAAAAGTCTCTAGCACCTGAGACTGAATTTATCAGATGCTTTACTTGGAGAACTGGGCATCTGGAGGATGAAGGGGAAAAGCACGTAAATGGAGGGGAAAGATGAGGGGAACACGAAAAAAAAGTTATCTATTTCCTAATTCAGACTGGCGGTATTTACTTCCTAATAAAACACAAGGATGCAACTGCTAGGGGAGCATCTATATCCAAAAAGGGAATAGCAAGAAAAACACTCAAGAGTTTTCTTCTCTAGGCAGCCTAGAAAGGCTTCTTAAGTTGAATGGGTGAGGCATTCCAGACATGGAATACAAGAAGAGAGAAGGCTCCAAGACAAGAGTGGATTGAGAAAAAGAAAGTGGGGTAGAGGTCTTGAATAGAGAGGCTCCTCAAATCTCCCATCTTCCAGAAAGACTTCTCGGACTAAGGAGGTCATCTCTTTCAACTCCTACTCCGTCTCTGCTGTTGACTTTCTATGGTTCGCCTTCTTCCTTCAGGGCTTCTACATAAGGGCAATGGGTTTTAATCTGGCCCTTGACTGTTTGCTTGTCTGTATGTTCAAACTTGAATTATTAGATATATGGTATAGTAGATATAAGAGTCAGAAGACCAGGTCTCACATCCTGGCTCAGCCACTCACTGGCAATGTGTGCCAGGGCATGTCTCTCGGGCAGCTCAGGGGTGCAACCAATAGAGCTCTGGGTCTGGAGCCAGTGTAAGGATGGAATTTGTGCAAGGAGGATGGGGAAAAAGGAGCCAGAGAAGGAGTGGCCTGAGTTCAAATATAATCTTGGAGACTTCCTAGCTGTGAGATCCTGGTTAAGTCAGGAAGACCTGAGTTCAAATATGGTCTTGGAGATTTCCTACTGGGTGACCCTGGGCAACCCATTTGCCTCAGTTTCCTCAATTGTAAAATGAGGATAATAACAGCACCTTCTTCACAAGGTTGCTGTGAGGATCAAACAAGATATTTATAAGACACTTAGCACAGTGCCTGGCACACAAAGGGCTGATCTCCAAGGGCCACTGCAGTTCTGACATTGTTATCTAGGACCTCAGAAGGGAGAACAGTAAAAATAAGAATCAATTCAAACTAGGAGTAAAAAAGTCCTGGGTTCTGAAAAAAATCAATCTGGATTGATGTCAGAAGGCCCTTCCAGCACTACATGGCAGCCAGCATGGGGATCAATGACAAACAGGTCTTGAAATAAGGCTAAGAATAACTCATCTCCTTTAGGAGGTCTTCCCTGACTCACCTCACCCACGTTAATGATAGGTCCCAACATTCTCTATCATGGCACCGTCTACCACAGGGCCAAGAACCTTGGGGGGAAGTGGGAAGGAGTAGCGGTGCTGTCACTCCCATTTCACAGGTGAAGATACCATTGTCCAAAGAACTGATTTGCTCTTGGCCACATCAGCAGGAAGCAGCAGGACCAGGGACTTCTGACTGCACGTCTACCTGCTTCTCGATATTGCCTCCTCATCCTCCCACATGAAGAAAGATGCTAGAGGATCCTCGGGGGCAGGGATCCAGGCTGTACCTTCATAGAATATGAGCTAGTTGAGAGACCACTCTCATTTTTGTCTGTGTACTCCTTGCAGGGTGCCTGGCCTACAGAAGATGATGAATCAATGCTTGTCCACTGTTTGATTTGTACCAGCTACAGGAATTGGCAGCGTTAGTGGCCGAAGTAAGTGATTTCTCTAAGTCTACATGGGAAGTTGGTGCCAGAGCTTGGAAGAGAGAATTCAGGTCTCCTGACTCCTAGCTCAGTGCATTTTCTGCAGATCTGTCCCTGAATCAATTCATAAGCATCCATGCTTGTCTTGGGACCTTTCTCTCTGAGAACTCTAAGGAGGGAGAGATCACTGAAAGCTGAGGCAATCAAGGAAGTCTTCACTAGGGAGAAAGCATCAGAGCTGGGTCTTAAAGGAAGGAAAGGATTTCAATAGGGGGCAGCTAGTGAAGAGAGCCATCAGGGCTGGAGTAGGGAGGCCCTGGGTTCAAATCTTGCCTCAGTGTGACCCTAGATAAGTCACTTAACCCCAGTTGCTTAGCCCTTACCACTCTTCTTCTTTAGAACCAATACTTAGCATCACTCCTTTTTTCATCTTTTAAACATTTTAATTCCTGCATTTTTTCAGAATCAAATGTTTTACTTTGTAAAGCAAATGCAATGTTAAAAGAAGAAATTATTTCATTTTTTGTCAGAAATATGGCTGACCTTCAAATTAAGGGTAAGGGTTATTTAAAAAATTATTTCAGGGGGCAGCTGGGTAGCTCAGTGGATTGAGAACCAGGCCTAGAGATGGGAGGTCCTAGGTTCAAATGTGGCCTCAGACACTTCCCAGCTGTGTGGCCCTGGGCAAGTCACTTAACCCCCACTGCCTAGCCCTTACCACTCTTCTGACTTAGAGCCAATACACAGTATTGACTCCAAGATGGAAGGTAAGGGTTTTAAAAAAAAAATTATTTCAATAGGCATGAATTAGGTTCATTCCACTATAGGTGTCAATAATTATGAGATTATGATTGGCATCACTAGAATCTGTCTCATGTGATATAATGAATAGAGAGCTGGCCTCAGAGACAAAAAGATCTGAATTCAAATCCAGCTGGCTATGTAACCCTGGGTAAGACATAATCTCCCAGAGCTCCATTCTCTCCAAGGCAATCGATTTCAAATGGGGTGCCAATCTGTCTTTTAAAGGGAATTTCCTCACTGGGAGTTCCCTCCCTGGGTGAATTCATTGGTCTGGTTCAGATAAATGTCTCCCCACATAGGAAGCCATTCTTGCTGTCACATCTAAATCCTTCTTGTTCCCATCGTGGATCATCTCCATCTGTCTTGTCCAGAAACCGAAACCAAGAAAATAGCCACTTATCTATCCTCTGAGCCCTTCAGAGACTCCAGGGCTGAGATGGAGTCCCTCCTCCCTTTCCCCCTCTCTTCCCCAGCCTGGATATTCTTCATTCCTCCAGCCTTTGTCCAAGACCACTAATCATTCAGGGCTCTTATCTCTGGGACCCGGCCAACCCTTAGGGCTTTTTTTGGACTCAGGCACCAAAACAAGAGAATGCCAATGGTGCTGAGTGTGGAAAAAGACCAGTCAGCTATTTCTGGCTGGGCCTCTTGGGGCCTGCCTTAGTGGGGCTCAGAAGCTCTGGAGGTCCAGAGACAGATAAGGCTTGGGAGTGGAGGTAGGGGAAGCCTGCAATCATGCTAGCCAAGCTTGCAAGAGACTAATATAAGAGATACCAAAGCACTAAAGGTCAAGGAGAGGCAGGGTGATGGGGTGGAGAGAGCACTGGACTTCAGCCAGGAGAACTGGGCTGGAATCTCTGCTCCACCATTTATTAGCTTTGGTCAGTCCCTTCCCATCTCTGAGCCTCAGTTTCCTCATCTGTAAAATAGCTGGTCTCGGTAAATTTTAAGTTCTCTTCCAGCTCTGTTAAACTGTGACTGGAACATATGCCGGTGGTCAATATTTGGCCCTTTTCTCTTCAAAGCACTCGATAGAACACAAAGTGCTTGGGTGAGCATAAAATTAGAGCAACAAGAGTTCCGTTCTCTTAAAGTGTGTTTCCATCGATCTGTGATAGTGATAGCAGGGATTATACAGGGTATCCCAAAGGTCTTAGTGCAATTTTATTTTTAAAACCTCTACTTTCTGTCTTAGAATCAATACTTTGTGTTGGTGCCAAGGCAGAAGAGTGGAAAGGGCTAAGCAATGGGGGTTAAATGACTTGCCCAAGGTCACACAGCTAGGAAGTGTCTGAGGCCAGATTTGAATCCAGGACTTCCCATCTCTAGGCCTGGCTTTCAGTCCATTAAGCCACCTAAGCTGCTCCCTTAGTGCAGTTTTAAATCTTGGAGTGATTAAAGCTGTGCTAAGACTTTTGAGACACTCTATATGCTATACATATATGATAATAGTAGCAATCAGTCAATAGGCACTTATTAGATGTTTACTATGTGCTAAGCACTGGGAATATAAATAAGGGCAAAATATATACACATGCATACATATATGTATATAATAACATATAAATGATGTTCTATAGTCACCCATATGGTAAATGGAAGATGATCTCAGAGGGAAGACACTATGAGTCAAGGGGTGATGGGTAGTGGGAGGAAAGACCAGAAAAAGCTTCTTGAGAAAGTGAGATTTGAGCTGAATCCAAGACAATCACGAGACAAAGGTGAGGAAGGAAAGTATTTCAGGAGCAGCTGGGTGGCTAAATGGTTGGAGAGCCAGGCTCAAATATGGGAGGTCTTGGGTTCAAATCTGGCCTCAAATACTTCCTAGCTATGTGACCCTGGGCAAGTCCCTTAACCCCCTTTGCCTAGCCCTAACCACTCTTCTGCTTTAGAACCAATATTTAATATTGAATCTAAGATAGGGGTAAGGGTTGTTTGTTTTTTTAAAGGAAAGCATTTCAGACATGGAAGACAGTCAGTGAAAAGACATGAAGTGGAGGAGATGTGGTATCATATTCAAGGAATGGCAGGAAGAACAGTACTGCCGGGTCACAGAGTCTGTGGAAAAGTCCAATGTAAGACTGGACAGACCCAACAAAGGATTTTATATCTGAGTCTGGAGGTAATAGGGAGCCACTAGAGTTTATCTGAGGAACCCTGGACCAGGGCTGACAGCACATCGACCAATTCTGATACACTGATCCTCCTTGTCTCAAGGTTCCATAAGAACCACAAACCTTCTATTTGGCCCTATCAGTAAAACGTAATGGCAAGGTGGTCCACTGGAAAGAGGGATGAACTAAAAACTATGAACTAAAGAGGGACAGACTAAAGAGTTTAAAGGATCTGGGTTCAAATCCTGACTCTACTTCCCAATACTTTACCCCTCTTGGCCTCGCTTTCTTCATTTGTAGTTAACAAATATTTATTAGAGTGCCTACTATAGATGCAAGGTGGGACAATAGAGAGAGCTCCATGCCTGGAGTCAGGAAGCCTCATCTTCCTGAGTTCAAATTTGACTTCAGATATTTACTAGCTGTGTGACCCTAGGCAAGTCACTTAACCCGGTTTGACTCAGTTTCTTCATCTATTAAATGAGCTGGAGAAGGAAATGGCACACCACTCTAGGATCTTTGCCAAGAAAATCCCAAATGGGGTTACAAAGAGTCAGACACAACTGAAAACAACTAAGAACAACATATATGCCAAGCACAATGTAAAGCACTGGAAATAAGGTGAAAGATCTCAAAGAGTTCACAGTGTAATTTGTAAAATGTAGGGATTGAACTGGATGATGTCTGAGGTCCCTTCCAAGTCTAAAATCTGTGATCCTTTGATTCAGGGAGTATCAGAGCTGGAAAGGACCTCAGAAGTCATCCAGTCCAAGCCCATCTTTTAATTTTATTTACTTATTTATTTTAAAACCCTTACATTCTGACTTAGTAAGCCAGAAGAGTTAAGGGCCAGGAAAATGGGGTTAAGTATGTCTGAGGACATATTTGAATCTAGGTCCTCCTAACTCCAGGCCTCATACTCTATCCACTGTGCTATCTAGACGTGCCACAGGCCAATCCTTTTATTTATTTATTTTTATTTACTTTTTTAAGCCCTTACCTTCCATCTTAGATTCAATACTGTGCATTGGTTCCAAGGCAGAAGAGTAGTCAGGGCTAGGCGATGGGGGTTAAGTGATTTGCTCAGGGTCATACAGTTAGGAAATGTCTGAATCCAAATTTGAACCCAGAACTTCTGGTCTTTAGGCCTGGCTCTCCATCCACTGAGCCACCTAACTGCCCCAGGCCCATCCTTTTAAAGGAAGGGAAAACAGAGACCAAGAAAAGAGAAGTAACTTGGCCAAAGTCACATTAACTCACTAGTTAGTGGCAGGATAAGGACTATGCCCCAGCCCTGATTTCCAGGTGATTGCCCTTTTCTCTAAGCCCCACTGATTCTTTCACTTCAATAAATAGATTTTCCTCATGTGTTAACAAGTCCATTTTTCATTGATTGCATGTAGGTCAGCTGTTTTCTGGTGACAGAGAGAGGCGCCTTGGGCCTCCCAATCACATCATAAGATGGTGTGGCTGCTGCTGTGGGGAGCCAGCTAATCCCCATCTAGGGTGTGGGTAGCCCCTGGTTCTAAGCCAGAGGGGTAGTACTTCCTGACCTGGTGTTTGTCTTGTACTTGAAAGGTCTGAAATCAGTTGGAAGAGGGACAAAACTTGATCTGTTTGGCCCCAGAGGGCAGTACTATGATGGATGGATAGATATTTCAGAGGCAAACCTAAGCTAGATATGGGGGGAAAATTCCTAGCAATCATTGCTAACCCTAAGTAGAGTGGGCGGATGACCCCTTGTCTGGTTCCATTCAGTTGGAATGCCTCTGTGGATAGGGATTGGTGGCCTCAATGGCCCCTGAGATCCTTTCCTGCTCTAAAAGTCAGTAATTCTGTGAAATACTGTCACTGAGCCCTGGAGCCAATGGAAATAAGGTAAGAGGTTGGAAGAATTAGGGCTACTTAGTTGAGAAAAGAGACTGTTGAGGGAGAAATGGAAAGACTTGAACTGAAAAACAATTAGATTATTTCCAGTCTGGTAGAAAGCTACATTAGTGAGAGGAAGGAGCCCAGCTGTTCTCCACTGAACAATATCAAGCTAAGCCAGAGAGACTGGAGCTCAAGTCCTTCCTGATGCTTACACCCTTCTCTTCCTGCTTCAGTTGAGAAACTGGAGCTCAACTGAAGCAGGAAGAAAAGGGTGTAAGCATCAGGAAGGACACGGCAGGCAGTACAAGATGGGTGACTAAAAGCATTGAGGAGATCTTTATTTTTTTTTTTAATTTAGAAAAGAACTCTCCACTCATTCTCTTCACTCTCATAAATCTGAGTTCAGTTAAGATCTGGTCCTATTTAGATGCAGGATAGACAAAATGGCTTAATACTGCAGAAGTTGATAGGACTGTTTGAGACCACAGCCTCGGCTTTCTCCTTCTACTGCCCTTTTTTACCTTCTTGACACCCTGCTCCTTTGCTGGGATGAAGAGATGGAGTTTTGGCCCTTGGGTCATTGTGAATGAAATACTGGGCAATAGAGAGAGCACTGGCCTCAATTAGGAATCCTGAGTTCTTTCCCTGGCTCTGCCATTCACCTTGAGCAAGTTACTTCATCTTTCTTCCTCAGTTTCCTCATCTGCCAGAAAAAGAGAGGGTTACACTCATAAAATATGGAACAGTACGTTGACCAGTCTGGTGAAGCCTGTGAACCTCCTTTTTAGAATGTTTTTCATGCATAAACTAAAATAGATTATTATAAATCATATTGAAATATAGTTATAAAATAATAAAAAAACAAGTCCAAGGACCCCAGGTTAATAAATCTGCTAAATACACAAGCTTTCCCCTCTAGTTTCAGAAAAGGAAAAGTCCTTCTCTGCTCTATTTCATCTCTTGTCTTCCATCCCCTCCATGTCCCATTGGGTCACTCTGTAGCCGCCCAGATCCTTAGTCGCTCAGAACTGCCATGCTTTAGACCTGGGACTTTGGGATGATCTAATCCACCCCCTTCTTTTTATAGAGAAGAAAACTGAGGCCCAGAGATAAGTTACTTGTCTACGGCCATACAAGTCCTAAGTATCAAAGCCAAGGCTTCTAGTGCTTTTTCCACTAAAGTATGAGACTTCTCATTTCATGGAGACCTATTTGTTAGAATTAGAAAGTTCCAGAGTCCAATCAGTTCATTTTACAAGTGAGGAAACTGAGATTGATAAAGATGAACTGATCTGTGCATAAGTATTGAGGGGGTTTGAGGGACAACTAGATAGTGTAGTGTATAGAGAGATGGGCCTGAAGTCAGAAAGATCTGAGTTCAAATCTGACCTCAGACTAGCTAGGTGACCCTGGGCAAGTCCCTTAACCCATCTGCCTTGGTTTCCTCATTTGTAAGATGAACTGGAGAAGGAAATGACAAGCCACTTCAGTATCTTTATCAAGAAAACTCCATATGGGATCATGAAGAGTCAGACATGACTAAAAAAACAACCGAACAGCATAGTGGGTTGACATGGAACCATTCCACAGCACACATATTTGCCACAAACCATGGCAATAGAAACACTCTTTCCTTAGAGCAACTGAGAACTCTAACCCCAACTCAGACTATTGAGGGCACAGGGATTGGAGGGGGAATGTCTTCTTTCTTCTGAGTCAACAAATATTTAAAATGTCTCCTTTATTCTCTCTGTCCCTTATCTCCCACTCCCGAAGGGATTTGTTCTTGCTGTCTATGCCTTATCCTTCCAAGGGATACAAGGGATACACACTGCTGAGCTTTTTGTTCCCAGCTTCAATAGCCTCCTGCTCTGATTAAATGAGTTACCCAGCATCCTGCTAGCAAGGCAGCACCCATCTAGGCAACGGCTGTGATGAAAAGACATCCAGAAAGAAGAGAAGCTCATGAATTGCCACTTGCACCTTGTTAATCCTTTGGTGGAATTCCTCTATGGCATCTCTGAAAGAGGAGGGAAATTTAACAGGGATTCTGCAAGCACACATGTACCTGAGGGGGAAAAATGAGGCTTCTTAATGCTTTAGAAGGGGAAAAAAGATCATCCTTTTCCCATGAACAGAAAACCTGTAATTACACACTTTCTGGGCTTTTTTTTTTCTTTTTTCTTTTTCTTACTGTAACCTCCAAACTCTCCAGTCTTGCCTTGGTGACCACATGGTCCCATCTGCTGCCAAGGGAAGTGAGGCTTACATCATTATAAGATTATTAAGCCACTTATTACATAGAAACTCTTCCTTCCCGTGGGCCTACGGGGAACAGGAAATCAGATACAATCTAACAAGACTGAATGCTCCAGGGTACAACTCTATAAACGGAACATTGGCCAGGGGGGCTGAGTTTAGGGCAGAAAGTGGGGGCTCAGCTTCCCCTGCTCTCTTGCTACATGAGTAGCCTCAGTCTTCAACAGCTTGAAGATCCTGCAGCATCTCACCCTTCCCCCTTCACAAAGCTCAGCTAGAAGGAATGTAGGGGAGAAAGGGAGCTGCTACTTTGTGCCCTTTGGAAGGAAAGAGCTGGACCAGCTCAAGATGACCAGGCTCCTCTGGCCTTGGCGATGGTTACCAGCCACTTGCTGAGCATCAGCACTACAAGTCAAAATTTCTGACTTCGATTATTTTATTTTATTTATTTATTTTTTAAGTCCTTACCTTCTGTCTTAGAATCAATACTGGGTATTGGTTCTAAGCCTGAAGAGTGGTAAGGGCTAGGCGATGGGGGCTAAGTGACTTGCCTGACTTGGATTATTTTAATCAGGGCTAGTCCTGAGCTTGCATCCTTGATTCATGGCCTCATCTGCACCCTGGGAGGAGATAAAAAGGAAGAAGCATAGTTTCTGCTCTCCAAGGTGCTCCCACATTTTTGAAGAAGGCATTACCTCTTCCAATCTGGGAACTCCCAGTCCAGTGAATATTTGACTGACAGACTGGACCCTTGGCTATTTTGAGATGCAGCTCGAGGGCCATTTCCCCCAAGGAGCCTCTCCTGACTGCCTCCCCTCCCTCATCCCTTTGTTGGATTTTTGAATATTTGTTATATTATCTGGGAATACTTTGTATCTCATCCCTTTCCCCAGCCTCATCCCAAGAGAATATGAACCTGAAGGCAGGGATTGTATCCTTTTTGTCTTTCTATCCCTAACACAGTGCCTGGCACAAATGGGCACTTAATAAATGCTTGGTGAATGGGGCAGCACAGTGGATAGAGCACCAGGCTGGAGTTGAGAGGACCTGGGTTTAGATCTAGTCCTGGAACCCTGGCCAAGTCACTTAGCCCCAGTTACCTAGTCCTTGCCACTCCTCTGGCTAAGGCAGAAAGTAAGGTTTTTGGTGGAATTGCTTGTCAGCTCCAGGATGGGGGAGGGAAGAGAACATGAATCATGTAATTGTGGAAAAGTATTTTTTTAATAAAACTATATTTTAAAAAAGAAAGTAAGGATTTTAAAAAGTAAATACATAAATAAATGCTTGATGATTGATTAATTGATAGAAGAGTTGTATTCCCTGCCATCAGTGACCAAAAATTCCAGTTCCATGAGGGCCACAGAAAACCTGTAGTGACATACTTTCTGGGCTTTTTTCCAGTTTCATGAGCAGCCTCGTGAATGCCTGCTCAAGGAGAGCTCCCAGTATGTCTCTAGAAACACTCTCTGTGCCCTCTGAGAGTGCCCCGATCAATGAACCAAACTGGGGACACGAGTGCTAAGGAATGTTCAGAAATAGGGCGGCTAATTTGTACCCCAAAGAGATCATAGATAAACAGACTTGTACGAAAATATTTATAGCTGCGCTTTTTGTGGTGGCAAAAAACTGGAAAATGAGGGGATGTCCTTCAATTGGGGAATGGCTGAACAAATTGTGGTATATGCTGGTGATGGAATACTATTGTGCTCAAAGGAATAATAAACTGGAGGAATTCCATGTGAACTGGAAAGACCTCCAGGAACTGATGCAGAGCGAAAGGAGCAGAGCCAGAAGAACATTGTACACAGAGACCAATACACTGTGGTATAATAGAATGTAATGGACTTTTGTACCAGCAGCAATACAATGACCCAGGACAGTTCTGAGGGACTTATGGAAAAGACGCTACCCACATTCAGAGGAAGAACTGCAGGAGAGGAAACATAGAAGAAAAACAATTGCTTGAATGCATGGGTTGAGGTGGACATGATTGGGGATGTAGACTAGAAACTACCACACCAATGCAACTATCAACAATTTGGAAATAGGTCTTGATCAATGACACATGTTAAAACCAGTGGAAATACACATCTGCCATGGGGGGGGAGGGGGAAGTGGGAAGGGGAGTGAAGGGGAAAGTAAGAGCATGAATTATGTAACCATGTTAACTTTTCTAAAAAATAAATACTAAAATTGTGTTAAAAAAAAAAAAAAAAAGAAATAGGGCGGCTATATAATGGGAGGCTAAAAGAATCAGTGGGACCCAAGCCATAGCACAGCCTCACCCTCCCAGACTGGGAGGATTAGATTTTCTCTTACCTTGAGGGGTTAGGGGGAAGGAGGTAGTGAATTGAATCAAGAGTACTGGCCCCACCTGCAGTGAGTAGCTTTTTCTGATTCAATGGGGCTAGATGGAAAAAACCCAGCCTGCCTGGCCAGGAGATTTGATGACCTGTGGCTGGCCCCACAACTCTGATGTATCAACTAGGACGTAAGTGAAAAGAGGCAAAAAGATTCCTTTTACCAGTGAAGCAAAACAATTCCTCTACAGAAGGTCCTGGGGGGCTGAAGGAAGGGATAGCTATTTGTATTGGTTAGTTCTACATGGACTTCTGTGGAATTTATCAGGTATTCTCATAAGCCAAGTTCATGAGAAAATTCAAAGGAATGGGGAGCCCAAGCTACTTCCACAGGCAGAGTGCCACAGTCTGTGGAAGTCCCTTGTCTCAATCACATACATAGTAGTAAGTAGCAAACTCAGGATTTGAATTCCAGACCTCTGACTTGGGACAGCTAGGTGGTGCAGTCAGGAAGACCTCAGTTTAAATCTGGTGTCAAACATTTACTAGCTATGTGGCCCTGGACAATTCATTTATCCTTCTTGTCCTCAGTTTCCTCATCTGTAAAACAGGCTGGAGAAGGAAATGGCAAACCACTCCAGGTTCTCTGCCAGGAAAACCCTAAAAAACTCACAAAGAGTCAGACTTGACTGAAATGACTGAACAACAACAATCCCTGAATTCAAATAGTACCCTTTCTCCTGGACCATTGGAGGTCTCTGAGTGAAGGCTAGATAATCACTTGCTAGGGAAGGGTAAAGTGGATTTTCTTCTTCATATGCAATTTGAACTAGATGGTGTCTAGACCTCTTCCAGCCCTGAGATTCTGTCCTCTTCTGGCCAGTACAGATATCCCTTCCACATTGAGACTTTCCCCATCACTGTTTCAATATATTGAGGGTCGGTTTAAGAAATTAAATGGGAATTTAGGGGAGTTTTGCAGAAGCCACAGATGGACATGTAAAGGCCAGCAGATGATACAGAAAAAAGTTAGAAATTTAGAAATGCATAAGATGTATGTTTAGTATTGTATAATATCAACATATCTCTTGATACCACAAGTAAAAAGTTAAAGTTTGCAAAAAGAACATGAAAACCAGTAAATGACACATAAAGGCTAAAAATGTAGAGTTAGCTTTAAAAGTTTAATAATTCATAAAAGCATAAAATGTATGAACTGTCATGTTATTTTAATGTCTTTTGCTATACATATTGTATGGTCAGACTATTCTCAAATTTGTTTAATTTTTTAAAATATTTTTAATTATTTCATTTCTTCCTTTTTCATACATACATATATTTTAACTGTGTGAAATACTGTTTCTACATATATTCTATGACCAAATACTTAACCCAGATTTTACAATAAGGTACTAAAAATACCTCATAAAAGAAAAAGAAACCATTCAGTCTTCTTTTCTGGTATAAAAAGAGGGCCATAAAATTTTACTCTGATTTTCCAGATCAAAGGGATGCCATGCTCCTGACTCCCATGATGTGGAAGGGATATCTGTAATTATTTCTTTCTCTCTGATCTAAACTCATTGTACTTTGTACCCCTCTTATACACTTATCACATCCTGTCTTGGTTTACAGTGATTTGAATGCTGTTCCTATTAGACTATGAACACCTTGAGTGTCTGAGACCAAATTTGAACTCAGTAACCCAGCACTCTATCCACTGTACCACTAGCTGCCCAATTCACTTTACATCCCTGGCAACAACTTCCCATTTCCACCACGTAAATCTAGAGGAAGGTTAGAGTTGAAAGCATTTGGAGTCCCAGCATCTGAGTATGAATCACAGCTCTATCAATTATAACCTTTATGACCCTGGACCAATCAACTTCTCCGGACCTTAATTCTTCATCTATAAAATAGGGGTAGGGAGGATTCAGGTATATGGACTGTAAGGTCTCTTCTAGCACAAATTCTATGGCCCTATAAAATAACCCAGGTTTTTGGTCAAGCTTGGATCATTTTGCATGAGAGTAATCTAAATAGCGGAGAAAATACTGACATGATCCTGTGTTTGCCTATGGAAGGGGTAGAGTTGGTGCAAGAACTTTGGGCAAAGAGAAAACTTTCATTCCTTCTTTGAGAGAAACATACATGATTCTAGATTCTATTCAGGATCAATTCCAGGGAAAAGAAAAAGATTACTGCAAACCTGTAGGGGAAGCCAAGTCCTCAGCATGTTTCTGATTTCCAGTTTGCCTCCCTAGAGACTTTGAGTAATTTCAACTTGGGTCTAATTGAGGCTTCTCTCAGTTGAGCAATGCTTATCTTGCTCCATCTAATGAGCTCATTTATTCTGTGTATTTTCTGGTATATTCTAATCTGTATAACTTTTCTGATTTGTGTTTGCTATCTCCTTGGATAAAGAGACTTATTCATTATTCACTCTGTGTGATGGTCTTTTGTGTAACTCACATTTATTAGGAAGGTGTCAAACTGTCAAGGAAGCTAAGGGTTATCCCACACCCCTTTTCAGAGACAGAGACCAAGAAAGCTACCAGATTTTTGTTTTGAACAAGACCCTAGACCAGCAAGATTTAGGGAGGTAGGTAAATATAATTCTAGTCCAGTACTTCTAAGTCAGGGAATAGAAAATAGAATGGTCCACCTCCTACTTCCTTCTCCTGCCCCCCCTAAGGCACAAAATCTTCCTTGGGAATGGGTGGTTCAGACCTCAGATCATATCTATTAAGGCCTCCTGTGAAGCACATTTAGACAGTCCACATGTATATACATATTGTATGTGGGTAGTAAACACCTCACATAAAAATCTTCATCCCCTGAATTTAGTATCATGGTATATATATACATAGAAGGTCCAAAAATATACTGTGGATAAAGAGAACTAGTTTGAATCTAAAAAGATCACTGGATTCAGTTTGAGAAGACCTAATATCATAATTTAGTATCTGTTATTTTTCTAGGTCAATCATACAAATTCTTTGAGCCCCAGTTTCCTTATCTATAAAGTCAAGATAATGCTAACTCAACAAACCTCACAGAATTGCTTGTGTATAATGTGTATAAATTAACTCTGTAACTGTAGTGTTAAACAAATGTGGACTATTATAATTATTATGACCACTATTAAAAGCAAGCACTTATATAACATGCTAAAATTTGCAAAGCACTTTATATTACTTTACTCACAAGAACACTAGAAGATACTATTATAATCCTCATTTTACAGATGAGGAAACTGAGTCAGGTAGCAGTAAAGGGTCTTGCCATGGTCATACAACTAGTAAATATCTGAGGCAGAATTTGAACTCAGGTCTTCCTGATCCTGGGCCCAGGCGCAGCACTCTAACTACTGGGCCACCTAATTGCCTCTAATAAGGGTAATAAACACTAACTATGGAAAAAAATAAATTAAGCTAAGCTTAACAGCATCCTCCCAGTTGTCTATATATCATGGAAGTAGTTCAAAGAATAGAGGAAACAAAGTCACCCTGCTAGAGAGACAGAGGCCCCTACTTACTAGTAAGGCAAATGGGCTATGATAGAAAGTACTGGGCTTAGGTCAGAAGACCTGAATTTTAGCTCCAGGCCCTATTTACTGGCTCTGTGCCTAGAGGGGAATTATTTCTCTCTCTGTCTCTGTCTCCATATCTATCAGTCTATCTGTCTCTGTCTCTGTCTCT
>NC_058133.1:105456708-105491153 GCF_016433145.1 Gracilinanus agilis | reverse complement strand
AACTGGAGGAATTCCATGTGAACTGGAAAGACCTCCAGGAATTGATGCAGAGAGAAAGGAGCAGAGCCAGAAGAACATTGTACACAGAGACCAATACACTGTGGAAAAATAGAACGTAATGGACTTCTGTACTAGCAGCAATACAATGACCCAGGACAGTTCTGAGGGACTTATGGAAAAGACGCTACCCACATTCAGAGGAAGAACTGCAGGAGAGGAAACATAGAAGAAAAACAATTGCTTGAATGCATGGGTTGAGGTGGACATGATTGGGGATGTAGACTAGAAACTACCACACCAATGCAACTATCAACAATTTGGAAATAGGTCTTGATCAATGACACATGTTAAAACCAGTGGAAATACACATCTGCCATGGGGGGGGAGGGGGAAGTGGGAAGGGGAGTGAAGGGGAAAGTAAGAGCATGAATTATGTAACCATGTTAACTTTTCTAAAAAATAAATACTAAAATTGTGTTAAAAAAAAAAAAAAGAAATAGGGCGGCTATATAATGGGAGGCTAAAAGAATCAGTGGGACCCAAGCCATAGCACAGCCTCACCCTCCCAGACTGGGAGGATTAGATTTTCTCTTACCTTGAGGGGTTAGGGGGAAGGAGGTAGTGAATTGAATCAAGAGTACTGGCCCCACCTGCAGTGAGTAGCTTTTTCTGATTCAATGGGGCTAGATGGAAAAAACCCAGCCTGCCTGGCCAGGAGATTTGATGACCTGTGGCTGGCCCCACAACTCTGATGTATCAACTAGGACGTAAGTGAAAAGAGGCAAAAAGATTCCTTTTACCAGTGAAGCAAAACAATTCCTCTACAGAAGGTCCTGGGGGGCTGAAGGAAGGGATAGCTATTTGTATTGGTTAGTTCTACATGGACTTCTGTGGAATTTATCAGGTATTCTCATAAGCCAAGTTCATGAGAAAATTCAAAGGAATGGGGAGCCCAAGCTACTTCCACAGGCAGAGTGCCACAGTCTGTGGAAGTCCCTTGTCTCAATCACATACATAGTAGTAAGTAGCAAACTCAGGATTTGAATTCCAGACCTCTGACTTGGGACAGCTAGGTGGTGCAGTCAGGAAGACCTCAGTTTAAATCTGGTGTCAAACATTTACTAGCTATGTGGCCCTGGACAATTCATTTATCCTTCTTGTCCTCAGTTTCCTCATCTGTAAAACAGGCTGGAGAAGGAAATGGCAAACCACTCCAGGTTCTCTGCCAGGAAAACCCTAAAAAACTCACAAAGAGTCAGACTTGACTGAAATGACTGAACAACAACAATCCCTGAATTCAAATAGTACCCTTTCTCCTGGACCATTGGAGGTCTCTGAGTGAAGGCTAGATAATCACTTGCTAGGGAAGGGTAAAGTGGATTTTCTTCTTCATATGCAATTTGAACTAGATGGTGTCTAGACCTCTTCCAGCCCTGAGATTCTGTCCTCTTCTGGCCAGTACAGATATCCCTTCCACATTGAGACTTTCCCCATCACTGTTTCAATATATTGAGGGTCGGTTTAAGAAATTAAATGGGAATTTAGGGGAGTTTTGCAGAAGCCACAGATGGACATGTAAAGGCCAGCAGATGATACAGAAAAAAGTTAGAAATTTAGAAATGCATAAGATGTATGTTTAGTATTGTATAATATCAACATATCTCTTGATACCACAAGTAAAAAGTTAAAGTTTGCAAAAAGAACATGAAAACCAGTAAATGACACATAAAGGCTAAAAATGTAGAGTTAGCTTTAAAAGTTTAATAATTCATAAAAGCATAAAATGTATGAACTGTCATGTTATTTTAATGTCTTTTGCTATACATATTGTATGGTCAGACTATTCTCAAATTTGTTTAATTTTTTAAAATATTTTTAATTATTTCATTTCTTCCTTTTTCATACATACATATATTTTAACTGTGTGAAATACTGTTTCTACATATATTCTATGACCAAATACTTAACCCAGATTTTACAATAAGGTACTAAAAATACCTCATAAAAGAAAAAGAAACCATTCAGTCTTCTTTTCTGGTATAAAAAGAGGGCCATAAAATTTTACTCTGATTTTCCAGATCAAAGGGATGCCATGCTCCTGACTCCCATGATGTGGAAGGGATATCTGTAATTATTTCTTTCTCTCTGATCTAAACTCATTGTACTTTGTACCCCTCTTATACACTTATCACATCCTGTCTTGGTTTACAGTGATTTGAATGCTGTTCCTATTAGACTATGAACACCTTGAGTGTCTGAGACCAAATTTGAACTCAGTAACCCAGCACTCTATCCACTGTACCACTAGCTGCCCAATTCACTTTACATCCCTGGCAACAACTTCCGATTTCCACCACGTAAATCTAGAGGAAGGTTAGAGTTGAAAGCATTTGGAGTCCCAGCATCTGAGTATGAATCACAGCTCTATCAATTATAACCTTTATGACCCTGGACCAATCAACTTCTCCGGACCTTAATTCTTCATCTATAAAATAGGGGTAGGGAGGATTCAGGTATATGGACTGTAAGGTCTCTTCTAGCACAAATTCTATGGCCCTATAAAATAACCCAGGTTTTTGGTCAAGCTTGGATCATTTTGCATGAGAGTAATCTAAATAGCGGAGAAAATACTGACATGATCCTGTGTTTGCCTATGGAAGGGGTAGAGTTGGTGCAAGAACTTTGGGCAAAGAGAAAACTTTCATTCCTTCTTTGAGAGAAACATACATGATTCTAGATTCTATTCAGGATCAATTCCAGGGAAAAGAAAAAGATTACTGCAAACCTGTAGGGGAAGCCAAGTCCTCAGCATGTTTCTGATTTCCAGTTTGCCTCCCTAGAGACTTTGAGTAATTTCAACTTGGGTCTAATTGAGGCTTCTCTCAGTTGAGCAATGCTTATCTTGCTCCATCTAATGAGCTCATTTATTCTGTGTATTTTCTGGTATATTCTAATCTGTATAACTTTTCTGATTTGTGTTTGCTATCTCCTTGGATAAAGAGACTTATTCATTATTCACTCTGTGTGATGGTCTTTTGTGTAACTCACATTTATTAGGAAGGTGTCAAACTGTCAAGGAAGCTAAGGGTTATCCCACACCCCTTTTCAGAGACAGAGACCAAGAAAGCTACCAGATTTTTGTTTTGAACAAGACCCTAGACCAGCAAGATTTAGGGAGGTAGGTAAATATAATTCTAGTCCAGTACTTCTAAGTCAGGGAATAGAAAATAGAATGGTCCACCTCCTACTTCCTTCTCCTGCCCCCCCTAAGGCACAAAATCTTCCTTGGGAATGGGTGGTTCAGACCTCAGATCATATCTATTAAGGCCTCCTGTGAAGCACATTTAGACAGTCCACATGTATATACATATTGTATGTGGGTAGTAAACACCTCACATAAAAATCTTCATCCCCTGAATTTAGTATCATGGTATATATATACATAGAAGGTCCAAAAATATACTGTGGATAAAGAGAACTAGTTTGAATCTAAAAAGATCACTGGATTCAGTTTGAGAAGACCTAATATCATAATTTAGTATCTGTTATTTTTCTAGGTCAATCATACAAATTCTTTGAGCCCCAGTTTCCTTATCTATAAAGTCAAGATAATGCTAACTCAACAAACCTCACAGAATTGCTTGTGTATAATGTGTATAAATTAACTCTGTAACTGTAGTGTTAAACAAATGTGGACTATTATAATTATTATGACCACTATTAAAAGCAAGCACTTATATAACATGCTAAAATTTGCAAAGCACTTTATATTACTTTACTCACAAGAACACTAGAAGATACTATTATAATCCTCATTTTACAGATGAGGAAACTGAGTCAGGTAGCAGTAAAGGGTCTTGCCATGGTCATACAACTAGTAAATATCTGAGGCAGAATTTGAACTCAGGTCTTCCTGATCCTGGGCCCAGGCGCAGCACTCTAACTACTGGGCCACCTAATTGCCTCTAATAAGGGTAATAAACACTAACTATGGAAAAAAATAAATTAAGCTAAGCTTAACAGCATCCTCCCAGTTGTCTATATATCATGGAAGTAGTTCAAAGAATAGAGGAAACAAAGTCACCCTGCTAGAGAGACAGAGGCCCCTACTTACTAGTAAGGCAAATGGGCTATGATAGAAAGTACTGGGCTTAGGTCAGAAGACCTGAATTTTAGCTCCAGGCCCTATTTACTGGCTCTGTGCCTAGAGGGGAATTATTTCTCTCTCTGTCTCTGTCTCCATATCTATCAGTCTATCTGTCTCTGTCTCTGTCTCTCTGTCTGTCTGTCTGTCTGTCTCTCTCTCTCTCTCTCTCTCTCTCTATATATATATATATATATATATAAAATGTATAATGAGGGGGTTAGATGACTCCTTAAAGGCTCCTCCTAGCTCCAATATCCCATGAATTTGGACTAAATGATCTCTGAGGCCCCTTACAATTCTAAGGTGCTGTGATTCTATCTTCTGTATACATGAAAGCATTGTGGCATAGTAGAAAAAGCATTGGACTTAGAAGACTCAAATTAAAATCCTAGCTCTCACCCATCTTGGGCAAGTCACCTCTCTGTTCAATGCCTCAATTTCCTCATGTGAAAAAAGGCTCTCTATATCTATATCTATATCTATATCTACATCTACATGGAGATACAGATAGATAGATACACTAACTAACTCACAGAATTGAAAGGAGTAAGGAATTCTGTAAACCTGAGCACACTGTATAAGTAGAAGTCGTTAGTGATATTCAATAGATTTGTTGAATGAATAATGAGAACAGAACTGAGGATACAAGATTGAAGCCAAGGATTAAAGGGTCAAACCAAAGACAGCAGACAAGGAGCTAAAGCTGGCTTCCCTTCCTCTTAAAAGCAATCCCTATTCCTTCTTCTTCCCTAGCCTCCCTCCTTGTACCTGAGGCGTATCTACTGTCCTCAATAATAATAAACATCATCATTCCAGCACCTGCAATTTCCCAACCCTTCCCCACAGTCCCATATTGATCTTTTGTTTTTCAATTCTATGCCTCAGTCGTTACTGACTCAATTTCCTCACGGCTCCCTACTGAGAAGCAACATTTAGAATAAGGCATCTGCCAAGTCCTATCCAGGTGCCAGTTTCCTTCAGCATGCCAGCCCCAGCACGAAGTCCCCAGATGGCATACCAGCCCAAAGAAGAATCTGCAAACTCCCATGATCCTCTGCACTGGAGATGAGTTGGGATATAGGATCAGACATTTTAAAGCTAGGAGGGATCTTAAAAATCCCTTACCCTCTAGCCTGGGGATAGTCAACCTCTCATTTTATAGATGAAGAAGCTGAAGCTCAGTGACTTTCCCAGAGTCATAGAGGTAGCAGAGCTGGATACTTTGACCCTAAAATCAATATTCTTTGTTGGAAGTGAGGGGGCTTCAGTAAGGGTCTCAGTCTGACCAGGGCAGTAGGGTGATGGTTTACCCTTAGAGGGTAAATGCCCATGGGTTGAC
The DNA here is from genome assembly GCF_016433145.1 of Gracilinanus agilis. NCBI lineage: Eukaryota > Metazoa > Chordata > Mammalia > Didelphimorphia > Didelphidae > Gracilinanus > Gracilinanus agilis. Next base: position 105,485,667 of record NC_058133.1, on the reverse strand, counting down.
TGGGAGTTTGGAGATGTGTGTCCACAATGAGCAAACAGTCGTGTGCACATCACACACACACACATACACACACACACAGAGTAACTTCCTAGGATTTTCACCTAGAATACCTTTTATTTTCTTGACTGTCACTTAAAAAGGAAAACAAATGAGCAACCTAAAAAGGCTCAGATCATCTTGTCCATCTCCTGCTTTCCAGTAGAATCTCCCCTCCCTTGTTCAGTACCTAGAAAAATGCCCTGCAATCAAACAATCCTTTCCTCACTGCTGGTGGGTAGAGCCTTGCTAATTTCTAGAACTCGGGGTGCCTGTAAGCACTGAACCCAGAACTTCTTAATTCTTAGAAACTCCAATTTGGATATGGCTACTCATATACACATATAGGTTTCTCCAGGAACAGCCCAGTCACAGGCACATACACAGCTCCATCCAGTGCAACGCCATCCCTCTATAGATGAGGAAAGTGAGGCCCAGAGAAGTTAAGCAATTTGTCCCAGGTCACACAAGTAAATAATGGCAGTCAGGACATGAACTCCAGAGGAACATTCTTTCCACTATACCATGTCATTCTCGGACAAGTTCAGGCCCTGATATGGAAGTCACAGATGCTATGCCTCTCTCTGTGGTTAGAAAGAGCTCTGTAAACTTAAGAGGCTATATAAATAAGAGTTAGTAATGGCGGTGGTAGGGAGGGGAGAAAGGGAAGATGTGCTAAGGGGAGACAGAAGATCATATGTGAAAAGAGGAGTATGAGTGGGGTATGTGGGGTACAGGGAAGAGTATGGGTAAAGGTAGGGTAGCAGTGGTGATAGCAGTGGTAGACATGGGAATATGGGTGATAGTGGGAATAACAGTATCAGCAGCATCTTAAAGTAAGATCCCTGTACTCTAACCCAACAATTCTGGGCTGAGTCAGTCTAATTTATCTTACCTTTTTTCCCTTTTAGTAGTGGGGATAAAAGAAAGACCTTTCTGGAAAATTCAACCTCTTCCCTGGTACCCTGGGTGTTCTAAGAAGAAGAAAGGGGACATCCAAGTATAGATTAGAGAGACAGAGACAGAGACAGAGCTGGAGAGACAGAGACAGACAGACACAGAGACAGACAGAGACAGTGAAAAAGATAAAGACAGAGAGAAAGGGAGACAGAGAGACAGAGACAGACAGACACAGAGACAGAGAGAAAGACAGAAAGACAGAGACAGAGACAGAGATGGAGAGACAGAGACAGACAGACACAGAGACAGAGAGAAAGACAGAGAGACAGACACAGACACAGACACAGACACAGAGACAGAGAAGGGGCAGCCAGTACCGCAGCTAAGTGAATCTAGGCCCAGTTATATAAATGGAATATAATAATTATAGCCCATGTTGAGATTTAAATAAAGCATTTCCTTCACAAATGATTTAAGGCAAGTACTATCTCCATTTTGCAGGTCAAATTGCAGGAGTTGGGGTGGTGGAGGCTCAATTAATTTGCACAGGGTGAATTAGTGATTAAGGGTCAGTGCCAGGATTAGGACCCAGGTCTAATATCAATGCTTTTTCCATTACAACAGCTATAGCAGGGGCTAGGCTAGTTTCAAGAGCTAGATCCTTTCCTGCCTGAGATCTTTTCCTTTCAAGATCCTATCGTGGAATTCTTCAGATATATATAGTTGCTCTTGATCAGTCAGCCCCATGTCTCATAAGCAGGGTGGGTTATTCTAGAAGTCTAACCTTAATCCCTCTTGCTGTGATTCCAACCCACTTCCTCTTGCCTGAAGCTCGGCAAAGATGGTGAACAGCTGGTCCCCATCCTCTGCAGTAGGAAGCTGGCTCTGGCCTTTGTCTTTGGGACTGCAAGAAACAGAACAGCTTGAGGCAGCTGGTAGGGTCTTGGTGCCAGGGTTGGGGAAAGCTTTTTCTCTGAGAGATGATCAATAAACCCAGTTTCAACTGCTTTCTCGTACTTGGGCAGAGCCTGTCTAAATCCTTAGCATCTGGCCTGACCCTAGGGAGGGATCATGAGGAAGGAGGAGGGAATGAGGAAAGGAGCTTATTTAATCAAAACTCTTTTTTCCATCCACCATTCACGAAAACTTCAAAGGGCAGGGCCCTGATCTGGAAAAAAGAAATGAAGCCAGCCGGCATTAAGGGCTCTGGAGGGGGATAGAGCCAGCTGAGAAATCAGCCAAGCAGACATCTCAGCCACCTTGCATGAGAATATGCAATGAGCCGCACTAACCCCTGGGGATCAGGGGGACTTTGGGATCGTGGTGGTGCTGATAGAGAGAGAGGTCAGCTCATTTATCATCGGCAGCCTTGAACTGCCACTTTCTATCAGTGGGGCCAATGAATAGGAGGGCAATGTGGCTGGGATGCTGATTTTAATGTCTGGAAGACCTAGGTTTGAATCCCACTTCCAACATTTATTAGCTGTGTGAACTTAGACAAGTCACTTAAGCTCTTTGGGTCTCATTTTCCTCATATAGAAAATGAAAGGGTTGATAGTAGATGGTTTCTAAAGACTCTTCCATTCTAAACTCTGTGATTCCCAGACACTCCCCAACAGTCAGTGAGGGATCTATTTCTTCAATCCCCCATCAGCCTGAGATCTGGGACTGTAATCCCCAATCTGTCAGGGATCTGAGATTTTACTCCAGGCAGTGAGGGCTCTAAACTTCCCTCTGGCCCAGGGTCAGAGACTATAAGACCCAGGAAAGAGAGACCAAGAGACACCCAAAAGGACAGAGTCCCAGGAGATCAACACCATTTTGGAGAATCTGTGTGTTTCCATTTAGTCCATGTGAATACATTCCCATCCCTTCTCCCTTCCCCAGGTCCTAGATAAGTAAAGAAGGGGCCAGCTTCAAGCCTCCCAACTCAAATCTTATCTTCTTTTCTGGAAAGGCTGCTCAGACCACTGCAACCCTCAATGAAGATCTCCCCTTCTCTGACTTTCTGCAGCATTCCTAGCTTGTGTCACATAGTTTCACACTTGATTGCACACACAGTCATCTTGTTCCCTAATTCGTAGGATCATGGGATTTAAAGCTAGAAGAGACAGAAGAGATTATCCAGCCAAAACCCTTAGTTCTACCAATGAGGAATTTGAGGTCTGGGGAAGGGAAGTTTGGCTAGCCAATGGCAGAGCCAAAATTTGAATCTTGGTCTTCTGACTCCAAGTTAAGCCAGGTTCATGGATACTGGGGCTTAAATGGCCAATGAATTATTTCCAGAGGTGAATAATAATATAATAATGAAGATGATGATGATGATGATGATGATAGCTAGCCTTTATAAAGGGCCCACCATGTGCCAGGCATTGGGCTATGACTTTTGCAAATATCTCATTTGATCCTTGAAAAAATTCTGGGAGGTAGGTTCTATTATTAGCCTCATTTTAGAGTTGGGGAAACTGAGGCAAACCAAGGTTAAGTAACTTAGGATCACACCAGTAAGTGTCTGAGATGGAACTTGAACTCTGATCTTCCTGACTCCATATCTAGCATTCTTTCCACCTAGCTTCCTCATTTCCTGGAACCCAGAACAATGCTGGGTCCCTAGTAGGCATCTAGGAAATAAACATTAATGTGTTCTCTATTCTATTGGGAAATGGAAGTCCAGAGAAAGAGATAGCAGTTTCTGAGGACACAAAACAAGTTATAAGGCCAATAGCCAACTGAACCCCAGAATCCTGACTCTCAGAATTGAGTCTGAATGCCCTAGAACAAGCCTTCCTGACTGGGAAGGAAATTAAAAAGAAATGCCGAGAGATTCTGAAATAGCCTCACTCCCTAAGAATCCCTTCCCTCTGAGCCTCTCAGCCTTAACGTCTGCCCTTGATCCCTTGGTCCAGGGAAACCAGCTCAGAGCCACACTCCATCCTCATCTTCATAGTTCTTGTTCAGCTCGCCTTCCTCATCTCCTCTGCCCACTGTTCTCACCCTCATGGGTCTGACTAGTATTATTTCTGCTGTCATGGTGTTGGCAACACCTCCCAATTTAGCTTCCTCGGTACATGTGATTGAAGCAGTTGTGCAGATGAGTTTGGACCATGGGCCCTGTTGTCTACAAGGAAACTAGGTGAGGTCTAAAGAAAATGGGAGGAAAGCTCTGAATGACAGTAAATAAGTCCTGCTCTCCCTAGAATACCCATCATCCCATTAAGAGACTACTACGTGCCAGGCACTATCTTAGTTGCTAAAGACACACACAAATGAAATACTCTCTACCTGCAACGTACTTACCATTCTGCCCAGCTGTTACACAGCATCTTGTTCCAGACAGTAAATAACCATTTATGAAGCCCCTACTATATGCTAGCTACTATGTCTGCCTGTATATGTCTTATCAGTTCCATGAAGAATTTCCCCCTGTTTCCTGCACATCATAGAGTGGCAGGATCCTAAAGCTGGAAGGAAGGCAGGTGTCCTTGGGATTCATCTAGTTCAAATGAACCATTTCAGAAAGCTCTGTAAGACCTCTCCTCCCAAAAAAGGGTTATTCCTAGGCTTACAATCTCTAGTAACAGGATTCCAAACCCCATAAGGCAGCCTATTCCATTTTTTAGCACCCCTACTGATCAGAAAGTTTTTTCTTCACCTAAATCTCTCCTCTAGGAACTTTCACTCACTACTTCTGCTCCTGCCCTTTAGGGGCATGCAAAACAAGCCCAATCCCAGGAGTCCTTCAAATACTGAAAGATAGCTAGTGAGTCTTTTCTGCTCTAGGATGAGTATCTATCATTCTTTCAGTAATGATGATAACAATGACAATAATAGCTAGCATTTATAAAGCACTTTCATAGCAGCTAGATGGCTCAGTGGATAGAACATCAGGACCGGAGTCAGTAGGACCTGAGTTTAAATCTAGCCTCAGACACTTATTAGCAATGTGACCCTGGGCAAATCAGTTAATTCTGTTTACTTCACTTTCCTCATCTGTAAAATGGAAATAATGGCAAACCACTCCAGTCTCTTTGCCAAGAAAACTTCAAAAGGAGATGCAAAGGGTCTTATATGACTGAAAATGACTAAACAACAAATCTAGTATTTTAAAGTTTGCAAAGCACTTTATGTGTCAGTTCATTTGAACCTCACAACATCCCCGTGAGGTAATAGCACTTACCTTGCTATTATTATCCTCATTTCAAAGATAAGGAAACTGAAGCACAGGGAGTATAAGCAACTTGCCCAGGGTCACACAATTAGAGGGTGCCTGAAGAAAGATTTGGACCCAGGTCTTCCAGACTTCTACACATCTCTATCCACTGCATCACTCAGTGGCTGCTCCATGATCTCTAGGTGGTCTGGTCTACAATCCCCTCATCATCCTGGTAACTTTCCTCTGGACAAACTCCAGTTTGTCAATGTCTTCTTTTTGTACCTTTACCTTCTGTCTTAGAATTAATACTAATTATTGATTATACTAGGAAATCAGGGTTAAGTGACTTGCCCAGGGTCACACAGCTAGGAAGTATCTAAGCCTGGATTTGAACTCACAAAGATGAGTCTTCCTGACTCCAAACTTGGCACTCTATCCATTGTTTCACCCAGCTGCCACCATGAGGTCACTGGCAGGCTTCTAAATAGCCCCTGACAACTCTCTAAATCTGGCCTTTGGATATCTGTGTGACCCAATGGCAAAACAACTCTCTTCTGTTTGCCTCACTTTTCCTCATCTGTAAAATGGAAATAACCTCCTAGGGCTGTTGTGATGGTCAATTGAGATAATATTTATTACCAGTTTAGCACAGTGCCTGTCACCCAGTAAGTACTATAATAAATGTTTATTCCCTCTCTTTCTCTTTTTTCTTGCTTTCTTCCTTCCTTCCTTTCTTTCTTCCATTCCTTCTTTCACTATAGATAGAGAATTCCTAATCTGCATTGGAAGTTTATAAATCACAAAATACCAAAACTGTCAAAGATCTGCCCTGCCCCCCCTCACCATCCACCAAAAGGTTGCATAGGTTGTTTTCATTGCCATATCATGCTATTGTCATATTGCATTTGTAAAACAATAAAACTTCAAGATCCTTTAATAGGAATGGATATTTAACCGCCATACTGTGTACTTAATAAGCTAATTTTTTTTAATGTAAGTGTAAAACTTTACATTTATCTTTGTATTAAATTTCAATTCAAGAAACATCTTGTCTCCTCATATTCAATTCAGAATATTGGTTCTGGCCTATCCAGATATTTTTAAATCCTGACTTTGTTATCTAACGTGTTAGCTATTTCTCCCAACTCTTCATTAGCTACAAATTCAATAAGCATATGACTTATGCCTTTATCCAAGTCATACAGGCTTCATTCTCTTCTATTTAAAAAAAAAATCAGGATATTTGCCCTTCTTCCGTCCTATGTCACCTCTTCCATTCTTTTTTTTTTTTAAACCCTTACCTTCCGTCTTAGAGTCAATACTGTGTATTGGCTCCAAGGCAGAAGTGTGGTAAGGGTAGGCAATGGGGGTCAAGTGACTTGCCCAGGGTCACACAGCTGGGAAGTATCTGAGGCCAGATTTTAACCTAGAATCTCCCATCTCTAGGCCTGGTTCTCAGTCCACTGAGTTACCCAGCTGCCCCCCACCTCTTCCATTCTTATGATTTTTCAAAAATCAATGGTGTTGGTTCAGCAATGATATTTTCCATTTCCTTCATTACTCTGGATATAATTCACTTGATCCTGATGACCTGAACTCATCAAGGGCAGTCACATGCTCTTGAACCATGTCTCTATGTATCTTGGGTACCAACTTTCCATTATTAGCCTATTAAGAATAGTACAGTAGGGGCAGCTGAGTAGCTCAGTGGAGTGAGAGTCAGGCCTAGAGACAGGAGGTCCGAGGTTCAAACCTGGCCTCAGCCACTTCCCAGCTGTGTGACCCTGGGCAAGTCACTTGACCCCCATTGCCCACCCTTACCAATCTTCCATCTATAAGACAATACACCGAAGTACAAGGGTTTAAAAAAAGAAAACCAAAAAAAAAAAAAAAAAGAATAGTACAGTGGAAAGAACATTGGATTTGGACATGGAAACCTGGGTTCAAATCCTACTTTTGTCACTACTTGTGTAGCCTTGGGCAAATCATTTGACCTCTCTGGAACTCAGTTTACTTATTTATAAAATGAAGTGGTTGGACTAGATGGCCTTCAAAGGCCCTTCTAAAATCCTGTTAGTGCTTGATCCAGCCACATTTGTTCTGCCTTTTCCACTCCAAAGATCATTCTCTATAACAGAAGAAACAGAAGTACAAGGAAATTTTAGTTACATAGCCAGGCCTTTCTGTGATCAATGCCACTTCATCCACACTGAGCAGTATGTCCTCCCAGGATAGAATATTGTGTCAAATCTAAGAAGATTAAATTTAATGGACTTAATAAATATAAAGTCCTACATGGGCATTCAAAAATCAACTTTATAAGTACAAGATAGATGAAGCAGGGCTAGAGAACAATCTATATGAAAAAGATTTGGAGGTCTTAGAGGATTGCAAGCTCAATAGTATGAAAGGGGAGTCAAAAAAGCTCATTCAATTTTAGGCTGCATTGAGAAATATAGTGTTTATAACAAGGGAGATGATGGTTCCATTGTGTTTCTTCTATGGTGTGTGTGTAAGAGAGACAGACAGACAGACAGAGACAGAGAGACAGAGAGATTACTTATAGGTATCACATTTCAGAAAGGGTATTGACATACATTCAGAGGAAGGTGATCAGGTTGGTGACAGGACTCAAAATCATGCTCTGTGAGGACTAATTGAAGAAACTAAGGATGTTTCCTTTAGAGAAGAGAGAATTTAAGGCCACATGATAGACAACTTAAATTATCCGAAAGGCCATCACTTTGGAAGGGAATTAATTTGTTTTTCTTGACCCTAGCAGGCAGAATGAGGTAAATGGTGCAGAGAAGTTAATTTAAGCTCAATATTTGGAAAGACTTCCTAATAGTTCTGGTTCAGAGTTCACAGACTGAGAGCTGGATAGGACTAGAGGTCATTCAGTCCAATCACTTCATTTCATAGACAAAGAAAATGAGATGGAGAGAGGTTAAATGACTTGCCTGAAGTCACGTAGGAAGTCTGTGACAGAGCTGGGATGGAATTCAATAGACACAACCAAAAGCAGAATAGGTTTCCTCAGGAGGTCAGAAATGTTACAGAGGGGATTTCTCCTCAGGCACAGGTTAGACAAGTTGGCTTCTGAGGTTTTTCAAGGCTTTCTAGTGATTCCAGTTACTCAGTTCTAAATATGACCATATCTTGTTTACAAAGACATCATTAGGAGACATCAAATGCCTCCATTGAAATCAGAGTATCTATGTGTCTGACATCTTCATTTGTCAGTCTAGTGAGTAACCATTCCAAAGAATTGAATCAGCTTATTTATTCCAGCCTGGCTTTGTCCTGGCATGAGCCTATATCCATGGTGGGTCCCTGGTGACCACTCTTGTTATAAATGTCTAATAAATCATCTCGTTAATATTCCATTCCATTTAGATTTTTCTGGAAAATGACTAAGTTCAAGAGTGTTCAAAATGTACCTTTTTATAAAATGAGATTCAGAGCTCACCAAGGATAACATACATCTCTTTCCCATAAGATTATGAGTTTACTAAGGTCAGAAATCATTTCTGTCTTTCTCGTGGGCTCTAGCTACCCACCCCTTTCCCTAAAAGAGCATTTCTCACAGAAGGGATCATGAATGAGGAAGGTATTTACATTTATTTTTTTTTAACCTTGACCTTCCATCTTAGAATCAATACTGTGTATTGGTTTAAGGCAGAAGAGCAGCAACGGCTAAGCAATGGGGGTTAAGTGACTTGCCCAGGGTCACACAACTGGGAAGTGTCTCAAGCCAGATTTGAACCTAAGACTTCCCATCTCTGGGCCTGGCTCTCAATCCACTGAGCTATCCAGATGCCCCAGGAATTGACATTTTAGATGTAGATGACCATAGAATATGACCATCACCATCATTATCACTAATGATGATGAGGATGATGATGATAATAATCTACTGGTGATTTCTACTTGTAATCACAAAATGCTTCATATTTTTCAAAACACCTTCACACCTATTACTCTCAGGGAAAACTTCTTTAACCTTTTTTAAAAATAAGTAACATATTTGTGACCTTCCTAGAACCCACAGGCCATCTATCTATCTACAATCTCCAATACCAGACAGACACATATATATACATATACACAAGCCATTCCCTTTCCTCTCTCTACACCTGTACCCATTTGCCTCCTGGTCAAATATTGGCAAAGAAGAGAAACTAGCCAGACTTAGAATATCAGGACACCACAAAGATGTTTCTTTAATGTTCCACAGTACCCCAGTAAAGCAAGTGGAGGAGCCTTATTATGGAATTCCTGGGCAAAATGCCACACAGGCATACACACATACACCCTGTCCCTAGTCTAGAGCCCCAAGCTCTGTGGGAAGCCCAAGTGATGTGATGGTCCAGCTGGGCCCTAATAATGATGCTAATAACCGCTGACAGCTTGCAATTCTTGACAAAGTGCTTTTGAATACATTACCTCATCCAGTTCTCACACCAAAGCCTTTAAGGAAGACAAGGCAAATGATATTACCTCTGACAGATAAGGAGCCCGAGTCCAAAGAAGTTAAATGATTTGCCCGTGTCACAAAGCTAGCAAACAGCAGATGTAGGATGAGGTACCAGTTTTTCTGACTCCCACTCTAATGGATTCCCATTATGCCAACCATATTGGGTTGAACTCCCTACTCCATGTCCCCAAATCCCTGTATGGCAGCCTTGTGGGTCTAGCTTCCACTCTCCTCTGTTCTACTCATCATCATTTTTCTCTTGTACGTATTGACTTTGAATCTTGCTACAGAACTGAATTTGTCCTTTACTGGTGGGGACCAGAGAAGGGGATGAGCCGACATTTGGAGATTACAGGCGAATGAGAAGAAGGCAACGTAGAGAATTGTTTGATCCCTTGGCCTCTGCTTTAGTGAAAAGAACCCTTGATTTGGAGTCACAAGAGTTGTGTTCAAATTTTGATCATGCTACTACTAATCATGGATAAGTCACAATCTCTCAGAGCCTCAGTTTCCTCTTCTGTCAAACAGGGACATTAATATTTACCACTAGCACCATGCAAAGTTGTTGTGAGAAAATAGTTTTTGAAAATTTTAAAATGACCCAGAAACCTGAATTATTATTAATACCTATATAACCTCAAATGAGTGTTCTTTTTTGCCTCAGTTTCCTTATCCATAAAATTGGCAGCATGATCTCCATGGTCCTTTTTAATTCGAAATCTTACAATAAATACTATCAACTTTTGCATGTGTTCCTTGGCTCTAGGGGTCATCAGAGACCTAACAGAATGGATATAGCTCTCCCTTTCCTGCAAGCAATATACCTCTCACCACCAGAAGTTAATTTTTTTTTCTTGATTGCATCTTAACTCTATTCTTCTTGAATTCTAAACCTCAGGTCTTCTCTCTTTCCTAAGGCCAGAACTGCTACCTTCAATTGTAAATGGAAAAGGTCCCAAAGATGGGATCCAACCCTTCAGCTCCCAACCATGCACTAGCTACTCTGACCCAGATGTTTAACAAAGAGTAACAACTCACATATCTTCAACAGTTTTAAGTTTATGAAGCCCTTTCTTCACAACAGTCCAGTAAGGTATCACATTAGATGTGATGCATATAATGTGCTTGGCAAAACTTGAAGCTATTATTTCGAAGCATTATTGCTTCAAAACTATGAGGGCTCAGAGGCAGGAGGGAAGTTTGGGTATCAGTTTCCACATCTATAAGATGAGAGGATTGGGAGATTCTTTAAAGTCAGGGTTAGATAGTAAAGATGATCAACCATAAAAGGCTTAGCTACTCTGATCAATACAATGATGTAAGACAATTCCAAAGGACTCATGGTGAAAAATGCTATCCTCTTCCTGAGAGAGAACTGACAAATTCTGGGTGCAGACTGAAGTATAGTGGTTTCACCTTATTTTTCTTGCCATTTTTTTTAAACATGGCTAATATGGAAATGTTTTGTATGACTTCCCATGAATAATCAATATCATATTGCTTGCTTTCTCAATGAGTGAAGGGAGGGGCTAGAAGGAGAGATTTTGAAACAAAATTAAAAAGGCTAAAATAAATAATAATTTTTAAAAAATAAAATAAAGTCAGAATTAGTATAATTAGGTGACTTTGAAAATGGTTCAATGGCAGCAGCCAAGGAGCATTATTGATGGTTTCATATCACCTTGTTATTTTTTTAAATAAGCAATCAAGATTAAGTGACTTGCCCAGGGTCACAAAGCTAGGAAGTATCTGAAGCTGGATCTTCCTGACTCCAAGCCTAGCACTCTATCCACTATGCTACCTACATCTTTGCTGCCCTCATATCACCTTTGAATGTAGAGTGTAAGAAGAGGAATAATGGGAAATAAGTCTGAAAGGTGGGTTAAGTCGAGATTTTGAGGGGCTTTAAATGGCAGGCTGAAGTGTCTGTATTTTATCCTAAAGACAACACGGAATCACTGAATATTTCTGAGCAAGAGAGTAAGAAGGTGAAGCCTATATCATAACAATATTCATTTGAAAGCTGTATAGAGGATGGATTAGAGAAAAGACTAGAAATAAGAAAAAATTAAGAGACTACTAAAAGGATCCTTGTGAAAGGTGATGAAGATTTGAATTTGAGTAGTGGTCCTATGACCAAAGAGAAGGGGGTGAATGAAAAAGGTTGATGTGGAAAAATCCATAAGACTTGGCAAGTGATTAGACATGGACAGTTTAGAAGAGGGAAAGGGCAATCAATCACCAAGAATTGATTAAATATCTCTTATGTGCCAGCATCATGCTAAAATGTTGAAGATATAAAGACAAAAACAAAGCAACCCTTGCTCTCAAAGAACTTCTAGAGTTGGTGAATGGATGATGATGACCTCAGCATATATAGAGATCTGAAGAAAGAATAAGTTTTGTGGGGAAGATGATAAGTTAATTACCTTTTAGACATGTTGAGTTTAAGATATCAATGGGGCATCAGTGGAACTGTCCAGCAATTAATTGATGATAATGGACTGAAATGCAGAAGAAGAGTTAAGGTTGGATATAGAGTGAGATATACAAATTATTTGCATAGATCAATAAATCCATAGGAACTGAAGAGATTGTGGATAGAGGAAGTACAAAGAGGAAAAGACAGGCATAGAGCCAGTATACAACTAGTGGGATAATACTAGCGAAGACATTGCAAACACCCTCTTAGAAGGAGCAATTATTAGTTGACAGAAGAACTAGAAAGAATAGTATCACTAAAGCTAAGGGAGGAGAGAGGATCCAGGAAGAAAGGTTGATTGACAGTGAAGAACTGTTAAAAGCATCAAGTAGAATGCATACCCAGAAAAAGACCAACACATTGAGCAATTAAGAGATCATTTCTAACTTTGGAAATAGTCATTTCAGTTAAACAGTAAAGTCTGAAGCCAGACTGAGTTTAATAAGAGTTTAATAAGTGAATGGAAAGGGGCAGCTTAGGGGGCTCAGTGGATAGAGAGCAAGGCCTGGAAATGGGAGGTCCTGGGTTCAAATTTGATCTCAGACATTTCCTAGCTGTGTGATCCAGGGCAAGTCACTTAAATCCAATTTCCTAGTCCTTACCACACTTCCACCTTGGAACCAATACTCATATCAATTTTAAGTCAGAAGGTAAGGGTTTTTTTTTTTAAAAAAAAGAAGTGATTAGGAGGTTAGGAAATGGAAGCAGTGAGAGATGGGTTTTTTATAGTCTCTCTCTCCTAAGCTTTGGTCCTAAATCACCTCCTACATATTGGACATTTCCATCTGGATATCTTGGAGGCATCTCAGACTCAACATGTACAAAACAAAATTCAATATCTTTCCCAAAAAAAATCTACTCTTCCATACTTTGTGTCAAGGGCACCATAATCCTTCTAAGCACAGAGGTTCACAACTTCAGAACCATCCTGTACTCCTTATATAACCAGTCAGTTGCCATATCTTATCAATTCTCCTTCTCTTCCATCTCTTGCATCCATTCATTCCTTTGTCTCCACTCCCTCAGCCGATAGCCCACTATAAGCTATCATCACCTTTGCCTGGACTTTAGTCATAACCTTCTAATTGATCTCCTGCCTCAAGAGTCTCCTTTCTCCAATTCATCCTCCAAAGAGCTGCCAAAATGACATTTGGCCTGAGCATGATATCCACCTACTCAACAGACTCCAGTAGTTCCCTATTACCTATAGGATATAATACAATCTCCTTTATTTGGCATTCAGAGCCCTTTATAATCTGACTCTAACCTATCTTTCTAGCCTTATTATATATATTACTCCTCTTCACACACTCTACAATTCAGCCAAACTTGTCTTTTTTATGTGCTTTACACATGGCATACAAACACTTCTCCAATCTCTTCTTTTTTTTTTCCTCTAGCCTATCTAGTTTATACGCTTCTTAATTAAAGTTGTTACAGATGGTGGGTAGGTAGGATGAAAGTAGAAAATATTCTCGAAAAAGATCACTGTGATAAGAGGCTTATTCCCTTCACAGCCTGCATTTAACCTACCTTTCCATGATTATTATACATGACACTACTTCACTGTACCCTATAGTCCAGCCAAACTGAATTTTCACTTTTCCTCACTTACCACATTCCATCTAACAGCTCAGTGCTTTTGCACAGGCTCCCATGCCTAGAATTCATTCCCTCCTTATCTCCACTTTATGAAATTATTACCTTTCCTCAAAGCTTAACTCAAATAGCACTTCTTATTTGAGACCTTTACAAATCATTCCAGTTGATGTTTCCTTATACTTATTTTGTGTATATTTTTTATGTATTATATGTATATGTTATCTGTCTCCGGCCAATGCATATAAATTCTTTGAAGGCAGGGATTGGTTTGTGGATGTCTGTGTTTAGTCTAGCACACAGTAGACACCAAATAAATGTTTGTTAATTGATTATATTATTAATGTTTGGTTGTCGAAGCAATATAAAATGATACAATATAATGGCTTGAGGAGGTAGAAGAAGGAACATGCAAATAAAATAAGATCAGAGGAGTGAGAGAAAGACAGAGAGACAGAGACAGAGAGAATGATCGAAGGGAAAAGCTCATGGAAGGGGTGATAAGAATATCGAGGGTAAAAAATGAGGGATTGACTTTAACAAGAAGAATCACCTATTTCTGAGAGACTAAAACAAAGGAAAAATAATGGGAAACAATATAGGTGGGTTTTGAGGTCCCAAGATGGTTATTCCCCATGCATAGGAAATTTCTCATTTCTGTGCCTTGAAATAGATGACTTCTGGAACAGCTAGGTAGCTCAGGAGATAGAGATCCAGGTCTAGAGTCGGGAGGTCCCAGGTTCAAATCTGGTCTCAGACACTTGCTAACTACGTGGCCCTGGGCAAGTCACTTAACCCCCAATTGCCTAGCCCTTACAACTCGTCTGCCTTTGAACTGATACTTAGTATTGATTCTAAGACAGAAGGTAAAGGTTAAAAAAATAAATAAATAGATGATGGCCCAATGCCTAGGAATGCTCTCTCTCCTTATCTTTACTTCGGAAAATCCCTAGATCCCACCCCATTCAGTTCAGGTACCACTTCATGTTAAGTTTTTCCTGATCCCTCCACTCAAGCCAGGCTTGGGGAATATTCACATGTGGGACCTCAAAACCTATCTACCATGTTTCCCATGATTTCCTCCTTTGTTTGAGTCTCTGAAAAATAGATGGCTCTTCTTATCAAAGGTGTTAGCAATCTTTCTCACCTCAAATATTTTATATATATTCATCTATATACATTCTATTGTCCCCTAAATAGAATGTAAGTTCCTTGAAGGCAGGAACTGGTCATTTTTTACTTTATGCCTAACACAAAGCAAATATATAGCAGATGCTTTACAAATGTTGGATGAATTGAACTTGTCTGGAGGCCTCTAACTGAATACTCCAGGGAGGGATCTGTCCTTGGTCCTGTGCTGCTGCCATTTTTATTAGTGATTTGGATAAGGGTATAGACAGCAGGCTCATCACATTTTCAGCAGGCAGGGATAGCCTATTCACCAGGAATGACAGTCAGTATCTCTGAAAATACCTCAATGGGTTAGAACTGAAATAGGTTAGGAACTAATAAGGTGAACCTTAATTGTTATATGTAGGCTTAAAAATTAACTTCTCAAGTATATGAGGGAAGTATGGCTAAAAAGCATTAAAAAAAAAAAAAGATGTTGGGGTTTGACCAGTTTTTTCCTTTGTGAAAGGAGGGACTAAAAATGGAAGTTCCTTTATGGGTTGGACTAAATGATAAATCTATGAGCCCTGAGTCCCTTCTGAATCTGAGATCCTCTGATTCTGTAACCAACTTACCCCAACATCTTATTGCTAATAAGTACCAAAGCCAGAATATGAAACTAGACTTTCTGATTACAAACCAGAGCTTTCCCCACTCTACTAAGCTGTTTCTAGTTTAGAAAGACAGTGTTTCCCAGTGGGAAGAGCCCTCTTTCTAGCTTGTATCAGTTGCCACTCTGCTACTTAATAGCTATGTGATCTGGAGCCAATATCATCGCTCTGAGTTTTGGTTTTCTGTAAAACAGAATATATTCATTCTCCTGCGGACTTCAAAGGGTCAAAGCAAAAATTAAAAGATTGGGGACTAAATTGAAATGAGGAAGATAGCTCAATGGATAGAGAACCAGGCCAGGAGTCAAAAGAGCCTATGTTCTAATCTGGCCTCAAACTCTTTCTGACTGTGTGACCCTGGGGAAGTCACTTAACTCCAATTGTCTAGCCCTTAGCAGTCTTCTGCTTTGGAACTAGATATTTGTATCAATCATAAGAAAGAAGGTAAAGGTTGTTTTGTTGTGGTTTTTTTTTTAAGATTAAATAAGAGAAAGCATTTTTGTAATTATAGAGTGCTACACAAACTAGCTATTTGTACTATTAAAGATGAGTGAAGATTTCTTTTTTTTTCCAAGTTCCATTGTTCAAGTTTTGACTATACTTATTTGTTAATAACAAGGCAGGATTTTTATGTTTTGGGGAGTAGAGATTTGGTGACAGAATAGAGTAAAAGTAATGCCTCACTCCCCCCAGAAAAAAATGAAAGAAAAAGAGTGTCAATGAAAGATTAAAAAATATACAGAACAGGATGGAAGTTCAAAAAGGACCGAAAGGCAATGTTGGTTTCATCATGTTAAATTTAATATGATTTTTTATTTTTTTTAAATCCTTAATATAAATTCTTGGTTTCATACACATTCCTTTTTCTGTTCTTAGAATCTAGAAATGTGTTAACCTTTTTAAAAACAACAGTTTTGCAGTAGCACTAATATATTTTTCATGGTCCAATTATTCTGGAAAGAATTTTGGAATTATGCTAAGTGACTAAAATGTCCATATCCTTTGGCCCAGAGATCCCACTACTAGGAATATACTCCAAGGAGTTCAAGAATTATAAAGGAAGGATCCAGGACAATTCCATGATGAAAAAAGCAGATAACCACCCCCATAGAAGGAGCAGGTAGAAGCTGATTGCAGATTAAAATATAATATTCCTCATTTTATTTCCTACAGGAATTTTTCTCTAGTATAAGCAATATGTCCCTTCTTTCACAATATGACAATCAGGGAAATATGTTTTATATGATTTATGCACATACATACAACATTACCTACCTTCCTGGGGAGAGAGAAGGGGGAAAAATGTTCTTTGAGGATAAAAAAAAAAAGGTGCTATATTAACCAAGTTTTTCTTAGTAGCAAAGAACTAGAAACCAAGTGGATATCCACAAACTGGGAAATGGCTAAGCAAATTTTTTGCATGTTCATGTGCCTGTGCCAAAATAATGGTGATAAAGAATACAAAGAAAGATCTGAAGACTTAACACACACTGATGTGAAATGAAGTCAACAGAACCAGCAAAGCAATACCTAAGATGACAATGTTGATTGTCTCCTGAATAGAGGAAAATTCTAGTGACCAAGCACAGCCCCCAAAAGAGCTAAGAAAATGTGCCTCCTCTCTTCTTTGCAGAGCTCAGAGATGAAGTGTGGAACATCCCAGAAAATGTCAGACTTGATTAGTTTACTAAACTATTTTTTCACTTTTATTTATTTTTGTAAGGGACGGCTTTCTTGGGAGAGAGGGATATATATTGGGCAATGAAGGTGATGTAAAAACCAAAGATATCAATAATAATTTTTTTAAGCTCCAGAGCCAAACTTGGCATCTTTACCAAGTGTGAGTCACTCTCCCCCTTCCTGATCCTCCTCATTTCTTAGCAACCTCTTCTCTTACCTTTCATTCACTGACAGTCAGTCAGGGAACACCATTAGCTGATCTCATGCAAATCTGTACCTTTGTCTTGGTGAAGCTCTTCCAAAGAAAATCCTGTCTGGCTTTGAGCTCACAGCTTGATGGTGGGGGATGAACACAAACCAGCCAAAACTCAGAAACCATACACAGAAGAACTCAAGCAAGTGGGGAAGAATATTTCATACTATGGTCATAGGTTCTAAGAAAGAAAGGATCAAAGAGGAAGATCAGACAGAGTGTCAATTCCTGAAGATTATACCTAAAGAGGTGATTTTGGACAAAGAGCTCAAAAGACACACGATGATAAAAAGGTGGGAGAGGGGCAGTTAGGTGGCTCAGTGGATTGAGAGCCCAGGTCTAGATATGGGAGGTACTGGGTTCAAATCTGACCCCCACTTCCTAGCTGTGTGACCGTGAGTGAGTCACTTAACCCCCATTGCCTACCCTTACCACTCTTCTGCCTTAGAGCTAATGCACAGTATTGATTCTAAGACAGAAGGTATGGGTTTAACAAAAAAGAAAGAAAAGGTGGAAGGGAGGAAAGAGAACTCCACTTAGGGAGAGGACTTGTGCTAAAGGACAGAGACAATAATGACACAAAAGACTCTGAAGTTGGTCTGCTTGACTGGAGTGAGAGGCAGCCTAGTAAATGAAAAGGACATTGGGCCTTTCTTTGGGTCATCTGGAAAGAACTTCAGAGTCTATCTAGTCCAATCCCCACTCATTTTGCAAATGAGGAAACTGAGGCTTCAGGGTAATGAATGGCAGTAAGCATCAGCAGTAAGTTTTGAACCCAGGTCCTCAGAAGATCCAGAGTTCAGTTCCTGACTCTCTCCACTTAACATGCAATCCCTGCTCTGGACCTCAGTTTCCTTATCTGTAAATTGAGGAAGTTGGACCAGCTGATAAATGAGGTCCCTTCTGGTTTTAAAGAACCATGAGTCTATGAGAGAAAGGTCAAGGTCTAAATAGAGCTGAGGTTGTAGAGAAAGGGGGTGGGGGAGAGGAATCTGACTCTTAGAGCTAGAAGGGACCCTAGAAATCAACTAATCCAATTCCCCTCATTTTAAAAATGAGAAATTAAGTGACATGCCCAAGTGACTGACTCCATTAGGATTCTTCTTAATCTTAAACTCCAATGCCTTAGTCTTCCCACTAAACTCTACTGACTCCTGAATCACTGTGAATTTCTGACTTGGGGGCTTCTGGGACTGGTCCTGGACTTGGAGTCTGGATCCCTGCTCTGCCACATAGGACCTTGATGCCTTTGTCCAGCCACTTTGACCCTTTAGGGCTCAGATCTTTGTCCAGCCACTTTGACCCTTTAGGGCTCAGATGCCTTCTCTGTAGAGCGAGGAAAGTTGAACTCGTTAAGCTCCCAGTTCTGAACCTCTGACTGAAGATTATTATTTCAGTCCTTCCAGTCCTTGCCCAAACCCTCCCCCAGTCTCCCTCTTTATGGTCCCCCTGGGACTTCCCAAAACTCTATCTCTTGTTTATCTGCAGCTCCCTCAGGCCCTTGTAATCTACTGCTTCTAATCATGCTCTCAGGAACAGCCCCTGGGAGCCCATAATATGATCCTTTCCTCGCAGGGGTAATATTGTTATATTTATGTTATGTCGTAACTGGGCACTGCAGGTGGGCCCAGATAAACACACTCCAAAAATACTAGAAAAGCTTTTCTCTCTAGGGAGGTGACTTTTAGCTGAGACACAACAATAAGCCTCCTGGGGGAGTGATTAGCTACAGCTTCCTTTTGGATGATGGGAAGGGGAGATGGATGCCCTGAGGAAAGCAAGCTGGTCACCTGGCCAGGACCCATTCATTGCTCCTTTACTTCCCCTTTCCCTAAGGTCACACATCCCTTCGAACAATCAGTCAATCAACAAATTTATAAAGCCTTTCCCACTGGGACCCTATCTAAGTCCTTTTTCTGAGACTATCTCAATAAGGCACCTTGGGCAAGATCCTCAACTCCTCTGTTTCTTCCTCTTTAGGACACAGATGGCAGTAGATTTTGCCTCATCCATTTCATATGAGTTAATGTGGGGATAAATTAACTCTCGGTTATCAGACACTCTTCCATTCTGTAGATTTTGTTGTTGTTGCTCAGTTGTTTTCAGTCAAGTTCAACTCTTTGTGACCCCTTTTCGGATTTTCTTGGTAGAGATAGTAGAATGGTTTGCCATTTCCTTCTCCAGCTCCTTTTACAGACAAGGAAACTGAGGCAAACTTGCCCAGGATCACATAGCTAGGAAGTGTCTGAGGCAAAATTTGAACTCAGAAAGATGAGTCTTCCTGACTCCAGGCCCAGTAAATCTATCCACTGTGGCACCTAGCTGCCCCATACTCTATTGCAGGGGTCAGTAACGTATGGCTCTTTCTGTAGGAGCCATAAAGTCAATTTTTTTTCAGGTGCTGTTACAGGAGCGCACTGTAAGCACTGCACGGCTCTCACGAAATTACATTTTAAAAAATGTGGCGTTTATGGCTCTCACGGCCAAAAAGGTTGCTGACCCCTGCTCTATTGGGTTACAGACAACAAATCTGGAATATATTTTCTCCTAACCATCTAAACACTCTCCCCTATTACAGGTAACTTTCTTCCTCCTGATCCTCCCCCTGTGAAGAAGGGAAATCACAGATTAGATCTATAAAAATTCTTAGATATCATCAAGCCCACCATGACCCCGCCTTATTTTACAAGTGGGGAAACTAAAGCTCAGAAAAGTCAAGCAACTAGATCAGCTAACAATTAACACCCAGCCAACTAATGGAAGTAAAGAGACTGGTCCAAATTCTGGATCTGTTCCTCGTACACCACACTCCATCTCCCACATCCCTTCACTCTATACTTTTGTGCTGAACAGTGAACAGCAAGAAGGCCAGTTTTGCTAGACCATAGAAAATCAAAATGAGGCTGGAAAGTGAGGTTAGAGACAGGTTATAAAGGAATATAAATGCTAAAGAAATTTTATTTTGTCCTAGAGGTAATAGGGAGCCACTGGAGTTTAAGTAGACGGTGACTTTTTCCCCTACCTAGAATATACTTCTGCCTCACCCCCACTTCTTCACATTTCTTATTTCCTTCAAGACAATTCAGTCACAACATTTTAGGGCGCACAAACATTTTCTAGTTCATTGTCTGCCTTTATCCTTGTTCTATAAATGAAAAAATGACAATTATAACCATGTAGCCAAATTTTGGCAGGGTTACCCTTACCTTCTGTCTTAGTATCAATTCTAAGACAGAAAAGCAGTAAAGGGCTAGACAGTTGGGGTTAAGCAACTTGCCCAGGGTCACACAGCTTAGAAGTACCTGAAGACAGATTTGAACCCTGGTCCTCTAAACTCCAGGCCTGACTCTTGATCTACTGTTCTACTTAGCTGCCCCAGTGTAGCCAGTTTTTAATAGAGCCAAAACTTTAATTCAGATCTCCTGACTTTCTCCATTATATAAAGGCAGATGGTATAGTGGCTTTGAAATCAAAGGAGCTAGGTTCAAAGCCTTCATCCAATACTATCTATGTGGCCTTGGATAAATCACAAAATACCCCTAGACCTCCCTTTCCTCATCCATAAAATGAGGAGGTATAACTGGATAGTCTCTAAGTCTGTGGTCCTATGGTTCCATGAATCCTCACGGAGTGAGCAACGCAGAGGAGCCCAGCCATAAAAAAGGAGGCTGATTCTGTGTTAAGGGCCACTGGCACCATTTCCAAATTAGCTTTCCATGGCATGGACTCCTATTGCTACACACACACCCTCCACCCAGCTCTCCTGACCTGCCTGCCTAGCCCAGCAGCAGCAGGCATACCAGGGCCATGCCCCAAATTCTTGGTGATTGCTTATAGTTTCTGCTGCATTAGTTGAAAAGCCTCCATCCTCAATGGGATAGACAGCTCAGCAATCTTTCTGGTCTAGAATCATTCTGGACTCATTCCTCAATGCTGCTTTGGAATGGCTTTGACAGTGTGTATATGGAGGGGGGAACTCTCAAGGCAAGAGTCCTCCACCCAGCAGGAATGGGAGACACTCTAAGTGTCTAGGGATTGGTTACGTCTTCTATAATGTCATTCCTGGCTAACAGTAAGAGGCCTCAACAGCTGAACTGCTGCCTTCCTTCCCTTCTGAAAAAAAAAATAAAAAAATAGATGTCCTCCAAACAGTTCACTTGCCTGAATCTGCTCTGAATCCCAACCAACAATAGGTTAGTATCCCCTGGGTCATGGAGCTGGAAGGGACTGTAGAGATATTTAGTTCAAACCCACTCAGTAGTAATCTCTTTCTAGCACATGGATTGAGATGTTGAGAACAAAAGAAGGAGGGAAGAAATGGCTTAGGAAATCACAGATCATGCCAGATGGTGCCTTCTATGATGTGGGAAAGGGAGGGGGGGGGGGCTGAGATACTTGGAAATAAATTCTATTAATAAAAATTTTTTAAATAAATTTTTAAAAATCTCTATCAGATTACTTACCATCTCAGAGAGAGGGGGAAGAGGGAAGGAGAGACTGAAGGAAAGAAAGGAAAGAATATGGAACTCAAAAACATTTTAAATGATTGTTTTAAAAAATCATTTTTACATGTAATTGGAGAAAAATAAAAAAAAATAAGTTTTTAAAATAAAAAGAAAGAAATCACATCCCCAGGGTCACTACCACTATTGATTTAAATAGAGAGAACAGTCTCCTGAAAGTAAGGTGAGAAGCATCTCTGGATGCTGAGGTTTGCTAGATAGTAACATCCCACTGAGGCAGGATAACTCTGATCTGCTTGGGCAATGTACATAGTTCATGAAAGGTCTAAGTCAAGCTAAAGTTGAAGAGAAAGGGGGAGGGAAGAACCAGACTCTTAGAGCCAGCAGGGACCCTGGAGATCAATTAATCCAATCCTCCTCACTATATAAATGAGAAATTAAGTGACTTGCCCAAGGTCACTCCATTAGGAAACAGGATTTGAATAGGATTCTTCTTAAATCTAATCTCCAGTGCTTTAGTCTTTCCACTAATCCATACTGAATCCTTAATCACAGTGAATTACAGGAGGATGTAGCAGATAATCATGAGTGGATTCTAACAGTGTAGGAGCCCCAAGATTTTAACACTAAAATGACCAGAACTGTCAACTGACACAAAATATTATCATTTTATTTTGCAATAAACATTTTCATCTTACTATCTCTACTTTATTTGTCTTGTGATTAAAAAAAAATTCACTGTGCCATTTGACCCAACCTAGTCATTTGGAGTATTCTTAAATCCTGGTCCTTCTAATATTAGAGAACCATAATTCAAGAAGGGGAGTGCCACCATCCCCCTGATTTTAGGGCAACCAACTCTCTTCTCTCTGCTTGGATGCTGGAAAGCAGAAAGCACATCCCTGAAAGGGGAGCTCACTGCTCTGAGCCAATGAGAGTAGGGAAGCAGATGTCCTGATCCCTGGGTGTTACTTAAGGGACTAGGGTAGTCCATTTGCCACATCTTCTGTCTCTAAGAATTCATCATAGCATTCCTATCACTCTGGATTCCCAGCCTCACCCAGAGCTCCCAGCCAGGGTTAGGCATGTGAATTATTCATCCTATGTTTGTGGCTATGCTGGAGGTACCTACTAGGAAAGAAAACAAAGGCCTGGGAAAGGGGCTCAGGGTACTGACTGCTAAGCTCTTAACAGTCCCCTCCACAATGAGGAGGCAGAGAGGGGGCTCCCACAAACACCAGACCAGATATCCTTAGCACCTTCCCTTTACCTCTCCCTGTACAGCCAAGGATAAAAGGGACACTACCCTCAGCCTAAGGGTTGCCAAGGAGGGGGTCAAAGTAGAATTTAGACCAAGGCATAATATGGTTGAAGTCCAACCTATAATTTTTCCCTGATTGTCCTATCCCAATTCCATACTACTTGGACAGATTTGGAAGGAGAGTCAGGGAAAGGGCAGGTCTTCTTTCAGTCAACTGCTCAATTCTAGTACAGACCTCAAGTCTTAGTCTAAAAGAGGCTTGGGATATGCAGAGCAAGATGCCCCTAAATTCTTCTTCCTCTACGCCAGAGGTCCCTTGCCAGCCACTTCCATCTAGCCTAAGTCCTCTGCTCTCACTTCCCCTGGCCCATTTAGGATTGTCGCTAGTGTTAGAGGTCCATCCACAAGTTTCCCCCAATGGCCAGCTAACATTCCAATGAAACAGAATATGGACACAGCTCTCCTGCTGCTTTGTGCTCAGGTTTAGTTTTTGCCTGTCTATCCTCCCTCCCTGGCATCCTAGCAGAGAGGAAGCTATCTCCCCACCACTACCACTATCACCTTGCTTTTTGCTCTGTGGCAGCAGCTGCTTCCACCTCAAAGATGAGCCACAAGGGAGTTGTTTATTTTTCAACTTCCCCATTCATTCCTCAAGGCTATTCTCATGTCTGCTACTCATCCTATCTCGTCTCTTCCCCTAAAGAGACACACCCTGTGGTCCATGCCCTCCGGGCCTTCAGCCCTGTGTAGGAGGATTCTCTCTTTTCTTTGAAGGAGCACAGAAAATGAATGAAGAAGATGCTCAAGTCCCCGGAGACAAAGATTAGATTCCCCTTCTCCTCCCTCTTCCTCTCAGCTTGGGCAGGCAGGTTTACACACAATTTGGAATCCATGATTAAGAGCATGAGGACGGAGCAGATCCTTTTTTTTTCAACCTGCCACAAATATTGTTATAGAAAGAAGGCAACATAATAGAGTAAAAGGACCATCCCTTCTAACATGTGCTCTTGTGTCTCGGTTTCCCCATCTTCTGAATAAAAGATTTGGATTATTAGATGAACTCCAAGTCCCTTCATGCTCTAATGTGCTATGAAGTTGAGAAGACCCTACAGTAGTCATCTCTCAACCCTCCTTCCTGCCACCAAATAGGGTCTGTGCCTTGCTCAACCCATTAAAGATCTCCAAATCTTCCTTGCAGGGCACAGCTATTGGGAAGGATTCATCTTTGAAACTTAGATCCCTCTTGCTGAAAGTAGTTGCTGATTTTGACCTCACTATCATTCAAACATTTACTAAATGTCTCCTGTGTACAAGGCACTATGCTGAGTGTTGAGGGGGAGGGATACAAAAATAAATAATACATGACGTCTGCCTTCGAGGGCTTGCAATCTACCATAGTCAGCACCTTCACAAATAGCAATCATACAACGTCACAAATAGCAAACACCACATGAAAGATATACATTTCTATGAGAATTGATGAGAGAAATCACATATACATATGTGTATATATACATTTATTTATTTTTTAGATATATATATGGGACAGAAGAGACTTTTTAAGTAAGTGGTCTTGGAGATCGGCCTAATGGTAGAGAGCATAGTACAAAAGAAAGAACACTGACCCTACAATCAAAGGGCATGGGTTCAAGTCTCTCCCCAGACCCTCACTACCTGTGTCACCTTAGACAAATCATTTGCCCTTTCTGGTTCACCATTCCCTCATCTGTGGAATGGAGGCAGTAGGGAGGGATATATGAGATGGACTCTAATGACCCTTCCAGCTCAATAGCCAAGTTCTCTAAAGCTTAAAAGCAAGTAGAATTTTTAAAAAGGAGACATGGTGCTAATGGATATTGCAGGTAGCAAGAAAAAGTAGAAGCGGAGATGCATAAGTGGGAAAGCTTGTCCAGAGAATGGCAAGTCCCCCACTTTGGTGGCAGCATAGAATTTATCAGAGTAGATGTGGAAGATAAATTTAGACTGAGGGGTTGGGACCAGATTGTGGAGAACTTTAAATGCCAAACTAAGGAGCTTGAACTTTGTTTAATAGACAATAAGGCATCACTGAAGATTTGAGGGCAGGAATAAATCCAGAAAAGAGTAATATGATAGGAAGAAAGGAAATAAGAATTTATTAAGTGCTAAGTGCTTTATGAAAATCTCATTTGATCCTTACAACAACCCTGGAAGGTAGGTATTATTGTTCTCCTTTTTAAATGGAGGCAACAGAGGCAAACAGAGGTTAAGCGATATGCCCAAGGTAACACAGCAAGGAAGTATCTGAGTTTAAATATGAACTCAGTTCTTCTTGACTCCTGGTCCAGTACTCTATTTATTACGTCACTTAGTTTTCTCTCAGCAACCTTAGGGAAATTAATAGATTATAGGAGGGAGAAATTAGAGATAGGGAAAGCCAGTTAGGAGTCTTTTGCAAAAGACCAAGAAAGAAGTAATGAGGACCTAACCCAGACATGGGCAATAGGAACTAAGATGAAGATTGTCTCATATTCTAGAAAAGACTTTTATTCTAAGTCACAATGCTAGTTTTCCATTTCTAAGCCATCTGGTCTGCCTTTACAGAGAAGATTCAGAAACTATGCACTTTCTCCTCTTTTGCAAATCTCTAGATTTAGAAAGCAACTATTTCCAGGATATAGAAAGCCACCTAACACTCCTTGGCCAACCCCAAAGAGGTATGGGCACCAGGATTAGATAACTGTTCCCACCCCTTTTCTGGTCAAATGAAGCCACAGGCAATTCAGGACAGCAAATGGCGATGACAAATCTAAGTACTGTAATTCCTAATCTACCAAATTCAATTTTTAACATTTTTCTCTGTCAGGGTCTAATCCAACAAGACTTTCAACCCTCCCCCCCCTCCCCCCCCCATAGCTTTTCCTTCACATCTAGGGCCAGGCAAGCTTCCAGCAATAAACATAAGAAAGACTGGCATGGACCCCACTGTTCACTAGGGTAGAGGTGCCCCCAGCATGAAGGGAAGGGAACAAGGAGCAGATGCAAGGCTGGGCAGCAAATCACACCATCTGACAAAGATTCAAGAAGCAAAACCAACACTACCCCTTCAAGCCCTAGAAAAGTTTTCCTAAATTCTCCAGTTTCTTGTTAATTCCAGACTGACACCAATGTCCAGTCACCCAAGACAACACATAGGCTTGTGTAGACCTGGGGAAATAGCTAGCTGTGAAAGGAAAAAATCACAAAATCTTACTGCTGGAATGGGCTCCAGGATCAAATGAGATTTTTGTAAAGCACTTAGCACAGTACCCAGGACTTAATAAATTCTTGTTTCCTTCCCTTCCTATCGCGTTATTCTACTCTTGCTCAAAAATCTTCAATGATTCCTTATTGTCTAACAGATTAGGAAACTAAGAGCTGGAGAATTAATGTAGAGTAACTTGCTTAAAGTCTCCCAGCAAGTTTGGTAGCCTCTTTTTTTTAAAAAAACCCTAATCTTCCATCTTAGAATCAATATTATGTATTGGTTTTAAGGCAGAAGAACAGTAAGGGCTAGACAATGGGAGTTAAATGACCTGCCCAGGTCATAGGCCAGATTTGAACCTAAGATTTCTCATCTCTAGTCCTGGCTCTGAATCCACTAAGCCACCTGGATGACCTCAGAAGATAAATCATTTCACAGATGAGGAATCTAAGGCAAACAGGGTTAAGTTACTTGCCCAGGGCCATATTTGAACTCAGGAAGTTAAGTCTTCCTACCTCCAGGTCCCACACTCTATCCACTGCACCACCTAGCTCTCCCACCCTTGATAGCCTTTTGATTATCAGTCCAATCTCCTTTCCAGCTAGATGGACTAAGAATCTCTTAAGTCACCTGTCTCTTACTGAAACTGAATAGAGCCCTGACACAGTCTAATTCCCTGCTTGAGTAAAAGTATAATATAGTTAAAGAGAACTGGATTTGCAGTCAGAGAACCAGGGTTCAGATCTCATTACTGCCACCACTTGGGTGACCTTGGCTAGGTCACTTATTTCTCCATAGGCTTCTATTTCCTCCACTATAAAATAAAGTTGTACTAAATAACTTCTAAGATACATGCCAGCTTGAAATTCTACCAAATGATCCTAATCACTGGTTCTCAATTTTTTTTTTCCTCACAGCACAGTACCCTTAGCCACAATGAGTCACAGCACTCTGAATATTAAGGTTGGCAACAAAAAAGGGTTCCCTGGGAGCCGGACTTGGACACCCATTACTTGAGTCGTATTTTTTCTCTGCTTCTCCTTCCCTTCCTCCATCCCTTTCCTGTTTTGTTTCTTTACCTCCTAGAACTCAAAGAGGAAGGAACCACTTTTCACCTCCAAGGCCAGATTTGCTACTGTGACCTTCCCAGTGCCAACCTAGGAAGAGCAGAGAGCACACTGCAGCTGGGAGTGGAAGCTGGGGATTTTGTGGCACAAACTCATGGCCCACAAGTGAGACACAGGCATTCCCTTTGAGAGCCATGATGGATATCATGGGATCAATTCAAACATGGCCCCAGGAGCAATGTTAAAAGATTCTGAGGAGAACAGATGTTGGAGTTTTCCTGAAGCAAAGACTAAAAGGTAGTTGAAGGGGTACTAACCACACTGATACTGTATGAAAACTGTACGTAAATCAATGCACAAACAAGTCATTAGATAGTGGCAAATCAGTGGTTGATTATTTTATAGTGACTGGATCCCAATCCTGCATACTGAATCCTTCTTGCAGATCACTCTTTCTCCCACTAATGGCTGAATGACTAGTTTTTCTCCCTTTCCTCTCTGCCTAAAATGCCTCAAGCAAGAGTTCAGTCCATAAAGGTCTCCCTTCTCTCTCCAGGTCACACAGGTGACACAGGGGACACACGAGTAGTTGGTAAATACTAATTTGATTCCCTGTGATGGTGATAGAGGCTAGAGTTGCTTTTGGTTGACTATCTGGGGTAAAAGCCAAATTCCTCCAGTGCTTCTGGCTGGAAACATAAAAGTCTTCATCAGCTACCCTTATTCCCCATATTCTCAGACATCATCTTCCCAATCATTGGTAGTAGGACAGTTTTCATTCCTTGGTGGTTGTTGCCTAGGGAATGATTGAGGATGAACCTAGACTAGGAAATGTCACACCAGCAGCCCCCACCCCCTTATCTGTACTTAAGAGACCAGAACCAAGCTGAGATGGGTAAGAATCATGGATTTAGAGCTGGGAGGGACCTCAGAAATCCATCTAATCTAACCTCATTTTACAGCAGAGACACAACTCCAAGAGAGAAAGCCATAACCAAGGTCACACAGGTGCCAGTCCTCAGACTCTGAATTCAATGCTCTTTCCCTTATATATACTGTGTCTCCAAGGGAACCTTCTGGGCACTGAATTTCTGCCCCTTGTTTTCTTCCTAGAGAGCCCCTCTCACTGCCCTCACGAATGGCTACTTGGGTCCCAAACAAAATCTGCAGAATAAGCATCTTATTTGGAAAGACCCTTGCTCTTATCCTGAGCATGGTAATCTGGGATTCTCACATCATCTCCAGGTTCTTAAAGGGCTGGTGTTTGAACTGAGACTGAACAGCTGTCCTCTTAGGTCACTTAGGGCAGAAAAAAAGAGAACAAGCATAGAAGGGTAGCGATGAGGAGCAGACAATTGGCATCAAGAACCTTATCAAAAGGGTAAGCCCATGGGGGCAGCTGGGTAGCTCAATGGAGTGAGAGTCAGGCCTAGAGACAGGAGGTCCTAGGTTCAAACCCGGCCTCAGCCACTTCCCAGCTGTGTGACCCTGGGCAAGTCACTTGACCCCCATTGCCCACCCTTACCCAATCTTCCACCTATGAGACAATACACCGAAGTACAAGGGTTTAAAAAAAAAAAAAAA